>NC_079314.1:46701211-47001489 GCF_029931775.1 Euleptes europaea
TGGTGCTGCAGCTGATTCCAGCAGTGCTGCTGCACAGAGGCTTGGCATTCAGGAATGAAAAAGATCACAGGAAAAATACAGAGCAGTGGGGAAATCTGAGTATCTCTGGACACAATCCATCCATATTTTAAGCACTTTTAAGTCCTATTGATTTCCACAGAAACGCTTTAACCACATATTTAACTCTAACAGTGTAATCAATGGAGCTTAAATATGATTAACTCTGCTTATGGGGATCATACCCCTATGTTTGAAAATTCTGAATGAGGCATCTCCAGGAATGCTCTCATGCAAGATCGTAAACCTCCATGATCGAGCTGCTGAGGTGTAGGAAAATTTCTCTAAGAAACTGTGATTTGTACTGGCACTCTGGGTTCTGCAAAGCTGACTTAGTCCACAATGGGAGTTTGGTATATCAAAACGTAGCCCTTTGCAGTGTTCCTAGGCACACAGGTGGGGTGTCCTTAGTTCAGTACAATGTCCTTGCGCTGCCAGGGGTGATGGCAGAATAACTGATCACAGCCAGGCCCACCGTAACCAAGCCGCTAGTTTTTGTGTTGTGCTTTGACTGTTGGGTCCTGCAGGCAGGTCTTATGGTGGCTTTAAAAATTCAGCATTTCATTTTTTTTAACTGCACTGTAGCAGAAAGTGTTCTGGTGCACCACCGACTCAAGCATTCTCCCTACGCCCACACCTTTGCACATTTACCTGAGGAAATACTGGTCCCATGTCAGTTCCAGTCCTTTCCAATATGTCTATGGGGTTTCTGATACATAGGAAAATTATACAAGTCCAGTGGTGCTCTAGATGAGCACCTTTCTGGATGGGGTTCAGGGTAGATTGCAAAACTAGGAAAAATGTTGTGGAGAAATGCATTTCTCTTTGGAGGTTTGAACTGAGCACAACCTTCACCATGACTGTTTAAAAGTTTTCTCTCTCTTGGCTAGAGTTGCCAACCTCCAGGTACTAGCTGGAGCTCTCCTCCGAGGCAAGGGCATCTTTATCTGTGGGTGTTTTCCTGCTCTTTCCAGGAGGCAGGACCAAACTTTACTTCCTGTCTCCTTTGCGGGAAGACCGCCCTTAATCCCCAGTTTCCGTCTTGCCTTTAATAAGAGAGCAGTGACTTAGTACAGCTCCGGTTTTAGATTTAGATCTAGCCTACTTTCGTCTCTGTTCTGAGTCTATTTGTCAGTAGTCGTTTGTCTCTGTGTTTGCCTCAGTGTGCCTTGTCCTTCCCGACCTCCCCACCCCCCCCTTACCGTTCCCCGCCGCTAGCCGGCATCGGCTTATAGAGAGCCAAGATGGCCGACGCTACAGCTAGGAGAGAGGACGATCTCCTCTCGGTGGAAGACTATCAGAGCGGGCTGGTCCATTCCGCCCAGAGGGACAGCCCTTCCAATGGCCGTGCCAGCGGAACAATATGGAAGAAAAAAGGCGCGCCGGCACAGGCTGTTGGGGATGAGGAGCCCGCGCCTCTGGTGCAGCAGAAGAAAAAGGCGCAGAAAGCCGCACCGAAAATGCGCCGCTACCGGCGCACAAAAGGAAAAAGTGCTTCAGCAAATTTGTTACCTTTCCGAGAGCCGGCACCTCTAGACCCGCCTTCTCGGCGCCTTCCTAAAAGGCGATCCCGGTTCAGCCTGCAAGCATTGTGCAGCCTTTGAATTCGGGAGGATTACTGGTAGGATCGCTCCCGTCGGGAGATGGCAACCCCTCCCCTTTGAATGAAATGATTGGCGGGCGTGTGTATTCTAGTCAGGAGGCCAATGACCTAGTCAACTTGGCCCTCCAGAGGCAGTGGGAGGCCTTTCAGGTGTTCCAGATGAGGCTCCCCCCCCTCCCCTGGACGGTGCACGAATCCTCACCAGCTTCCTCCTCCTCCCATCCCCTCAGTGCGGGACAGGAGGATCCCATTTCCCCTCCAGCCACTACCAGCCAATGGCCCACCAAAGTAGCCAAAAAGGCCACAGTTCATACTATAGTAGTACAAGCTGAACCCCTCTCCACTGATCAGGAATCTGATCCAGAGGAATGCTAGGAGGGCGAATTTGACTCTGGTGAGGAACTCATTCCCTCAGACGAGCAACAGCCCAGGCTCTTCTCAGGGGAAGACTTCCAGGGTCTACTGGCCAAGGCACTAGTAGCCCTGGATCTTAATGAGGAACAGGAAACATCAGATGAGCCTGCCCCAAAGCGTAAACGGGTTGAAGGAATGCTTCCCTAGGAAGCAAACCCAAAGTAACTGTTCCCTTCCCTGAGTTCTTCCTAAGGGCAGTTAAAGAGGAATGGGAAAATCCGACCTCAGGCAAACAGATCCCCACTGGTGTTAAGAAATTATACACCTTAGCGCCTCACGCCATGAATCTTCTTAAGGTGCCATTAGTGGAGGCCCCGATAATTGACCTACAGACCCCTGGGCTGGTTCCAGAGGATGGAGCGGGCTCCATAAGGGATCAATTGGATAGGAAAACCGAGTCCTTAACCAGGAAGGCTTATGAGGCGGCTGCCCTGGCAATCCAGTCTAGTGCCACCATATCCATCTTTGCCAGAGCCTCGTACCTCTGGGTCAAGAAACTTATCCAGCTGATACCAGAGGAGAACCCCCGGGTCTCAGTGGGTCTTGAAAGGGTCCTTAAAGCCACCACCTTAATGGTGGATGCCTCCCTGGACTCTATATCTTTTACGGCAGAATCCATGGCATCAGTCACCTCCGCAAGAAGAGCCCTATGGCTGAGAGCCTGGCCAGCCGATTTCAAAGCCAAGACAACCTTAATGGCCTACCCCATTCAGGAGGGGAGATTATTTGGGGATAAGCTTGACAGAATTCTAGTAGAAACTAGAGACAAGAAGCATGTCATGCCTAGACAGCTTAGAAAGGACAACCGCCCAGCCGGATATCAGTCCTTTCGGGCCCCCAGGACACCCTTTAGATACAGGGCTAATTTCAGAAAGGGAACATGGAATAACAACAGCAACAACAGACTTTTTCGCAAAGGCAGAAAGTTCAACAGACTAGGCCAGCAACCCAGATAGGACAAGTCCGACAAGTTCTCAAAAACCAATGCCCAGTGACGTCAAGTCACTACAGCTGGGGGGAAGGTTGCAGGCATTCACAAGCAGGTGGGAGGAGTCCAGCCCGGACAAATGGGTCTCCCAAATAATTTCCAAGGGATACCTCTTGGAATTTGTTGCCCTACCACCGGACCGATACCTACCTTCTTCAAAAGCAAAAGCATTCCCGAACCCACCAGGCCATTTTACATCTGCAACAGATGGCCGCCATAGAACCAGTACCACCGCAGGAATGGTTCCAGGGAGTTTACTCCATCTTTTTTATGGTCCCCAAAAGGAATGGGGACTGGAGGGCAATCCTAGACTTAAAATACGTCAACCGAAGGATGCAGAAAAAACACTTCCGAATGGAAACCCTGCGTTCCATTGTGGGATCCCTCCTCCCTGGAACCTTTATGACGGCAGTGGACCTCAAGGAGGCTTATCTGCATATACCCATACATTCCATTCACAGACGGTTCCTCCGTTTTGCTTATGCCCAGGAACACTTCCAATTCAGGGCCCTCCCCTTTGGCCTATCATCAGCTCCCCCGGGTATTTTCAAAGGACCTGGTCACCATCATAGTGGTTCTCAGACAGGAATCTATCCAGGTACATCACGGGAACAGTCCCTGTCGCACACCACAAGAGTAATTCAGATTTTGCAGGAGCATGGGTACTTGCTGAACCTAGAAAAGAGCTCACTGGAACCCTCCCAGATTGTTACCCACCTGGGAGTCCGAATAAATTCTACAGAGAACTCACTTTCCCTATCCCGACAAAGGATGGGGAAAATAGTCACTCTAGCGACCTCCATAATACGGAGCAAAAAGTCTTGCCTCATGTCCCTGACAAAGCTCATGGGACTCATGGTGTCATGTATTGCCATAGTCCCATGGGCAAGGTTTCATTCGAGACCACTACAGTGGCTCCTCCGTCTCTTTCAGAGAGACATTACCCACAAAAGGGACAGGTTAATTCAGGTGACATTCAGGTAAAACACAGCCTACTCTGGTGAGCCAATCCACTAAACTTAGGTAAGAGTCAGCAGTATATTCATGAGGACCCTCTACAACTGTTCACGGATGCCAGCCTCGAAGGCTGGGGGGCCACCCTCAACGTAAAAGTAGCCCAGGAACTCTGGTCCATGCAGGAAAAGAAACTTCACATCAATCTTCTGGAACTTTGAGCGGTGAGACTTGCCCTACTGACCTTCACCGCAGACCTCCCGACGCCACCACGTGCTGGTAAGGTCTGACAATATGACGACCAAGGCTTACCTAAACAAGCAGGGAGGCACCAGGTCAACTGCCCTTCATCTAGAGGCCTCACGGATCTTCCGATGGACTCAGCTCAATGTGAAATCACTGAGGGCGGAACACATCAGGGGAGTTTTAAACATCCAGGCAGACTGGCTAAGCTGCCAAACCATAGAGGAAGGCGAATGGGCCCTGAATCAACAAACCTTCCAGACCATCACTCGCAGATTCGGACAACCAACAATAGACCTATTTGCATCGGCCATCAACTACAAGGTCCCACGCTTCTTCACCAGGTACTTCCACCCGCAGACAGAGGGAACAGATGCTTTCCTGAACCCATGGCCTCAGGAGCTACTATACGCCTTCCCGCCACTACCTATCCTCCCCAGAGTGATACACAAGATCCAGCAAGAGAAGGCAAGTTTCTTGTAATAGCCCCATTCTGGCCCCGCAGACCATGATTTACCACTCTGCGCAGACTATCAATTCAGGATTCCTGGTGAATACCAATCACCCCGAACATGCTGCAGCAGGGTCCATTAGCCCACCCAGACCCCCGATGGTACTGTTTGACCATCTGGGTCTTGAACGGAGGAGACTCTTAGACTGTGGATACTCAGAACAAGTCATGAGCTCTATCCTGGAGACATGCAAGCCATCTATACGGTGTCCTGGAAGGCCTTTGTGCGATGGTCTTGCAGAAAAAAGGAAGATCCCCTCAACCCGGGAGTCAACAAGATCTTAGAGTTCCTACAAGAAGGAGTACACTTACAGCTATCTGCATCAACTCTCCGATGCCAAGTGGCAGCAATATCCACGATTATTCCTTTCTCAGAAGGCGTCCCTACTTCTCAACACCGTGACATCATCGCATTCTTAAAAGGGGTTAACCACTACAATACACCGTTTCCCCACTTGGAAACTTAATCTTGTCCTAAAGGCCCTTGCCTCAGACCCCTTTGAGCCTCTGAGAACGGTACCCTTGAGGTTCCTTCGGATGAAGGTCCTATTCCTAACTGCGATCACCTTGGCTCGCCGTGTTTCAGAGCTACGAGCACTATCAATCAACAAAGGCCTTATCATATTCCACAAAGAAAAAGTGGTCTTAAGACCGGATCCTACCTTCCTTCTGAAGGTCAATTCTATCTTTCACAGATCCCAAGAGATCTTGCTGCCCTCATTTTGTCCGAAACCATCATGCGAAGCTAAAAGGACCTGGCACTCCTTGGATCTTCAATGGGCTATTCGCATATTCGTTGCCAGAACAGCTGAGTTTAGAAAATCGGACTCTATGTTCATCAACATCTCCAAACCCAATAAGGGCTCAAGAATGTCGACAGCCGCCATCAGCTACACCTTGCGCCGGTGTATAGTGGAAGCCTATAAAGCTTCCAAGGTTCCGGTCCCAGACGGTATTACAGCCCACTCACTACGTAGCTCGGCTACCTCAGCAGCATTCGACAGACAGGCTCCAGTTGATGAGATCTTCCGTGCTGCCACCTGGTCTTCCGTTAACACCTTCGTCAAGCACTACAAAATTAATACCTGGTCCTCCGCACAGGCGGCCTTTGGATGCAGAGTTCTCCAACATGTGGTGGACGAAGGGAATTAACCCACCCAGATAGGGAGTTCTTGGAAGTCCCACAGATAAAGATGCCTTGGAGGAGAACAGAGCCTTGGCTACTCACCGTGAGGACTCCTTCTCTTCCGAGGCTAAGGGCATCTTGCCCACCCGGACTAAAACGGATGACAGAAGGACCAGGATATGTTATCGTTTCACTTTCCTGTCTTCATCTCAATTTACCTGTTAAAGTATCAGTTCACCCATCAACCTACCAGGTTCAGTCAGGGTCTATGTTTGTTATAATGCATTGTGGTTCCTGTTTCCTAACCTTACCTTGTTTGTACAGCGTTCCCAGTTTAATGTTTTTACACTTCTCTAAGTAGCTGGGCAAGCCTATAACTGGAGATTAAGGGCGGTCTTCCCGCCAAGGAGACAGGAAGTAAAGTTTGGTCCTGCCTTCTGGAAAGAGCGGGAAAATACCCACAGATAAAGATGCCCTTAACCTCAGAAGAGAAGAAGCCCTCACTGTGAGTAGCCAAGGCTCCAATCTCCTGCTGTTATAACTGATCGCCAGCTGATAGAGATCAGTTCACCTGGGGAAAATGGCTGCTTTGGCAAATGGGCTCTATGGCATTGAAGTCCCACCCCTCCCCAAACCCCGTCCTCCCCAGGCTCCACCCCAAAAACCTCCTGCTGGTGGCAAAGAGGAACCTGGCAACCCTACTCTTGTCAGAATACAGGTGAGGGGGGGAGTCAATTGCTCTCCAGCTTCAGCCACCAAGCCTTTAGATATGAAAATGGTAGGCCTGGCAGGACGCAATGAGATGGTCCAGTCACATTCACATACCCCTCCAGCTAGACAGGTGATAACTAGCAGGGAACAGAGATTTGGAGGACTTAAAGTGCTAGAAAGACTTCAGGAAAAGCTTCTTTGACCTGGTCTGGCTTGGTCTGTGGGAGGAGAAAGAGAGATAATAAAACTCCTAAAAGTCAGGAGGATCTCTTTCTGATTCTGTCGAGGCAAACAGAACTCTTACCTGAGGTCTGTAGGAGGCAGCCATTGACATGTGCTGGCCTGCACACCTGAGCAGAAGCTTCAAAGTAATCTGGGAATCAGAAACAATGGTAAAGAAAAGCATAAACATTAAAGTGACCCATTAAACAATGCAAAAATTACACAGTAGGAATTTACAGCAACAGATATTACGAACTATATATAGAGGTATAGTTTACAGTCCCTAAACCAAGCTTCTTTCTGAGTTATTTTGTTACAGTATAGCCCTATTTTCTGTGCAGAAAGTCCTCTTCAGTAATTCTGTTTTGCATAGTTTGAGGAATATGTATGTGAACTTTTCTTTTTAATAAATGCTTTATAACTTTTAATGCTGATAGCGGCTCTCCGTACCACCATAGACTTCCATCGTTCCAGGCACACTGTTTTAAAAAGGAGCACCGGGATGGGGGAAAGTCAGTTGCTGAGTGGTTCCTCCCTCAGTAGTGCACAAGGCAGAGAGCTTTCCATGTGGTAACCATATGGTAAACTGGATATCGGGAAACACAAAGGTGAGTCCTCAAAACAGGACGAGGAAGCTGGGAGCCCTGGCCCTCTCAGTGGGCAATTCCTACAAAGGCCAGGTGGTGGCAGCGGTTGAACAGAAAGAGAGAAAAGCCCCTCCAGGTGTTTGGAAAACCAGGTGGATGGCACGTGCCAGGCAGAGACCTTGGGCAGCCAGATGCTTTGGAGGGCACAGTGGAATAGGGCCTGCAGGTCACAGCAGGACTATTCTGCTACAAATGCCATAAAGAAAAACAGTATAAAACAGGGCAGCGTAAACAATGCAACGACTGGATTACAAAAATTAGATAACAGTACAGGACCGAGCAGATAATAAATACAATAAACAGTGCATAACTACAACCCTCTTCTCTAAATGAAAGCACCGTTTGCTACAACCCTGTTCCCTTCATATATACAAAAAATGTTATATTGTATGCATGGTGCTCCTACATTTAATATGTATGTATGTATGGATAAGCATTGCACTGTAACCCAGATTGATCCAGCTACATCCTACAGGCTCTCCTTGTCACAGATCTTCCTTGCAGTCATTTCACCCCTGGAAAAGTCTTGGGTTTGCAGGCTGATAGAGTGATGTTAGAAAGGATACTGAGGGGAACAATGCAGCTATTTGCTCAGAAACCTTAATATAGCATGGTGCAATGTGTACCCCAGTAAGATAACAGCAACATATTCTGTTCATGATTGCCATTGCTGTGGAGGTGAAATGGGCTTAAAACCTTCACTGAAGGAATCAACGCCTTCCTTGGTTTTTCTGGTTTTTCTGCTTCCTTGGTTTTTCTCAATGAGTATATTTTTCATTCCAGTGTGTTGGACAGAGTAATGCTTAATCAACATGCTGAACACATTCTAAACAGGTGGTAGAACTTATAATTAGAATGATTTTCTGCCTTTGATGGCGATGATACCAGCCTTGCAGATGGGACCATAGAAGTTGCTAGCCCATGAACATTTTCACAGCTGGTCATCCCTCCCCAGATAACATGCATTAGGGCCAGTGTGGTTTAGTGGTTAGATTGTAAGACTGGGATCTGGGAGAAGCAGGTTCGAATCCCCACTCTGCCATGGAAGCTTGGTGGGTGACCTTGGTCCAGTCAAACACTCTCTACCTGCCTCACAGGGTGGTTGTTGCAAGGAAAAAATGGAGGAGAGGAGAATGATGTAAGTGGCTTTGGGTCCCCCTTAGAGAGAAAGACTGGGTATGAATGAAACAAATAAACCCAGCTAAAGTGAAACTATTTGCAGTCCCAGGAAAAGAAAGACAAAAGAATTTGAGGTTTCTAATTTTAGGGGGGAAAGTGACTAATGAGGAACAGGCTAGGTTTCTGTGAGTGTCTAGAAATATTTCCCCGCCATCTCCCTTTATTCCAAGTGACCTAAAGAAGCTGATGAACTGAAGACAGAGAAAAGAGAGGACTTTTTCATAGGATTCATAATTGTCTTATGAAACTCACTGCCAAGTGGGGTTGCCAGTTCCCCGTTGGGGATAGGGGATCTGCTGCTACGAGCAGCAGCAGGAGAAAAATAAAATGAAAAATGGCTGTTGGGCCTGAGACGTGGTGTCACTTCCAGGGAAAACTGTGCCATGACATCACAGCTCCCTAGGAATTGCCAGAAACTCTATGGTAAAACCATAGGGTTTCTGGCAATTCCTAGAGAAGACGGACATCACATCATGGTTTTCCCTGGAAGTAATGTCAGTCCTTTCTAGGAATTGCTGAAAGCTCTATGGTTTTATAATAGAGTTTCTGGCTATTCCTAGAGAAGCATGAGGTCTCTTCCAGTGTTTTCATAGAAGTGACTTCATGCTGTTGCCAACAGCCATTTGCCCCCAATGTCCCTGCCTCCCTGGTCTCTGAGTGGTTGCCAGGCTGGGCCTGGTAGCCATACTGCAAATGGATGGCCACTAGCTTAGGTAGCTTTAAAAGAGTGAATTAGACAAATGGATGAGAACTGCCATCAGTGGTTATTGGCCATGTTAAGAAGCGATGTTCCTCTGAATATAAATTAATTGGAGGCAACAAGAGGAGAAAGATATGGTCCCTTTGTCCTACTCATAGGCCTTCCAGAGGGCACCTGGTCACTTTGGGATACAGAGTGCTGGTCTAGATGGACCATTGGCCTGATCCAGCAAGGTTGCTCTTATGATGTTATGTTTAGGATGCCACTATGGTGCACTATATAGGCTTGCTACCTATTCATTAGTAGAAAAGGGCAAGAGTCCAGTAGCACCTTAAAGAAAAGGGCAAGAGAGTAGAAAAGGGCAAGAGTCCAGTAGCACCTTAAAGACTTTAAGGTGCTACTGGACTCTTGCCCTTTTCTACTACTGCAGACAGACTAACACGGCTACCCACTGTGAATTACCTATTCATTATTTCAGGGAACAGTTCCTTACTTATTTAAGCACTACTCAGAAAAGAAGGAATGAACTATAACTATTAAAAGCAAATGTAGTACATGACAAGATTGGTTATACTCTAGTGTTATATTGGTAATGTTCACACACTTGCAATATGTTTTCCTGTGGTTTCACAATGTGCTGCTTATTCTGGAGCTCTTCAGGAGGCAGCCATGGTATTCTAATAATCCCCTATCGAAGCTTTGATTCTGCAGAGTCAAATAACTACTTTGGAAAGGTAATGCAGTGTGATTCTTTTTGCTTTACACCGAACACACTCACTTATTCAGCTATTCCATCAAATTGGCTTATCTGGGGAATGCTAAAACTAAGCCTTTTTATATAACTCATTAGCTGGGTCTAAGGATCAGAGGGAGAAGCTAGGAGAGGGCAGTTTAAACTGTTTTTACTGACAGAAAAATAGTTTAGAAAACACTCTTCTGAATGTCACTGAAACACCCTCTCCCAAGGAGCCAGTGCAAGCCTCATTTTTTTTGAGTCTGGATGTTACACATGTGAGACCCCGCAAAGCTCTTGCTAAAGGGCAAAGGGTCTAAGCCTTTAATAGGGCTTTTTGTGTATCAACTCCAGTTGGTGCTCAGTATTAGCACTACCGACCTTAATATTCAGATTCACCCAGCAGGCAATTTAATTTCTGGAAGTGTAATTTTAACAGACAAGGGGCTTTTCCACATGTTTTCCTCCCATCAGTTCTAGCCTCATACTGCTTCAGTTTATCCCCTGATTTCTGCACACATTTTTGTACCTTTAGTTTTCACTTTTGTTTGTTTGTTTTTCCCGTTTCTTTGGAGACAACTTTTACCATATCTTTTTCTGGAAGCCAATTTTGAGTCACCCTTTCCCTCTAGCATAATGTTTCTGCTAATTTTCTTTGGCCCTCCCACTTTTATGCACTTCCAGCCCACTTTTCTATGGTTAAACTGTCATTATTAAACTGCTCCCTCTCCTCCCCCATATCCTGAAGATCAATGGTTTCGGGTTTTTTTTAAAGCACTAGAATGTTATATACTGCTGTAATGATTGGTCAAGCAAGTTCTCTGAATTTCCAGCTTTCGTTATTTTTTTAAAAAAGTAAGTATCTAGCCTCTTCTTTTGTGGAGATATGCCTTTCTCCTTATAGCTCCATGAGGGAGATATGAGGGAGAGGGGTAGAGACTTACTTAAAAAGAAAAAGAAAGCTAGGAATTCAGAGAATATGCTCAACCTATCATTACAGCAGTATATCGATATATTGATATTTTAATACTTTTTAATGTAGCTGTTAAATTGATAGACCAGTCTAAGCATGTGCAAAAAATAAGAGATGCTGTGATGCCACCAATGATGACAGCAACCTCCCTTGAAAATCCTGATTATTTAAGGTATGTGTGGAAGAAAATAAACTGACTCCACAACTGAGAAAATGCAGCGGGGGGGGGGCAGTTGTGCAGAACCCTGGCCAAACCCATTCCAATGCTTGTGTGTAGGGTTGTGGATCAACTGCCAAGAAAATTAGGAGTAAGCCCACAATCTTTTCTTGTCTCTTACAAGGCCAGTAGTCAAATGTTGCCCTTTGAAAACCATGCCAGCTTCACAACAATTTCAAGTCAGTGATCTTTGAACCATTTCAGAGACTGGGTGCTTGGCCTGATTAATTCCTGTAATATGTTGGAGAAGAATAAGGCAAAGGCCTCCCCTTCCTTGACAAATGAAACCTTACCTGAAGTGATCACCAGCCATTTTCTTTGCAGCTACCGAGGGCTTATGTGCTTGATCACTCAAAGGTATGAATGAGCTGTTGTAGAAAATCACCACAGATGAAACTCATATTTGCCTAATGCCAGTCTCAAAAGCGGTGTCTTCTTTTTAAAATAAAAATTGGTAGTTGATTTGAAATCTCCCATTATCATGAAGAATAACAAAGAATGATCATTAGTGCTTTTCAGTGGAGTTATTTCATACCTTCCACTCACAGTCATAAAATGTACAGTCATCAAATGTACAAATACATGGATACTTAGAGAACTTAATCACATAGCCTAGGAAGATGGCTGGCCTCTTTTTAGCTCTATTCATATGGAAGTCTCTGCATATATAATTTTCCCCATAACAGTTTTGCCAGACTCAATTATTTGTACTAGGGTGGAGTTATCCTCTCTCTCCATAGTAAGCTAGAAGTAGGTAGCATCTTCTCCCCTTGTAGATTCTCACATGTAAACGGAAAACTGAGCCTCATGAACAAGAGCCAGAATGTTTCTGGAGAGGGTCAAACGTTTAGCAGTAAACGTTTATCTAGCTGTGGTCATTTGGACAGAAACACTGTCTGGTAATTGGTTCTTGTAGGTTATCCAGGCTGTGTAACCGTGGTCTTGGAATTTTCTTTCCTGACGTTTCGCCAGCAACTGTGGCAGGCATCTTCAGAGTAGTAACACTGGAGGACAGTGTCTCTCAGTGTCAAGGGTGTAGGAAGAGTAATATATAGTCAGAAAGGGGTTGGGTTTGAGCTGAGTATTGTCCTGCAAAAGTAATGTGCTAATCATCTTTTGCAGGACAATACTCAGCTCAAACCCAACCCCTTTCTGACTATATATTACTCTTCCTACACCCTTGACACTGAGAGACACTGTCCTTCAGTGTTACTACTCTGAAGATGCCTGCCACAGTTGCTGGCGAAACGTCAGGAAAGAAAATTCCAAGACCACAGTTACACAGCCCGGATAACCTACAAGAACCAATGAACTCTGACCATGAAAGCCTTCGACAATACTGTCTGGTAAGCCGGTAATAATGATAATATCTACAAATAGGAGGAAAGTGGGGTTACCAAACACCACCAATCAGCAATGGCGGCAGATGTTCTTTGACTGGGGTTTGCCTCCCGCACCCATGCCTCTCTTCTGCTGCCACCGCCATTGGGAGCTGGATCTGATAACCCTTCATGGCCCACCTCTCTCTAAAAAGTAGCATGGAAGCTCTGCATGCCTTATAGGACTTCTCAGAATTCTTGTGAGATTACTTCCTCTTTTGAGAGTCTGGCCACCATTTTGGTTTTTCAGGTAACAAAAATGTGGTATCAAGCAGGAATTTAAAAACTGGCACTTGAGGCATGCTGCATTGCTTTTAAAGAGGCCTGGGGGATGAGGAGGTTATCCTGTCTGGTTCCTGGGTGGGTGTGGCTGGTTTGTGACAGATGGGAAACAGGTTACCCCTCTCCCCCTTACCTGTCAATAAGATGTGGTCCTGGTTTTTACACATTAGACATTGCAGTACAACAGCTCTCTAGTATTCATGATCTACAAAATGCCTTTCTATAATTTGGCCAAGTATTATGGAGTCAACACAACCATCAATTTCTAGTGCAAGTGACCAGTAAAATGACCGTGTTTTCCCCAAAGTTTCCCCCTTGACACCCCCAAATATACCATAGACTGAAGTAAATGCCTTCTACGGTGCCTTTTGTTGGAAGTGCTGCCAAGAGTAAGAGTGAACATTGCAGGGTGAGCCAGATGTTATCATCTTAGGACATACTGAAACATTACAGCTCAATCGAAAGCTGTTCACCTGCCCCTGAATACCAGCTGTTGTGGACCGTGAAAAAATAGGGACAATCTGAAACCCTTCATGCCCCATTACCAGGCTTCCTGTGGGCCTCGAGCTGGCCATTGTAAGACACAAAATTCTGGACTGTTATTCTGATCAAGCAGCGCTTTTATGTTTTTGTATTTCAAAATTCTGCAGAGGTCTCTTGGTTCAAATCTATTGTTTAAAAAAAATTGAGTGGAAAGCATCTTGAGAGAAAACAAAGTTATTAACTGTCTCATTTTTCAAGATATGGTTCTTAAGATGAGGCAGGTACAAAAAATGCAGGGGAAAAAAAGATTAATACTTAAGAGTTCCTAGCCAAAAAAGATAGGAAGGTTTCATGGAGAGGCGCTTGTTTAAAATGATGAGGAAGAGCCATCAAATCGCACTACTGAGCTGAAATATATGGTACCTGGTGTGGACTGTCTTAAGGATGCAAATTGAAGATGCTGTATTCAGTTGCTTCTTCAACAGCTGTACAATAAAGGCCAGTAAAAATAAAGGATCTGGGTTTTTTAAAATGTATATTCAGAAAAACTTACAGTGCATTCCTGAGCGGAATTGGGCTGCGCCGGTCATAGGAGGCAGTGCGGCTGCGCTGCCTCCAAAGGAGGTTTCACCCCCACCCCCACTGGGGCCAAAACCTCCTTGCGGCATGAAAAATCCGTGCAACCCTTCATAGGTGGTGTACCTCACCAAAGGTAGAGTATCTCGTTAAAAGGTGGTGTATCTTGCCAAAATAAAAAAGGGGTGTTCCTGGCCTGAAAGGGCTTTGGAGGCCTCCTAAAGGCGGCTCCTCCCCCAGCCCCACGCTGGAACGCTCTGGGAATGCCCCGGGAAGGCCCTCCCGTGGACAGCACACAGAAGTGCGCCGTCCGGTTGCCGGTGTGAGGCTGTGCTGGCATCCCTCGGCCGCACTGCCAGAGCAGCGCAGGGAGGATGGTGTCCGGGCCTCCCGACCAGCGTCTGGGCCGCTCAGCACTGTGTAAATCCGACAGCTGGCAGTGGCTGTCACGCTTAAGCCGGCGCAGCTCCTTTTTCACCTCCTGAGCTCTTTTGGTGAAAGAGCTTGGGAATGCGCTGTAAATGCAAGCATGTGCGCTTGACAATCATTCCAGAAATCCATGGATTTTACATTTTTATAAATAAACATGCAAGCATATGTCAATTCCAAATATTTACCTAGAAACAGAAGCATCCTTCTGTAGTTCTGTGTCAGATTTATTTACACACACTGTTCCTGTGCAGTGAAAAGCCAACTGTTTGTTTTTGTTATTGATACTTTTCAGTTTCAGTGTTTTAATATTTCATAGCTTGAAGGCAAAATAATGTAACTTTCTGTGTTTTGTCACAGCCTAGCCTACTTAGTTGTTATCACCTTGGAGTCTAAAGCAACTTTTTACCAAAGGTTAGGTTAACAGCAAACAATGAAAATATTTAGAAAATTAAATTTCAGTTTATTTGTATTCATAAAAAAGAATTAGGCACACAATTGAATAGACTTCACCGTTGATGGCTCTGCACATATTTCTGATTCTGCTGTTGTACTTGTGGTAACATCATGCTAGTCTGGATTATGGTAGCATGATAGTGGTGACCTCATAATCTGCTGGGGCCAGTCTTCTTCTTGAGTTAGAATTCCAACCCTGCTCTCCTGTGATCAGGCAATGAAACCAAGGATGTGCAGAGGAGGGCAGGCTTGGCTCACAGTGGTTGGAGTCACCAGTATTTGACAGCAGGCTTAATCCCCTGCCTCAACAATTTCCCTAACTTTATATCACAAATAAATGAAGGGCTGATGGTAGTTTACTTACAAAGTTACCGAAATGTATTTGAAGGGGCCAGTGCAGCCCTATAACTGTCGACTGTATTGACTCCCTATGTGTCATCTGCCTTGAGTTCCAGGTGGACTATAAATAAAATAAATAAAGATGTAAATAAAAACCCCTACAGATCCTTTTACAAGTTCACATGCTACATAAATTATGTCACGGAATAGATCTAAAAAATAATAATAGAAGGGGAAACTTTAAAAGTTTTTCTAAGATAAGCAAATACCATAATCGGTTCAAAGGATGTTTATTTTGAAACCGTTCAACCTCTCTAGAAGTTTGTAATGCTATCTTACCTTCTGAGCTGCTTGCTGTCATTTAAATTAACTTCCTTTGAGACACGGAATGAATTATGAGATTTAATCTGTTTGTTTTCCCCCTTGTTCCTGTGGCTACAGCTGTACGTGTATTCTGTGCCAAAGAATCAGAATTGGGTGCCTGAAAAGCCCAAAAAGCTTTGATTAAAATGAACAACACAAATTGTATATTATGCAAATATCTAGGCTCTTGTATGGTCTTTTCTGCTTCCATAAGTTTTCAGTGATATTATCAGTGGGGGAGGAGTGAAAAGGATCAGTAATTAAACCACCCTAACAGATTATTTGCTGCCGAAACAATGAAGCTAATTTATTAAAACAGCTCACAAAGATTCAGGACACTTTAACTGTTGAGTATTCCAGAGATTACCTCTCTCCAAGTGCAGGAGTTCTGAGAAACTTGGGAGGTGTTCATGAGAGCTGTGGTGCCCTCAAAGATGGTTTGTGAATATAAACCATAGCTTATATTCTTCCACACCTGTATTTATGATGGGGTGAGAAGGAAGTCAGTAGAAGATGAGAGCAGAAGGTAGAGTTAAATGATCACCAGTTCAGGGTAACATAGGCAGTATGGGAATGGTGAAGAGCTGAGCAAGAGTGTAAACAAGCAGTGCTAGGCAGATCTTTTCAGTGGGGCTGATTCCCAGGAAAGTATTATTAGGACTGTGGTGTAAGTCTCTATCCTTTCATGACAAGAACCCTTCACATACTTTCTGGTTCATGAACCCTCACCCCAATAATGATGTCACCTTCCAGGAAAGGACCCCAGTTTAATCTCCAGTTAACAGGGGAAATAGGGCTAGGAATGATCTAGTGATTGGGGAGAGCTGTGGCTCATTGTAAGAGCCTCTGCTTCGCGTGAAGAAGGTCCCAGGTTTAATATCTGGCATCTCTGAAAGAACTGTGACTGGCCCAAGGTCACTCAGCAGGCTTCATATGGATTGTGGAATCCAGCCTGGTTCTCCAGATTACAGTCTGCCGTTCTTAATCACTACACCACGCTGGCTGTCATGCATTGACTGGAACTGAGCTATATAAGGAATCCCAAATATGCAAGGGAGGAGAGGAACTGCACCTAATTCAGGTGCTAGCTCCAGGACCAGTTTGGAAGATAAGAAGACCAGCATGCAAAGGTAATTGGAGCACAGTTAAAAACTCGTGGAAAACTAATGAATGGGCTTCCCCCCCCCCATACAACATGCTCCCTGCTGTCATTAACCTATCTGCCTGTTGGAAATACCTAAGTATCATTAACATGTCCATGACCTCAACCAGAAGTCATGCCCATGTTTGAGACTAGCCAGTTTCAAAGCCCTTATTGTCCTATATTAAGCCTTGAGACCATGAACTGTCACCCCATACATACCAGCCCCCTGCCCTTACCTTCTTTGCTTCTATTTCCAGAAAGAAAATCTGTTCTTTCTGTCCCCTGCTTGCTTGCCCTGTAACTGGGAGCAGGATCCTTCCCTGGGATGTACTTTTTGCCTACTTTGAGACCAAAGTGTTGACAGTGCTGAAGCCCCCATTTAGCACACAAAATACTGCTCTACTTTCCCTGCTGGACTCACTAGCTGTCCAGCCAATGGGGCCTCAATTGGCGCTGGACTCTCTGTTGGACCCCAGGATCAATAGCTATTCTTGGTCCTTGGAATCACATTCTTTTCCAGATTTGCTAATTCTTCTGCCTTCATATTTTAGTAAACTTCATTATCATTTTCATTCTGTGTAAACTCTCTGAAAGCTCCTTTAAACATTCCAAACTTGTTGGCAGTGCCCCATGATCAAGTTCAGGGTAATTATTGCTATCAGTGTGGATCATCGCTTGAATTACAGTAGCCTAGGTTCAGTTTATTTCAGTACCAGTCTAATGACCGTATTCTGGAAATCAAACATGATAGATCTTAGAACCTAACTGCTTGAACCTAGTCTTTTTAGGGGTATTGGATCTGGGTCAGCATATGAGAGTACTGTGCCCTGAACTGGCAGTGCTGGAGTCAAGAGGAGAGTGTCCAGCTGTGGAGGCTGTTTTTCTCTATTGGGTTTCTGAGGCCGGGTTTTGTGAATCTGGGCTCTATGCAAGTAGCAGTACTAGACCTATATGAACTGGTCTCTGGGGTTCACGTGTACACAACTACGTGTAGTAATCATTTTCTAGTCAAGAATGGTCATTGTGATCATTTTGTATGATCAAGAGAATATAGGGTTCTTTTGTGGAGCCAGCCCACAGAGGGCTGTGATTTTAGCTATTGTAAAAAATGCCCTACATTCGTTCTGTGACTGCCTTTCTTTGCACAGCCTTTGCACATGCAATTTGCCTCAATTTCTCTTCCCTCTATTGTATAATAGAAAGAAGCATGCAGCCTTAACTTCCATCTATAGTGTCTAATTGAAGCCTTTTATTACCTGTTATGGAATGTTAATGAATATTGTTCTGTTCTACAACCTTACAACAGAATGAATAGGTGCAGCAAATAGCTGGGTGGTGGTATAATAATGAAAAAGATTACTGATGGCAAAAAAATATTAATCTTTTTCTTCTAGATGATATATCAATTGAAGTGGCAGGCACAGGATTTTCTATAGTAAGCTTTCATTCCCAACACTATTCATGGACTAGGTTTTTTTGTTTGTTTGTTTTATCGATCTTTGAGGGTTTTTTTTACTATTTCCATTCTGGAGCACTTTTTTGACAAGAGAAATAGCACTAGTTACTGAAACATACATTTATATCCTTTCATGGTCTTGAAGAAGTTCTGAAGATAATGGCTTTAGTCCTATGCATAAGCACAGCACAGACCTTTTCATGTTTATTCGGAGATAATTCCTACAAAGAGCCAAAGTAGATATTACATTTTTAATGACCAGACTCTCTTTCACTTTAGTCAGAGGCCAACTTCTGGGAGCAAATTTCCCAACCACCACAGGAGCTCAGTTTTGATTGGGACTGTGGGAAAAGGGACTTCAGATGCTGTGCCAGGTTCCCAACCCAATACAGCCTCATGGGGGTGGGCATTATTTGCCTCACGACGGGGACTTTACATGCAGTTCCCAGCAGCTGCTATGTGACTAAAGGAAACAAGAATCAGATTGGGCAAACCCTGACTGAATTTGTTAGAAAATGTAATGTCTAATTTGGTCCTGAGTTTAATGGAACTTGCTCCCAAATAACTGTGCATAGGATTAAAATTTGAGTCCAGTAGTACCTTAGAAGCCAATAAGCTTTCAGGGTATAAACTCAGCTTTGTAGGATACAAATCTCACTTTGTCATCCGACAGTGTGATCTTTGACTCACAAAAACTTGCTTTGACTTACACAAACTTGTACCTAGGAAAATGTTATTAGTCTTTTAGGTTCTGGACTCAAATTTTGCTCCACTACTACAGGCGAACACACCCAGCCATCTGCTATTGTGCATCGAATTGTAGTTTCTGTGGAACTTTCTTCTGTGTGAACTTGTTTAAGATTATGGTGGAAAGTCTTTGCACATTGACTGTTTTGGCTGCCAGTGGTCTTCTGTGTTTCTCTTTTCAAAACTGATGTGCTTTTCCATGTGAAACCCCTTGGGTTATGCTGTAGAAATATGCACTCAACTGAAATGAAAAATTATTAAATCAGTACTGCAGAGCAAGTGGAATGCAAAGGAATGATCAGCTTGTTATTCTGGAAAAACAATTTGAAGGCTCTGTTTTTAAAGCTTAACGCAATAACTTGAAAGCTTTCTGAGGAACAACCAACCTTTTTCATCTGGTCTCCAAGGAGTGAGTTTATCTTTCAAATCTAGTCACTGCAAAACACTGATAACGCACAAATTCCATGAGACGTTAAATATCCATCTACCAGTAGCTCGCAGAATTAATCAAATTACCTTTTAAAGTTAATGCAGTCGGTGAGAAGAGTTTAATGATATTCCAGCCCTTCATGGTAATAATTACAGATGAAGAGGGTCAGTCAATTGAGAATTAATGCAAAAAGTGAACAGAATGATAATCTGAATGTATTAGACAGCATTGGGAAAGTTAGCTATGGGAGGGGGGACTCTTTTGCTTCCTTTCAACAACATGAAATAATTCAAAGTTGGTTAGGATTTGAACAAGGAAATCAATTTAAGAGTGGTTGCTTACCAAGTCAAGTGGATTTGAGAAGCAGGAAGGAGATAGCCAAGGGAGTTACGTAGATATATTGAGAGAAGGGGGTAGAAACAGGTCACATGATAAACCTTTGCATGCAGTGCTTAGACTGCTGGAGCATTTCACATAACTGAATGCACTTTCACAGAGACACACCCCACAGGTAGACAGATGTCAAAGGAAAGGGCTGTACCCTAGCCTTTTGTTACATTCAATTTTCTATGTGCAGGGATCTATAATAACTTATTTTGTCAAGAAGTACAGGGATGCTGAAAGGGTGGGACTAGGGATATGAAATTCCTCCACCTGTGGTTGGTTTGGAGAGCTTAAGAAGCCAGGTAGCCCACCTGTCACAGGTGAGATCAATGGAGCAGATGGCATGGTACCTGTAATCTTAAGGTAAAGGTCCCCTGTGCAAGCATCGGGTCATTCTTGACCCATGGGGTGATGTCACATCCCGACATTTTCTAGCAAGACTTTGTTTACGGGGTGGTTTGCCAGTGCCTTCCCCATTGCCAGTGCCTGTAATCTTAGGGCTTCGTTTATTGTTGTTACAGCCAATGGCCAGCATAAATCTTAGGGCTTCAGCAACAGCTAGAAGGCACTTCACTGATGTATAATCTCATTTTAGCTGCTTGCTTGACTTGAAATCATGGCTACTGCTGCCCTGCAGCTAGTGTTTCCAAGTCTAGCTTGGGACATTCCTGGAAATTTGGAGGCAGTGCCTGGGGAGGGCAGAGTTTGGGAAGGGGAAGGAGCACAGTGGGGGTGTGATGCTATAGATTCTACCCTCCAAAGCTGCCATTTCCTCAGGGGGGACTGATTTCTGTAGTCTGAGATCAGTTGTAATTCTGCGAGAGCCTGGAAGTTTGTAATTCTACCTGTCACAAGGGAACACTTGCTCTGTTTCCAGTTAAGCAAAGAGTTAGAGTGAGTGGTTATGGATTCCTAGAGAGGCTGTTTCCTCCTATATTCCATTATAGGAGGAATTCAACCATCTCTTTCTCTCTGTCCTTTAATTGTGTGAGAAGGGCAGAAGACATCTTCTGCCTTTGCTTTACTGTCCTTGGCTTCATTCGCTCTTTCTGCCACTTATCCTTCTGGGTATATTGTCCCATGCCATGAGCTCGATGATGTCATCATGCTCACAAACAAAATTATCTGGGTGCCTCATAGTTAATGGGATGAACCAGCAGTATGGGGCAAATGAGAGCAGAGAAGAAAGCAAACCAGGGGTGGGGGTGCCAGTGCAACTGGTGAGATTAGTATATTTTTTTCATTAGTTTGTATCAGATACAAATACAAATGTAGTTGGTAGCTGGACAAATGAAAATATTTTTATATTCCGTAGTTCTGTGACAAGACAAATACAACTATTACAGGTGGGTAGCTAGCAAACTCCCATTCTGAAAACAAATTCTTCTTCTGAAAACAAATTCTTTTTCAGAAAGCTTACGGAACATTTATTGTAATCTTTTGTTGTGTGCGTGCATTGTCCAAAACACTTTGAACCCGAGGAAATTCCTGTAGTGTTGTATCAAAGCAAAGTGAAGCAGAATGCTATACTACTTGTACATATACTCTTTGACATCCTTAAAGAAAGGAGGAAGTAATCTTTCAGCTAATCGCACCAATTGCTTCAAATTATGTCAGCAAAAAAGGCCACAGTTTCTTTTAGAGGATTGTCTCTTTTGTATATCTAAACATGGAAGAAGCCAGTCCACACAAGGAAATGTTAGCACACCAGTGGTGCTCCCATGGCATCACTACTTGCTGCTTCACATACAACAGCTGCCTGACACGAAGGCATCACAGTATCCTCCTCATTGTGAATCACTGTGTCACAGCCAGTATGAGCTTTGCAGTTGACTCACTCCAAGCATCTCTGCAGATGGGAGTTTGAATCCCTTTGTATCACACACTCAACCTGAAAACATCATCTCTTTGGACAGGATGAGCCACAAGGACACACACGGAAGGAAGATGGAGCATTACTGGCCCATCACCCAGTCATCTCCATGGCCCACTGGAATGTAAAGGAAGATCCCCTCCCCTTGCCCTCTTAAGAAATAGGGACAAGCCTTGACTACAGCAAAGGGGAAAGGATGGGAGACACTCACACAAGCAACAACATAATAGCATCATTACCACTACCCCAAAACTCAGCGGTTAAAAACACTGAGAATGGAAACAAGAGGTAGTGGTCTCCACTATGAAGACATGTGAAATGAAGGCAAAAACAGTACCATACTAAGCAGAGTTGTACCATTGTAAGTCCATTGAAGTCAGCAGGTTTAGAGTGGTGTAATTGTGCTTTGGATGGCCCTTCTAATTTCTGTCCCATTGCTCTTCAGGTGGAGTAAATGGAATATAGGGTTGCTCTGCTGGCCTCTTACTGTTATGCATTTGAGTCCCACTCTAGTCTATTGAAAAGGTGGCTTGCATTAGATATTGTGCAGGCTTTCTCTTCTTCCTCACCCAAGGCAGACCTTCTCAGTCAGTTTTCCCAATTTTGGCTGCCAGCATTTTCCAAAGTTGTTATCTGTTGCTTGTGTTTATTTCCCATCTTTCGTTTTTGCTTTATGCACACAGCTAGAATATTCACCCAAGAGGAATCTTTTGGTACACACTATTAAATCAGTTGAATTGTATTATTGTAAATGTTCCTAAAAATGGCGACAGTGTTGTTTTTATAGCTAATTGCTGATTGAACTTTCCATGCGCCATGTTCCAGCTTTCAAGCTTCATTGCCGATCAGCAATTCTGATTGTTATTTTGCATGTGTGAAAGAATTGTCAGCTATGCCAGTTAAACTCCCTGTAGAGTGCCTGTTTGCTTAGCAGTGTGATTATGCAACTGGACCGTGAGAGTGCGATATTATCGCTGTTCATAAATATTCACTGTGCTGTTCAGAGCAGCAGTACCCAGCATGGAACGTCTGGGATTCCACCAATGACCCTTCAGAGTATTTGGAGAAAAAGCTCGACTCAAGCTATCATTACAATGTATTTTCCACATTCATGCTACTTGAAGCAAAGCTGGTCACATTCTAGCAATGGAAAAATGCCCCCCAACCAGCTTTCTGCTCTTTGTATTCAAGTGGGAATGATTTGGGGAAGAAGTTAATTGGAAAGTTATGCAACAGAAGCCTATCAGGATCTTGTGCAGGCTTTTCTAAGCATGCAACAAGACCCAATCTGTGCACTTGCAGGACATGTCATTCCAGAACTGCATTTGTGCAGTTCAAAAATTCAAATCATACAAAAGTTGTACAGATAAGAGCTGATGTTTTAAAAAGACTGATAACCATGTGACAAATAAAGTTGAGTGTGCAATCGCTGATGAAGCACACCCATTTCTTATTCCCTGCAAAAGACAGTCCTTGCAGACTCTGCCGCTACTCTAGACAACATGTTCGATAGTATTACACATATGAAGGAATTAAGAACGTAAGAACCACTCTGCTGAATCAGCCCAATGGTCCATCCAATCTAGCATCTTGTTTTATACAGCGGCCAAATCAGTTGCCCTGGAAGGCCGAACAAACAGCACAGAGTCCAAGGCCCTCCCCTGTTGTTTCCTCTTAGCACTGGTATTCAGAGGTTTGCTGCCTCTGTGGATGGAGGTTCCCATTACTCAGTGTGGCCAGTAGCCATTGATGGACCGCTCCTTCATGAGTCTGTCTAGCCCCCTTTCAAAGCCATCTATGCTCGTGGTCATCACTATGCCCATTATTCTAGGATATGTGGATCCCTTTTCTTGATGAGTCAGATGAAGTTGTCAGTGCTGTGTGTCTACAGGACAGTGATCTACTCACAAGGAAAATGGACTGGGACTTTGTAGCAGGGCACCCTGCAGGTGCAAATCACAATCACATACCACCGCACTGCACCCCTCCCCCCAAAATTCCTGGCATTGTAAGAGTGATGAAGCTTTGTCAAGCATGAGGCTGGAGAGGGGGGAGGAAAAGGGGGCAAGAGCCAGAGACAGGACAGAGTAAGAAACTCCAGGCAACCTTTCCAGATCTCAGCTGTTGTGTCTGTCTTGGCAAAGGTGGCTTGCCTGACAGATGACAAATGGCTTCTTCACAGTGATGATGTCCTTAGTAGCTGAGGACCTGGTAGACAGGTGGCAGGAACTTGTGATCGGGGTGGCAGCTTCTTCCTTTTCCCTTCCAGAGTGCAGAGTGGCTGAAATGATAAAGCGTTTCAGCTGCCATCCATAAGGGGTTTATTCCAATGTAAGTCAGGCTAATTAGGAGTGTGTGAACAGGTTGGGGAGCATCTATTGACCAAAATTGTGGTTGCAGGCCTCTAGCACATCTGTTTTGTTTTCTACATGTTGTTTGCATGTTTCTCCTTCCACATGAGCAGTAAGTTTGGCAGCAACGTTCAGGTGCAAGCAGGGCCTGAAGGACTTCGTCAGTTTGGTCAAGTTACTGGGGAGGAGCAATGCAAAGCAATAGGGCAAGAGTGGGCCTCTGTGGTCAGGAACCCTCCTTCTGTCAGTGCAGATGACTTATACTGGCCTTTCCCACCTTGGGCCCATTTGCCTTGGATGGGAAGAGAAAATTCTCTTTGTGCCCTGGATCTCATTGCAGTGGTAAAGCTGCATCTGAGCCACTTCAGATACAAGTTGTAGCTGGCACTGAAATAAACTAGGATGTCGGGGGTTAGTTTTTAGTCTAGCCCTGTCCCTTACAATGGTTGTGCGGAGATCAGTTATAATTCTGGGAGATTTAAAGGCCCCACGCGGAAGGTGGCAACCTTACAGGGGTTCTCCTCTAGCCCCTTCTGGCCTAAGATGATCACCGCAACCTGTTTGTTCCCTGCCCCACCATTCCAAAGAAGCCTTCCTGCCTCCCACAACTGGCGAGGAACGGGCTGTCGCCTGTGGCAAGTTCTGCTGCCTCTCTGCCACTTTTGTTGCTTCACGCCTCTGCTGCCAGCCCTTGGAGACTGGATGCTGGCTGGTCCCCAGCCTGCCCAGTGTCCCTGGGTGTTGTATTGAGTGTAGAAGCTGCTCCTGCAGCATCAGGTTGAGCTTCTGTGGTCCTCTCTTGATGGCTCCGCCCAGCATGGCCTGGACACCTCCATCTTCTTAGAAGTAAGTTCAGGGGCAGGAGGTCTGAACCCAGACAGGATATTAGTGATAAAAATGTAGCTTAAAACTACAAGCCACGGAGCATCTTTTAACATGTCAGCAGGATCTGTCCTCCCCGGCAGCACATCCATCTCTTTGTGACACCACAAGCTAATTTTTTCAATGCCAACATTGTTATTGTTCTTATGTTTTTGTATGTATACTTTAGCTTGGTTTTAATTGTTGTGTTTTTATTTGTTTTTCATAGTTTTAAGGTGTGTTATTATGTTATTATGTATGTTTTCAGTCTGTTGGCTGCCTTGGTGGCCCTGATAAGGGTGGAAAGGTGGGGTAGAAATTTTGTAAATAACTAAAAAAAATAATTGTCTTCTGCCAGTGGGCGAAGACTTTTTTTGTTTTGTTTGCTATACCTCCAGTAACTGTTATTGGCTCTCCTTACTGGTTTTGGTGTTGTGTGCTTAGGTGTTTATATATTCTGATTGAATTATTTTATATGTTATTTTAAATGACGTTTTAATGTTCAGCACCTTGGGTACTCTATTTGGGTGGAAAGGCAGCACAAATATGTTTAAAATAAATTAATTAAATAAAGAACTGGGTTCCTATAGGGCAGCTGTAGTTGGAGAGGGAGAAATCAAAGGCACGGTTGGTGGTACAGAGGTAGTTTCTATGCTTGTCTGAATTGTTAGGCATTCAAACTGAAGAAAGGGTGCCAGATAATATCTTTATGTATTCTGCACTCTTTATTTTTAACTTGATGTAATATGCTGCATTTCTGTCGACATTGTTATGACCTTTTAGATTATACAGTCAATTCTGTTCTGTACTCTGCCTTTGTGCGTATCAAGTTGGACTAGCTTTTGTCGCTGTTTCTTATCTGTAAAAACATGAATATGTTTCCCTTCTTCCTATGAAATAGTTCATATGAAATTCTTGTGAGGAACAAAAAGGACCCCCCTCACACACACACACAATTGCAATGGATAGACTGAAGCTTTGCATTTTGCTTAAGTTGCTAATGCTGCAAAGGTAGGTCCTAAAAACAATGACATGATCTTAGATATCAGGCAATTCTTAAACGTAACAGAAGTGTGGTTCTTATCTGCCTCTAAATTGTGTACAATATAAATAAGCTTTGTGCATTTTTAAATCTATTTTTTTAGCTCAACCTGCAACAAGATATTAAAAAGAAAAGGTAAAAATAGATCTAAGATTTATTTAAACAGCTGAAGTATTTTTGTGGATATCCCTTTAGATATGTGGATAGAATAGTAATGTTGTTACTGTATAGGAAAAGAGCCCTGACCTGGAAACTAGAGGGACAGTAGCGTAACCACTAGGGCTATGGTTTGAAAGAGAAAATTAAAATGTGCAGTTGTGATATTCTTCTAGGAATCCATGTGCCATGGACTACATATGCATCAGATACTAGGGGGTCTCTCTCACCAGGGGTGCTCGTAACCTTTTCAGTGATACATGGCTTAAATAGATATCAGTAAAGCTTCCTTCTTATTTACATTAGTAATGCA
The DNA here is from genome assembly GCF_029931775.1 of Euleptes europaea. Classification (NCBI taxonomy): domain Eukaryota; kingdom Metazoa; phylum Chordata; class Lepidosauria; order Squamata; family Sphaerodactylidae; genus Euleptes; species Euleptes europaea. Next base: position 46,727,554 of record NC_079314.1, read on the forward strand.
GCTGAAGTTTGTATTCCCAAAGTTCAGAATATATAAATCTTGTTGACAGGAGTGGGCAAGAGTTCCTCTCTGTCCCCTTCCCTCCAATGCCTTGAATGTTGTTTGAGCAATAACCAGTGAAATGGTAAGAAAAGTAGGCAGATGCCTTGAGATTACATTCCCTAAAGCTCTGAGCTCCTCAGACATCACTGAGGCAGTACTTTAAATGTGTGTGGGGAGGGGGAGTTCATAAGAGGCACTCTTGCCTCAAGCTGCAGTGTCCTCGGTGGTGGGAAATTGGGCAAGTGGTTGCTGGTGGTTCACAGGGAACACCTGAAAAGTTGTGAACAAGCTTAGAATGCTTGGAATAAAGCTCCCCTCACAAGAGTTCTCTAGTGTTGCTCATAATTCCCAAAGACCTTTCTCATTGAAGCTTGGGCAAGTTTATCCATCACTAATTAAAACGGATTGACAAGGAGGATAGTTTGGTTCTTAATGAGCTGATTTAAGGATGGATGCCTTCCCTTTTAGACTGTATTGATTAGATATCCTCACCCTTGTGTCTTTCTTACAAAATCAGATCGTTCCACCACAGATTTATTTATGTGATTACATACTAAGACTTTACCAACCTACTTATTCACACTTGCTAGACTTGAGAAGTGATGATTTAGTGCCTATGGCCTTCTCTGTGATCTTCTCCAAAAAGGTTCAACTGCAACAGAGGAAGGCTTGCAATTAGAAGACATCTTCAGGGGAAACTCAAGTTGCTTTTACAGTGGGTTAACCAGTGGGTTATTTAAGGCAATTGTGTTCTTCATTTTCATCAGTAATTGACCCAGTGTACCTAGCAAGTTATCAGGAATCCTTCATGCATCTTCCATAGCACATCTGTCTCCCAACATAACTTAGATCTCCACAAAATGGATCTTCAGCAATCAAGAATGATATAGTAGCTTCCTGTTTTCATAGTAATAGTACATAGTAATCGCACTTATGGGTAATACTTGGTAAAGTTTGTTCACTGGAACCTCATACTTATCTTCTAATGGACTTCTGTTGGTTATATCATTGGCTTGGGGGGGAATAAAAATGTCAATACATATACAATGACTCTCCTTAATAATAATAAGATAATCTCTAAATAAAGTCATGTTTTCTTTATAGAGAACTTGGCAAGTCTTCACTATAAGATACAAGATCTTGGTATTATAGCTCTTGTCAAAAGATTGCTGTTCTACAAAGAAGGCATTGAATCACGTTGCAGTTCCTTATATATAACACTCAAGGAACAGAAACAACTCAAAGGGGTGTGGGATATCCAAAGGAATTATTCATTATGACGAATTTGGGTAGGAGCATGGAATTTAGGAGCCATTTTAGAAAAGCAAACTGAATTTGGGTTGAATCCCAGATTAAATTTGCTTTCCTCTAGAGAACAGAGCCCTCCCCATATCCTAGTGGAATGGATCCATTGGGTCCAAACCCATTACTCTGGTGCAACTTTGTGTTTATGTTTTTTTTTAAATAAAGCATGAGACATAATATAATTGGTGTTGTTTTTTTTAATAGGCAAGGCTATCATCTGTCCCAGATTATAGGTATTATTTCTGGCTATCTATATTTACAGAGGTGACCTCTGGTATTAACAATGCACCTGAAGGAGTTTAAGAAATTCTAAGCACAGAGAAGCAACCTCTTTGTGATGCTTTTTCTGAAGTTCACTGTGTTCATCAGGTTTGCCAGCCTAAAGCAAGATTAATTAAAATCGATAGAGCAAAGCAAATTAAGCACTTAGAAGGGTTCTTTGGAGGGATATCTGAATGTGAATAAACCAACATAAATATTCAGATTTGTGGAGGTTGTGAACAGACTTGTTTGTATCACTCATCCTGTTCATGCAGGTTTTTATATAAAACTTATCTCTGAGTCTGCACTAATTTTTCTTTTTGGAAAGCAATATCCTTATCCTAGCCTGTATTGTCCACTAGTCACTCTGGAGACCACCTGAACTTTTATCTATGACTTACAGCATATTATATATGTACACACTCATCATTATCAACTGCACCGCTGGTTGTATCAAATAGGAATGATGGTGGGCAGTATCCTACACTGTAGATGTGGAAGATTTAGACTCGCCATGTTCCTCTGCACTGCTGTAGCTCTTTTTGGCCTCTGGAAAGATCAGTCTCAGAATCTCAAGAACCATGTTGAGGAACATCCAGGTGGGTTGGAGGAGGGCTGGAGTGAGAAAGGATGAGGAGTTGAAATAGCTCCTCCTACCTCTTTTCCCAAGTGCAGCTCTGCTGAGAAGAGCAAGCAACTTGATTCCCTTGTCCCTTCTCACTCCAGCCTGCTGACCCTCATAGCTGTTCACTGCATGGATTGTGTGACCATGGTTTACATGGGGTAGAAAGAGCTGCAGTGATGCTACACCTTCTGCATTATGTTGGTGGGATGCTGCCTTGATTGAAGGCTTATTTGAAGGCTTATTTGAAGGCTGACTTGATTGAAGGCTTATTTAATTGTTAATATACTAAACGTATGGTTACAGATCAGTACGCTCAATTATTCTATCTAGAGGTTTGCAGTAAGAGCTCATGATACACAAAATGAAGTTTGCTGGTATGTATGGCAACTAGAATTAAACAGATGAGTTGTTAGAATTAATTATGTAGACGCTCTACAGCCCCATGATGCTGTCGAGGGCAGTTTTAAGCAGATATTTTAATGGCCAGGCTGTAAACAAGCTAGATCTGCAAAAGGTAACTATATTTTTAATATGACAAGAGCAAAGGCTCTAGATGTTTATAAATTATTTGGAATTGCCTTAAGAGAATTAGATATAAAACATTGTGGGTTAAATTTGAAGAGTCTTGTCACCCCCAAATTAATGAAGTTGTAGAAAAACACATATGTTGATCTTGATGGAAAGAGGAGATTTTTGAGATGTTTGAGTTGATATCCAAAAAGCACAACTCTAATGATGGAGATTTGAGGACTCTTTAAATGAAAAAAAAAACAAACCTCTTTTGCTGAGGATCAGAGATACCAAACTGGCTTTACACTGGCCAGAGTGGTAAGAATTGCACATCAGTTGGCCTCCCTGCTGGGCCTTGTCAGGAAATGATCCCCTGCTGGTTATTTCTGCGCTATCCCGCTGCACTATTACATTTGACCATTGGTGCTGCTGTCCAGCTCATTAAGAGAGAATTGAGGGCACCATCTTTTAAGTATTTTAGACATATGCTAATTTCTGGTTTTAGAGCTATTGTTTTTTACTGCCATATGTTGTTATTTTATGATATGGAATGTTGTGAGCCACTCTGAGCCTGACTTGTTTGGGAAGAGTGGGATAAAAATCGAACAAATAAAGAAAATGAAGAATTTGTCAAGAATCATCCTATGATATGTGCAGCTAGGAGGGTACCGTTTTGTTTAAAAAGATTTTGTTTGGAGAGATTGGTTGAAAATGATTTCTAAAGCTGATCATCCAAATGAGTGGTTAGATTGTTGAAAAGAAAAATAGATCTTTATCTTTGCATGGATCACAAAGACTTGAATAGATATGTTAAAAGGGAACATTTTTAAATTACAACTTGAGAGAAGATTTTTGCTGGGTTGTTTTTTCCCCCCTGTAGTTGCTAATAGCGGGCATGAGTAGTTGATTATTGTGTACTTCCGGCTGAGTATTGTGTACTTATTTGGGGAAATTATTCTTTTAAAAGGTTGCCTCTGGTGCGGTATTCCTTATCTGAGGTATATCACGGTGGAATACAAATTAATTTTAAAGATTTTATTTTTGTGAATAAAAAAAGGACAGGGAAGTAAAAAAATATACATATACAAATTATTTTTGAGGAGGTAGAATGGGACACTGGTGCATATTGATGATGTGATTTGGGGATGTGCCATTGAACAACAAGATGCACAATTAAAGCATTACTAAAAGCCAGGGAGGCAGGTTGGTAATTAAATAAAGTGTAAGTTTTGTGTTAGACTTATTTGGGTGAAAGGCTTACAGAGCTGGGCTTACAGATAAGTACAAGCTATTGCAGACATGGCTGAACTAAATAATTGAGAAAGATTATTGGAGTTCCTGGGGTGCTTAATTATGGTTAACCTGGGTGGAAATACATTCAAACTCCTGCAGAAGACAACCATTTGAGATTTTTATTATGGAAACATAGTACATGGAACTGTGCTATTCAGCACCATAGGGCAGGGGTGTCAAACTAATTTGTTACGAGGGCTGGATATGACATAAATGTCACTTGGTCAGGCTGGGCCATGCGTACCATATAAATCAATCAATACCATAGGGGGACAAACAGAGGTGGTTTGCCATTGCTTACCTCTGCATAGCAACCCTGGTATTCCTTGGTGTCCCATTCAAGTACTAACCAGGGCCAGGCCTGTTTAGCTTCTGAGATCTGATGAGATTGAGCTAGCCTGGTCAATCCAGGTCAGGGAATATAAAATGACCCCCTCTTTTTTTTTGATGGCATAACTGGGAAAAAACCTAGATTTGCACTGATGTAATTACAGTATTTACTGCAGTGCAAATCTAGGTTTCTTCCAGGTATTAATTGGATTAATGGCTCGTCATGTCTTTGATTTAGTGTAAGCTGCTTTTTATATTTGCAAATAGATAGGCAAGGTTTAAAAAATCTAAGTAAACAAATGTTATACACACACACACACACATATATCCAACCAAAAGGGAAAATATTAATGCACAAGAAACCACATAATCTACAAAGAAACATAAAATCCAAATGGATAAATCTTGTCTCTTATTTTCTCATTCCAGAATGTAATGATATCCAGTGTAAATAAATGCTTTTTTTTTTTAAATCTCCCCCCTTTTTCCTACAAACTCTCAGTGCTGCTTACAAGGAAAACACACACAGTGTACAATAAAATCCAGTGAAACAATGAATCAATCAGATCTACCAGCAGAACAAGAATAAACTAAAAAGGCATAATGAATTTTTCCAGGAACAAACTCAGACTGTCTCTGCTGTGACATCAGAGTCCATCCCAGCCTTCAGAGCCAATGGCCCAGGCGTGGAGGCCTTCCTGGCTTCCTCTGCCAGCCCCTACGAGAAAACCCCAGCCCCACTTACCTGCTTGGCGGGGGGGGGGCAAGAGCAGTCACTCATAGCACCCACAATCCAGGAGGATACTGGCCCTGCCCCCTCACCACCTCTGTGGAAGGTGCAGCAGCAGAACCCTTCTTCCCAAGGCCAGCAGCCCTGCAAAAGCACTGGCTGCCAAGCAGGGTGGAGAAGCTGCCGAATGCCTACACCTGGGAGGCAAGGTCCCAGGTGGAAGGAGCAAGGGAAGGCCAGCCAAGCTGGGGAAGGTGGCTCACGAAGAACCCTGGGAGGACAGTGAGAGCTAGACCCAGGCTCAGACACCCATTGGTAACAGAGGCACAGGGGAAAGGGAAGCACCTGGGATAAAGGGGTGGAGGCTGGGATTGAAGGGGGAGATAGGGATAAAAGGTAGCAGAAGGAGCCATGCTGGGGAGGAGAGTTGACTGAAGCCTGACCCAGAGAGGCCAGTAGGCAGATGTCCTGGGCAGTCTGAGACAGGAGAAAGGTGTCTCCAGGGTCTCTGCCCTTTCTGAGGCTGGCTCAGGTGGGGGAGCACATTTTTGGTGGGATGGAGGAAGAGGGAAAGAGCTCAGTGGGCAGTGCCCCAACTTACAGAATCAAAATCTTGCAAATGCAGTAAGCAAAGTCCGACTATGAAAATGCACCCATGATTTTTTTTTTTTAAATAAGGTTGCTTGTCCTGGCAGCAGTTGCACAGGCTGAGGAGCAAGCGTCACATGCTGTGCTTGCGGTGAGCCCATGGCCATTTACTGTGGTTACCCGCTGCCCAAGCCCCAGCCTGGGAGTTCTGGCCAAGTCCGTGGGGGCTGCCTGAGGTACAGGGGAGGTGGGTGGGCTCTGCTTGATTCCTGCAGTGCCAGGGAAATCGCCAATTTTGCTGCAGGTGCCTCAGGTGTCCCTGCTTTTGCTGCAGGTGCCTCAGCCTGCTTCATGGGATTGGGGCTTCTACTTGCTTACTTGAAGAGCAGCAGCAGACGAGGTAACAAGAAAATGTAAAACGTGCAGTGTAAATTAAGGCTGCCCTTTCCATTAAACAAGAAAAAGTGCCATTAGACCATCTCCCGGGACCAGAAGTTCCCCTTTCTGCACAGACTCTGGTTACCCCTGCCATTTTGGGCTCCAAAACCAGATTCCTCATCTTCTACCCCACCCCTAGTTTAACTCTTCCTGTTATCTAGCTGTGCTTTTTAAAACATTTTCAGGAGAATATGCATGGGCTATTCTTTTATGGAGGGAAATAAATACAGATCTCTTCTATTCAGGCAAGAGCAAAGACTTCAGACCTGACTCCTAGCTGTGCAGCACTGAAGAAAGGAAGACGCTTTGTTTAACTCCAGAGGTCTGCAAATGAATAGCAGAAAGTCATTCAGTTGCCAAGGCAACCAAACAGCCATGTAGCTGCAGTTTCATTGAAACCAGGATCAGGAGAGAGAAGCAATGTGTTAGCGCAATATATTTTGTCAAGAACATCAGTATCACATAACTTGGTAAGGGGGACCCCCAAACTGGACTTGATTGGTTACTATAAAAAAAGATGTCAAACAATTCTTTTTTGACAAGTATACGCAGGACACAATCAGGTTTGTCATTTCCGAACAGAGCTGATTTGTAAGTGGATGCTTTGTTCAATTTGAGATGCAATTAAAGTGACCAGAACAGAAAGAGACCAGGGTTTGAAAAAGGCACATGAGCTGGTGCCTACACACATTGTAGGCAGAGAAATTATTGGATCACAGGCATTTTACATCTATTTCCTCTCAAAGATCCCCAGGTCAATGGAAAGGCACAATGATGGGCAAGTGTTACTCCCCCACTGTCAAAGATGGAAGATACAAAGGAGAATAACATAAATTATTAAAAATGCAGAATGTTGATCTGCACCCATTCCTGTTGTATTATAAGTCAAGAAAATGGTATAGAGCCATCATAAATCTTCAAAGGAAAGATGATGGGAGAATAATTATTTCCCATTGAAGGGTTAAAAGAAGCAACACTCTAGGTTTCACCAAAAACTCTATGGTTAAACCATAGAGTTTTGACAAATCCTGGAGGATCAACACTGGCATCATGATGTCACTTCCAGGTTTTTGACAGAAGTAATGTGCAGCACCAGCACCCCCTATTTCCCCCCCTCCGCTAGACTGTTTAGTTCCAGAGGGGGCTGGGGAAAATACCCAGGAGAGTGGGAGACCTGACCCTCCCATTGGTGATCCTTGTATGAGAACATGGCTGAACTTCTAGATCTTGTTCGGAACAGCAGAAGCTCTTGGTAACATATGGAACTCTAAACTGTATGGCATATAAATATTTAAAATAAGTATTTTTCATATAAATATGGAAGTGGTATAGAGCACATCTATTGGCTAGAGGTCCTGCATAGCTAATAATCATTAGGCATAACAATAATAATTGTGTTGAGCATATACATAGTATACTCAAGTTTTGTAGGACTGTTGTGCAAAATTATTCCTAAATCATTAATTTTGATGCAGATTTTCAGAAAAAAACTTAAGAGAATGCAAACAGGGTCGCACATTTGTTGCTGTTATACATAACTAAAGTAATTGTAATTGATCTAAAATGCTCCAGATCTTTTAATAATGCTCCAGATCTTTTTAATTAAAAAAAAATCTGCTGAATCCGTTCTGGGAATATCTCTGGTCCAAGATTAGTGAAGCTACGCAGCTATGGACGTGACCGGCATGTTGGATGAGGGAACACTGGAAGCCCCATGTAAGAGCAGGATGGAAATAGAATGAGAGCCAGTGTGGTACACTGGTTAGAGTATTGGACTGGGATCTGGGAGACTCAGGTAAAAATCCGTACTCTGCCATGGAAGCTTGCTGGATGCCCTTGGCCAGTTATATACTCAGCCTAACCTATCTCACAGGGTTGTTGTGAGGATAAAATAGAAATGAGGAGAAGGATGTATGCTACTTTAGGTCCCCTTGGGGAGAAAGGCGGGATATGAATAATAAACAAATTATATTTTTTAAAGTAGGCTGCCGCTGAGGCTAAAGGCTATGTTACCAATTTTTGCTAATTCATTTCCCTTTTAATATTTCTCATCAGTACAATACTGCATTAATAACTAGAACATTCTTAGCCAGCTGAACATTATTCCTTTTTGTCAACATTATTTTTTTCAGATTTTGAAAAAAAAATGCTGAAGTATAATAATTTGTGTGTAGAAAATGCAAAACCTTCTATTTTTTATGATCTTGGAAACAGTTGCTTGTTTTTAAATGGCATGGTAGAAGGGTGATATGTTTGTAATGCCTGTGTAATTAAAAAAGATTATGCACTGTACTGTGATACACTGGTAGAAACATCTGTCTAGAGCATTATTTGCATTGGGGGTTTTTTTGTTTCAATTTTTGCTGCTGAAGATAAGCAACACACTCATTGTTTGCAGACAAACAGTCCTAATTATTACAATGGCACCACTGGGTAAAAACAAAGATCTGTGATACAGATTTGAAAATTTTCCCCTTCTCTTTTTCCCATAACCAGTGCCCTTTTCAACGGAAAATCCACAAGAGTTTTCTCAGTAGAATAAAATCACAGCAATATTTCACTATTGTACCCTGCAGTTTTCACCTTTTGCAGTCATTTGCTTCTTTTCAGGGTGTTTAACAATCTGTGTTTACTTGTTTAGAAATCATTTATGTCAGAATATGTGAGTGGGCAGAGGGCGTTCGTTTTAGTGGTTAACTTTATTCAGCAAGACAATGATGCAGTTACATGATCAGATTTGATGGGGAAATGTTGCTATGAGGGGACCTTTCACTGGCATTGAAATACAGTGACCGGAATGTACTATGTCCCATGTGTTTGATTTTTTTTTTAACCACACATTTATTGGCAACCAAGGAAGAACACGTAGGATATGTCACCTCCTTATACTGAACAAATATGGCTGTATCAATTGAGTGTTTCAATTTGGTTCTGCTTTGGCTGGACCAGTGTGCAGCTGGGACAAATAATCTAGAACCAAACTGGTACCACTGGTGGAATGATCTCAGTATGGCTTCTGGAACATGTTTAATATGGTATTATATTTTGCCAGAAAGGAACTCCATAACAGGATGAACAATGATTTTAGAGATAATAATAACATTCAAAACAGCTTGATAATTGATCACAGATCATTGGACACCCAAGCAAAGCAAGCAGCCAATTCATTTTTTGCTATCTTTCCTCAAAAGCCCAATAATGCATCAGTACCCTTGTAGAAAGAGCCACGTGGTGCAGAGTGGTAAGCTGCAGTACTGCAGTCCAAGCTCTGCTCATGACTTGAGTTCGATGCCAACGGAAGTTGGTTTCAGGTACCCGGCTCAAGGTTGACTCAGCCTTCCATCCTTCCGAGGTCGGTCATATGAGTACCCAGCTTGCTGGGGGTAAAGGGAAGATGACTGGGGAAGGCACTGGCAAACCACCCCGTAAACAAAGTCTGCCTAGTAAATGTCGGGATGTGACATCACCCCATGGGTCAGGAATGACCCAGTGCTTGCACAGGGTTCCTTTACCTTAATCTTTTTTTACCCTTTTAGAACATAAAAAGATAAAACTGCTTTTTTAATTTTTTACATTTTTAACTTTTGGATTGTTATATTGCATGAGTACAATTTCATTCCCATGAAACAAACAAACAAAAAAATCCAAACTAAATCCTTGTATAATGAAAAATGCATATTTTAATTTTTTTGGGCCTTCCCCCCTATGTTATACAAGGGTAGAATTGCACTACTGTGCAATGTATTCCCCCCCCCAGCACATAATGGGTTCATTTTGAAGGAGTTCGTTTCATTTTGTGCTTTGTGTTGCACATGAGTCTTATTATTACTACTTTTGATGCATACACAAATGAAACTTAGACTTTGATATGAATTCCAATAATACAGAACCCACAAATCCAGGGAGAAATTTGTTGAGATGTTTTTAAGTTTCACTGGCACTGACCCAGTCATTCTTGCCTTGCGTAGTGACAGGGCATCCTAGAATACCACATCCAGTGTGGTATAATGATCAGAATGTCAGACTAGGATCTGGGAGACTCCGATTCAAATCCCCACACTGCCATGGAAACTTGCTGGGTGACTTTGGGTGAGTCAGATGCTCTCAACCTAACACACCTCACAGGGTGATGCTTCAGGGCGACGTGCGGTGCAGCCAGCACTCTTCCAGGTGGCTGCAGCACCAGTCCCTGCCACCAGGGTGAAGTGGGCCAGCTGAGCCCAGGGACCAGTAGAGGCGGAGCTCCAGGGGCAGGGGCATCTGAGCCGCAGAGGAGCAGCGGCTCATCAACAATCTACAGCTGAAGCTGCTGATAGCCTCCACAGGAGCCTCCTACCCCGAACAGGTTGGAGGGGAGGAATGGGCCTCCTCAGTGCCTGGGTTTGGAGGGTGGGAACAGGGAATAGGTGGGCGGGGCATGTGCTGGGTAGGGGCATGTAAAGGGAGGAGGTCACATCAGCTGAGGAGGAAGGAGAGGTGAATGTGCAGGCTGATCTGCAGTGGACATGTGAGCCCTGTGGAGTGAGGAGAGGACACCCTGGTCCCAAAACTCCAGTTCTGAGGCCCTTGTTGTGACCTCCTAGGGAGGAGGGGAGGGTGAGGAACTCCAAACTAGACTCAGCGCATCATCTTGGATGTGCCGACAGTAGGGGGCAGCACTACGGATCGTCACAACTACAAATAGCCACTCCATGTCAGTGGCCTTTCAGGGGACTTCCCTATCAGTGATGAAAATATTTGCTTTGCTTACAATGCTATGTAGACACCACTCTGTCTTGGAAATATTGCAAGAGGATCAGATGGTGCTTTACACATCTGTGCAGTTTCTCTCTTTCAAAGTGGCCACAGCAGGGGTGTCTCACAGTGATATGTGGATCTTGTCTATCTGGTGAAGAGAAGAGGTGAATCACATTCACTTGTGCAATTTGCCTGTCTTAAGATAACTGTAGCAGATTTGTAACAAAGGTCATGTTCTGAGTTGAGCAAGGACAGAAGGGTCATGTCATCACCTGAGTATGGACTCCTCCTCATTGACGAAGTCCAAGGACTCCATTGAGAAGACAGTTGCACACCTGACACCACCACAGAAGGAGGCAGTTGAGATACTTCCTTGGTTGTGCCGGAGGAGCCCCAGGAGCCAGAGTCAGCTCTCTTATCCTGGGATGTTGCCCTGCCTTCTGACTCAGTCTTGGGCCTTGAACTCTCCATCCAAGACCCCATTGCAGCACCTTAGGTCTCCCCCACTGACCTCTCAAGCCTCATAAAGTTCTGAACCAGCCCAACCCCATCGGAGTACTAGCTGCCATCACCAGGCATGGCACCTTTAAGAGCCCATGGCCTGCTCCTAGGAGGGTGGGGCTTGTATCTCCATCTCCTGGTGGAAGTATTTAAGGCATGAGTTTCAGCCTTTGCTTCAACAACATTCACTGTACATTACTGTCAGCTTCAGCTGCAGTAACTTGACTCCTGAATCTCAGCCTTGAGCAGGACATTAATGCTTGTTCATCAACGCTTGTTCTACTCACAACAGCAAAAGGCTGAACTTCCTATGTTCCACAGTGAATTATAACCTGTGGTTTGGGAGAAGGTCTTCTTTTACACACGTCAATTGACTCCTATTGGCCTTGCAAAACCCATGGCAAGAGGGAATCCAATGCATGATCACATATGCGTGAAGCTTCCGTATGCTATATGAGACGGTTGTTCTCTCAGAGACAGTATTGCTTATTCTGACAGGCAGAGACTCTCCAGGGTCTCAGGTGTTTTTCATATCACCTACTATTTTATCTTCCTTGCTAAGCATTGAACCCCTGGACCTTCTAAAAAGACAGCAGGTGCTCTGCCACTGACCCCGTTCCCCCTTATCCTGTTGAAACTGTTCCTCAAGATCTTTCAGGAGCCCATATGTCCAGTTTAAAAGGAATCCTCTCTTTGTCTTTTGGGAAGCTACTTGGCTGTCACCGGGATGTATATTGTACTGTTTTTCCTTTAAATAATTTTGTAATTCGCTTTCAGCCTCAGGCCTACTGTCTAACATTCCAGCTAATTGTACTGAAGCACAAGGATGCCATGTAGTGAAATATGATCTCAGGCAGTCAAGCTTGTACAGGCATTTACTTCAACAGGGTTACTTAATGATCTTTGTGGCTGCGTTTGCAGTTTAGGGGAGATTCAAGAGTCCATTAATTCACACAAGCGTACAATTTACCTATATAGTCAATTAAACTGTACTGGTAGATCTTGCAGTATTGCACTTTGAAGCGCTTCACAGGTTTTTTAAAACGCAGAGGCACCATGGTTAGATTTTAAAAATTGTTCCTTGATGTCCAGTTTCAAGTATGAGAGTTGAAACCTGGCTCGTGTTACAGACTGAAATAAATGTGTCTCTTAATTAATTTTGGCATAATGCTCTAATAATGTGCAATAAGTTAATTTCATATTTATCAAAGAGAGCACATTATAGCAAGAGGCTCCAGGTTCTCTTTCTCATACAAACAATTCAGAAGCAGTTTCTTCTGGAACTACCGATGTCAGATGTTCCTTTAGGAGTAAAGTAGGTAATGGAGCAAAATTGCTCAGAATTTTCTTGCATGGATAAGCTGAGTTTGTCATACACTGAGTTTGTGCAGAGAATGATGGTTTCTTTTTTTTTTTGCCTTTTACCTTCTAACTCTAGCAGTGCCTCAAGTATATGTAGATGTATAATAACAGATCCTATTTTTACACCCATTACACAGTCTTAAATTATGAAAGACCTACCGGTTGAGACCAAGGGTCCACCAAGTCTATCACTTTGTTTCCAACGGTGAACAGCCTTTTTCATTCTCAGAAGTATGCTATTCTAACTGTGGAGGTTACTTTTAGCTGTCGTAAGAACATCATCAGAGCTCTGGTATACCACAATAAAGGTGGTCTGTTCCCCACATGGGCAGACCAGATGCTTCCAAGACACTGACCACCAGCAGGACATGGAGTCAGTAGATCTGCCCCATTCTTATCCATAAGCAACTGGAATTTATTGGCATGCAAACTCTACATCTAGAGGTTACATTTAGCTCTTTTACAGCCGGTCTGGTGCAGCAATTAGAGTGTCAGGCTAAGATCCGGGAGACCCCAGTTTGAATCCCCATGCCTTGGAAGCTTGCTGGGTGACCTTGGGTCAGTCACATACTCTCAGCCTGACTTTCCTCAAAAAAAATGTTGTGAGTTTAAAATGGAGGAGAGAGGAATGATGTAAGCCAATTTAGGTCCCCATTGGGGAGAAATTTAGGGTGCAAATGAAATAAATAATAGCCATTGAAAGCCCTACCCTCTATAGATTTGTCTAATCCCCCCTTTAAGATATCCAAGTCAGCGGCCATCAACAAGCCTTGTGACAACGAAGTCCATACATTAATTGTATGTTGTATAAAGTACTTTCTTTTATCGATCCTGAATCTACTGCCACTCAATTTCAGTGGATAATTTTGAGTTCTAGTGCCATGGGGAAAAAAAAGTTCTCTCTGTCCATCCATACGCTTTTTAAAAAAATGGCAAAGCCCTAAGCATCTGGAAATATACACAGTATTCAAAATGTAAGTGCACCATAATTATATAAGGCATTATGATACTGGGTTGGATCCACTTTGATAGGTTCATTGAAAAGCTGTGGATATTCCTTGCTTTCCCTTCCCTCAACAATCCTTTCCAACCCAGTCAAGTTTATTACCAGGCTGGGTTGTTAGTCTCATGGATCAGTGGACTAAAGTGATGAAGGGGAAGAGGAAGAAATCGTTCCCTCTTCTGTCAGAACAGCACTACTAAGTAATTGCTGGAGCCAAGCCATTGGCTGTTTTATTTTCAGGGTTATTCCTAATAATCTCTGACATAAACATTGCTTTTATCAGCTATAGCACTTACAGAACCAAAGCTTTCATTGAGCTGTTTACCAAAGCTCCAAGATACCTATCCTTGATAGCCACAGCTTGTTCAGATCTCACCAGAGTGTATGTGAAGCTTGGATACAGACATCTTTCCTGGGAGGAAAAAAAAAGCAATTTAGTCATCCTTGCCTGAATCAGCATCACTATAGCACAGACTAGCATAAAGCGATTCCACTTCCCTGAAATGTCCTTCCTGTTAGTGCTTCCTTGTCATGCAATGATCCAACTGCCTCCCTGGCTGTCTTGTGGTTGTGGTTTCTTTATCTACCCTTTTGGGTCAATGTCCAGAATGTCAAGGAATTGTCCAGATGCAGCTGGTTTGTCTTTTGAGAAGGTGGAGAAAAAGATCTGTGATTCTGTGTCTAAGTGCATTTCAGAAACTTATATCTTAAAAGTTTCTTTGCATACCTGACAGTGCTAATTGCACTGCAGGTGACTTGGTTCTTTTAAAGTTAAGAAACGTGAACTGGCATTAATCAGAGCGGATAGAAAATTGATGCCACATACAGAAATGTATTTTTGAAAGAGTAAAGACAAACTCTATGGAGAATTATGTCATGTAAAAATGGGCTGGTAAAGCCAGAGTTATCAAGGAGGATTAGCCAGACCTTGGAACTTTAGACCAGGCAGGACAGAGACACTGAAATATAAATTTCTCCCTCTCCCGTAATACTAACATTTTGGAGCATCCAGAGAAGTTGATGGGCAATAGATGTAGAATAAAACAAAAGTCCAGTGGCACTAACAATGCGTATTTCAATATGAGTTTTTATGAGTCACAGCTCACTTCCTCAGATATAGATTCAGGGAACTAGGGTTGTCAGCTCAGATATAGGGGATTACCACACTTTGTATTCCCAGCGATGTATTAAGAGTTTGAAAATGTTGTAAAAAACATCGCTTTAAAAGGGTTTTTGGATACCACGGCTTATAAATGGTTGGAAGATGTCTTCACAGCTAAAGGGGCCAAACAAAGTGCGAACAGTATGTTTTATAACGTTTTCAAACTCTTAATACATCGGTGGGAATACAAAGTGCGGTAACCCCCATAGATTCAGGGCACTTGGGTTGTCAACTCAGATATAGATTCAGGGCACTTAGGGTTGTTAACTTGCAAGTGGGGGCTAGAAAATGCCTGGAATACAAACGCTCTCCAGATGACAGAAACCAGTTCCCCATTTTGGTGACTCTGCTCCAGTGCTTTGGAGCCATTTGCCTGAGGACATTTGTAAGGCTTCTTTGCTGACTTCCTCTCACAAAACCTTTAAAGCCATTTTTATTTCTAGCAATTAACTGGGGCATTAGGTTCTAGGATCTTGATTGTTAGGCTGACCTGCTTTGAATTTTACTGTTAGTATTGACTCTACTCTAAATTGACTTTGTATATTGCCTTGAATGATGGAAAGCTGATATATATAGGCTTAAATTAATAAATAATCTGGAAGCTCTTCGAGGTAGCGATTCTCTTGTGATTAGGTTACTCTAGAAAGCACTGAGTTGAATCATAACTGACCGTTCTGCTTTAATTGTGTGCTACTACTCCCATCAGCAGTGCTGACTGAGCAGGAAGGGAATGCTACTAGAGAAGAAAAGGCAAGCCTGAGGTGATTTTCACCTCAGAATTGCTTGGGTATTGGCCCTCCATCTCTCTTTCAAATGGACAGAAAATGGGTTAGCCCTAGTTCTGATGACTGCTGCCTTTTCCTCATTCTCTGTGCCATTATTATTGTCATCATTCATACCTTGCGAACGTGGTTCAAGGGGGCATGACTGCCGCTGATACTTTTGCTGCTGCTAGGTTCAGTGAGGCATCTGCTCTTGAAAGGCTGTGAAATGTCACTGCTGAATGTCAATGTGAATGAAGTGATACTTCCAGAGAACCTCAAGGGCCTATTGTCCATTCATCCTCTTTCCCACTTAATGGAACTGTTTAAAAAGATCTGGAAGAGCTGGAGAGAAGTAGAGAACAGCCCGTGACAGGCAGCAAGAGTAATGTGTGCCTCAGGTGCTTTGTGAAGTACTATGGCAGAGCCTACCACTTTGTTATGCATAAGGCACATGCCCTCTGTCAGGAGGTTACTCTGCTAAGAGTGGCAGAGATTTCTTCTTCGTTATTGTTCTTTAACACGGATTGGACCTGTTCTGCTAGTGGAGATGGTTTCCTTCAGTGAAAAGAGCCAGCATGGTGTAGTGGTTAACAGTGGCGGACTCTAATCTGGAGAACCAGGTTTGATTCCCCGTTCTTCTACATGAGTGGTGGACTCTAATGTGGGGAACCGGATTGTTGGGACCTGCCTTCCTTACCTTGCCCGCTGGGAGAGGGGAGGGGGTTGCATCACCTTGTTCCTCCACCTCTCTGCTAGCCACAACACCGACTGTAGTCATGGTGTGCCAACACTGCTTCCTCCTTGGCTGTCCTTAGGACCTGCTTTAATATTCCTTGATTCCCTCATTCCAACCCCACCTCCCTCCTCTTGGTGCTCATGGGCCTCACGTGGTCCTGCTTCCATGCGATGCTGGCTACTGTCTATTCCCCGCCTTACCTGTGCCCTCCCCACCTGAGCTGATGTCCCTCTAGTGGTGTAAGGAGTGGTAATCAGCTGTGAAAGTAAGGCATGCAGCAGTTGCAAGCGGGCTTCCTGACCGCTTGTTGCAGGACGCTGGTCCCCTGACTTCTGGAGATGACATCACCCAGCTGGCCATCTCCGGCCAAGTCTCTGCTGCCACGCTGCTTCTCCTGCCTTCCCTCCGGAGCTTCATAATCTCTAGGACTTCCCTTGACATCGGGTGAGTCTCAGCCAAGTTGTAGGGGACTCCCTGAGGCTTTCCTGTCATTTGGGGTGCGCCAGGGAGCAGTGTAAAGGGGGTGGCCTGGGGTGGGGGTGCCCTTAGTGGGGTTAGGCTGGGCACTGGGCCTGGACACAGATTAGATTCCCTACTCTTCCACATGCAGCCTGCTGGGTCACCTTGAGTAGTCACAGTTCTCTGAGAAAGCTCTGAGCCCCACCTACCTCACAAGATTCCGTTGTGGGGGGGAGGTGATTGTAAGCCGCTTTCAGACTCCTTATGGTAGAGAAAAGCAGAATATAAAAACCAACTGTTCTTCTCCTCCCCAGACATTAGGTGAAAGTTCCTTCTGCCAGAGGAAAATGCTTCCACTAGCAGAATGAATCTGCATGATCCAAGCCTATATCTTCAGCATTTTTGGTGTTCAGAGACTTTTACAAAGAGCCAGTGCTGTGTAGTGGTTAGAACAGAGATGATTGCTGGCTCTTTGGTATGCCACCTGTGGCTCTTCTGAGCATAGTTCCTCAATGTGGCACTTGTCCCATGCTCCAGGAAAATGTGCATAGCCATTGCCTGGTAGGGCTTTAGGTTGGCAGATAGTTTGCACTTTTAAACAGATGCCACTGAAGGAACAGGAGGATGAGTAAACAGCAAGCCTCCCTGAGCTGCAAAATCCATGCTAGAGATGGAAGGAAAGGGCCCATACTCTCCAACAACCCCCTGTTTCTTTCCGGCCTCTGCTCTTTAATCCCAGGCAGCTGCCATGAGGAGAGCGAGCTGACTACAGAGAAGAGAGAATATAACCACTAACACCAGCCCCATCATGGTAGCCACCCAGGAAAAGAGCAAACTAGCCACAGTGGAGTGGCAGCGTTTTATTCCCCCTTTCTCCAAGACCAGCTTAGTCGCTTCCAGGCACTCTGGCAGTCTCTCTCCTGAGTCACTGTGCCTCATGCTGAGGAGAGACTGGGAAGGCAGAGAGGGAAGCCCTTCCCCTCCCTCCAGGCACCCAAGAGCTGGCTAAGGCTCATACTTCTATTACTGTATGGGTGTGTTTGGGGTGGTGTACAGTATTTGTAGCTCTTTTGGTTGAGAGTAAATTGTGGACGTGGCTCTTTATGAGCCACAGAGTAAGTAACACTGGGTTGGAGTGTCAGACTAGGATCTGGGGGACCCAGGCTGGAATCCCTGCTTTGCCATGAAAGCTCACTGGGGGTCCTGAGGTCAGTAATTCTCTCTTAGCCTGACCTACTTCACACAATTGTTGTGTGAAGTAGGAAATATTGTTAAAATATTGTTATAAGCGGCTTTGGGGGAGAAAGTGGGATATATATATCTAAATAATGAAATAAATACAGAATAGACTTCATTAAAAATGGTTTAAAACAGACATTTACCATTGATTTTTCTATTCTTTTGCATTCCCAGGAACCACCAATTGCTCCATTTCGATCTCTTCATTTTCCCTATTTCAGATGAAAGTTATTTATTTATTTACATTATTTATACTCAGCCTTTCTCACTTAACTTCAATTAACAAGATGGGACATTCAATAAACAATGAAATAGGATTTGAGTTGTGGAACCAATCAGAAATCTAAAAACAGAACTGAAGCAAAGCATAAGTATTAACATGACACATTAGATGATGCAAAATTACATAACAGAATCAAACTTACAGCAAACGATACGCAGTAGTATAGACCAGTCTCTAGTCATTTATTCAACCAAGTAACTTTGTGAAGCATTTTGTACAGTGCTACCCTATTGCTTACATAGAAAAGCCCTCTTGAATAATTCAGTTTTGCAGAGTTTGCAGAAAGCCAGGAGAGTGGGAGCATTCCTGACCTCCTCAGGCAGGCCATTCCACAGGGGTGGGGGTCACAACAGAGAAGGTGCATGTACAAGCAGTTGTTGATTTTGACTCGTGAAATCATTTATTGTTCAAGAATTCTCTTGATGGAGTCAAACTCTTTGTCATGGGAACTATTAGTGATTTGGGATGTTAGGCTGTCGAAAGGCTAGAAAGGTACAGAGGGTTAATGGAGGGGGGAAAGACATTGAGAGGGAACAATTGGTGAATGCTGGAATGACGTCACAGATGCAGCATTCATTTCAATGGAGTCGGAGATATCATGTCCTTGAAACTCACTGCAAATAGCTCCTTCATGGCCATCTTGGCTGCTTTCATGGCAGCTGGGTGGAGGGGAGGAAAGCTACGTGGGCCATTTTTACAGCCCGTCTGCTCCCTGTTCTCCATTCACACAGAAATCAAGACTGCGCTTCAGTAATCAGCCCTTGAGACCCCATCTTCCCCTCTTTCTTGTTTTAAAAACAAAATCCTAAATTTTCTAGAAAAAATGCAAACAATGCCAGTGATGTATAAAGCAGTAAACTGACCTCCTGGGAATTATTCACATTTTGGGGGATGTAAATAGACAAGTTGTTCCTTCTATTCTTCCGCCTGACCTTTTAATTAGCTTCAGATTGTCTATATGTCTGTGTTCTCCAACTGGGCTCTTTTAAAAACATCTTCCCACAACTCAACTACTGAATCAGACTATGCAGATAGGTTTCCCCCCAGAAAGAATGAGCAAAGATGAGAGAAGCTGGTTAACAGAAGTGCCCTTTGAGATGACCACTTGTTGTCTGTGGCTCCTATTTCCTTCCATTTGAAAGCTAGCTGTGCTACCATTTTGTATGTTGCCGCTGTGAGGAAAGATGTAGATTGGAAGTATCCAAATTCATATTTGAATCAGGTGCTGGAAAGATGATTCTCAGTCTGTCTCCAGAAGATGAGGCAGTTTAGAAAAGGCGAGTCACGTCGCATCTGCACATCTTTGGATAGTATGATATCACTGCTCTACAGAAAACATTTGAAACTGGATTTTCCTGTGCGGACAAGACAATGCAGGAAGTGAATTTTTACTATAGTGCAAAGATATCCAAAAATGTACAGATGCACCCTCACACATAAGACATCAAAGTTGGACCACAAGGATGACCCTCATTAGACTGGGAAGAAACAGGTTTTAATCTCTCTTTTGCCGATGGTGGTATCACTGAAGCCATGGGTCTAGGCCAGGTGGGGGAACTACATATTCAAAACTAATTGAGCTCCTTCATTGGGAAAGGGCCATAGTTCAGTGGAAGAGCATGTGTGTGGCATGCAGAAGGCTGCAGGTTCAATCCCTGGCACCTCCAATTAAAAGGATCAGATAGTAGGTGATGTGAAAGACCTCTAACTGAGACTCTGGAGAGCTGCTGCCAATCAGAGAAGACAAGACTGACCTTAATAGACCAATGGTCTGACTTGGTATAAGGCAGCTTCATGTACTCAATTTGTAATTTTATTCTGTAAAAGAATGGGCCAAGGAATGGCAAGCAGTCATCCTGCTGCAGGAGTATCTCGTTTTCACAGCACAAACCAGAATATTCTGACTCTGGGGGACATGCAGGTGTTTTTGTTTTTCCCCATTCTAGGACCAGAGTGGAATGTGGAATGGTGTTGTATAGCTTAATCTTGGAAGGTAAGCAGGGCCAGTACTTGGATAGAAGACCACCAAGGAAGACTCTGCAGAGGAAGGCAATGGCAAACCACCTCTACTTCTCACTTGCCTTGAAAGCCCCTTGCTGGGGTCACCAAAACCGGTTGGTACTTGACAGCAGATACGTACATAGGACCAGAGTATGTTGTGGGCACCTATTGGCTAGTACCTGTAACCTTACTAGTGATGTACAAAATAGCTCCTTGCCCCACCTTGTCCCAACTGTTTGCAAGTTTAAGGATTTGTATAGTTTGTGATACATTGATTGTTCCCTGCAGTGCTACTGTGGTAAGGTTTGTTGATCTGGTGGAACATCACAGCAGCATTTGCTTCTCTTTGTTCTTTCTGTGTACCCTCTGTGAAGGCTGTGCACAATTCCAGTGCCAGAGATCTGTCAGTTTTTGTGAAGTGGGAGAGAGGACTGTATCCCAAAAGCAGGGATACTGACCTCAAGCGTTACATGGGGATAAGATCATTGTGCTACTGCATGACAAATTTAAATAATTCCCCCTTTTCCAAATCCCAAACACTGGTTACATGTTGAATGAGTAGTCCTTTCTGCTAATGCTTTTGAATATTCTTTCCAAGTTTTTACAAACAAGAGGCTGTGTCTTCCTTATATATCCACTTAAATAAAACTTTTCATCTAGGTTTGGATAGTTTACACATTAAGTAGAGTGGGGAATCGAGCACATAAGTCCTTACCAATAATAGGATGCAAGTCATCGGGGTGGATCTTATCCCTGTCCTGTTCCACTGAACAAAGTTTGAAGCCTTCCTCCAACTTAAGTGCCTCCAATGGGAGACGCTTAAGTTGGAGGAAGCCTCCTTCGGCTGGAGTAGGCTTCTTCTGAGGATGGTTGGATTCTTGGAGGATGGTGGATTTGTTTTCTTTCTTACAATTATACCACAAAAGACAATGTTGACAATATATTCGACTTCTGCAAGGTTTGCTAAGAGAACATAACACTGCTAGAGATAAACACATCAGAGGCTGCAACTAGGCATGTGTTTTGAAATGGGTTAAGAACATATTCTGGGGGTTCAAGTTGATAACCTCTGAAGTTCTAAGTGATGTCTGGGCAAATGGGGTGAACACTGAAACATCATTTGTGTTTTTTCTTAAGATACTTTAATTCCACCTGCTGTGTGAGTGACAGAAGGAAGAGCCCACTCATCACAGTGTGACATGAGAGGCTGATATGCTCTAGACATAGATCCCCAGGCACCTTCCAAAATATGTAGAGAGAATATCTGGAAGCATCTGAGGGTGTTTCATCAGAGGCCTGAGGATCTGCAAATATTATTCAACACACATTTTCCCCATTCCTTTCTCTCCCTCCCCAATTTTCTCTATTTTTTCCTCCTCGTGTTACATTTTTATACTCTATGGAACAGGGAAGGAGATAAACAGAAAATATTCACTGTGTTCTGCAGCCAATGAGATTTTTAAAATTACTATTATTTCTGGGTCAACCAAAAAAAGTCATAATGCATTTTGTTCTGTATATACAAAAGAAAAAATATCTAGAGTCTGCTTACTGATGTATCTTGCAAACAAAGAATAAAAAAACATGCTTTGTAGAAGAGTTGCATGATTAATGGTGCTGGCCACATATAGCACTATGAGAAATACATGAATCCAAATTGATGAGCACTATCCCATCTACATGGCCAAATCTTCTCCATGCAGAGAGAAGCTCTGGCAACCTGCTTCTTCCATGGACTGGTTTCCCTTGGGGCTGCTGCCTAATTTCTGCTCTTGTGGTGAGGAAGACAAGCAATTTGTTCTGCTTTCTTGGGTTGTTCCTCTATCTGTCTGTGCTCAACACCTTTTTAATTCCAGTTGCACTGATTTCCGCAAAGATGGGTTGGAGCTGCTGGCCAGCTCCCAGGTATCAAATCTAACACCTGTCTGCCATATGTCTATAGCTCTATGTGTCACTGTTGCTACATCTGCACTGCAGCTGGGCAGATCCTCTGCTCATTTGGGAACAGAGCCCATGAATAGGGAGAATAGTTTCAAGTGTCATTCACTTTATTGTTTTTTCTCTCTCTATGTATCTTTTAAAATCTCTTCTTGTAAACTATTGCAGTCTGTCGCAAGATAACCTACTGGCAGACTGCTCTTGGCTTTACCTTGGCTTTCCTGTCAGTTCTGTGAACATTTATCACTTCAACAACTTTAATCAAGCCAATTGACAGAGGGGAACTAATAGCAAGTCCCTGTTTCCCTGAAAGCAGCACCAAAAGGCAGCTTTGAGCAATGATAACACCCGGGCTTTGTAATAATAATAAATACTAGCTTGTATCCAATGAACCTGCCAGTGGCACTTGACTTTCCCTGCCTTCCTCCCCACCTGCAGTTACTTTTGATTTCCCCCCCAACTATTCCAACAGTCACATGTTGGGGAACTGAGGGTAGGGAAGAGGTGAAGTTGCTCCTCCTTCTCCTCTCTATCCATGTCCTGATCTCATCCAGGTTAGAGTACTGTAATGCACTGTATATGAGTCTGCCTTTGAAAATGGACCAGAAACTTCAGTTTGTCCAAAATATGGTAGACAACCTATTGTTGAGGGTTGGCTACAGGGATCAAATCACTCCTGTGCTGAAAGCTCTGCACTAACTACCATTTTCCAGGCACAATTCAAAGTGCTGATTCTTACTTCTAAGGCCCTAAAAAACGTCTGCACCCTTCTCTACTGTCTAGCCTGCCATTGAAGATCTGTCTCTCAAGCCCTGCTCTCTGTGCCCCCTGTCTCCAGAGGTGAGGTGGCTGGTGACTGGAGACAGGGCATTTTCAGTGGTAGCACCTTGTCTTTGGAATGTCCTGCTCCTTGAGGCTCACCTGGCGCCTAACCATACTGTCTTTTAGGCACCAGGCCGAAATATTTATGTTTACCTAGACCCGTGTTGGCGAACCTATGGCACGGGTGCCACTTCCGGCACTCGTAGCCCTCTCTGCCGGCACGCGCGGTTCCTCCAAGCCGCTGGCCTTTCCGGCTCTGCCCTGCCCCGGATGGGGGAGGCTGTAGCCCAGGGGTGGGGAACCTCCGACATCATTGGCGGTGGCCCCCGGACTCTCCCACAGAAGCTGCCGCCATTGCCGCCACTGGAGCGTGCGTGGCCGGCCAGGTGGGTGGGAGAGCGGGGAACAGAAGCCGAGCGCCCACACTCGGCATGGCCGGCGGCTTCTCCGGCGCCCTCTGGGCCTGTGCGGGTGGAGGGGCGTGGCTGGCCGGTGGGTGCGAAGGAGGCATCCTCTGCCCTACCCTGCTCGCCTCTCACTAGCCTGCCGCCGCCGCCACGCCCCACCGAGTGGCAAATCCAAGGCAAAACCTCCCATGCATAAATGGCCTCTTTCTTTTTCTGTCTCCCTCTGTCCTTTTCTTTCCCTACTTTTCTTTCTCTCCCTTGCTCCATTTCCTTCTCCCTTTCTCTCTCTTTTTCTTTCTTTCTCTCCCTCCCTCCCTTCCCTTTCCTTCTCCCTTCCCTTCTTTCCTTCCTTCCTTCTTTCCCTCCAGCGGCTTCTCCGGCGCCCTCTGGGTCTGTGCGGGCGGAGGGGCGTGCAGTCCTATTCCACCTTTGAAGTGCCCACAAGCCATCCTCCAAACACCTTTCCATTTGTCTTGATATGTAGAGAGAAAACACTAAGGAACTAGTTGCCAATCTCCAGGTATTAGCTGGAGATCTCCTCCTATTACAAGTGATCTCCAACCAATAGAGATCAGTTCCCCTGGAAAAAATTGCCACTTTGGCAATTGGACTCTATGGCACTGAAGTCCTTCCCCAAACCCCGCCCTCCTCAGGCGCAAAAACCTCCCACTCATGGCAAAGAGGAACTTGGCAACCCTAGCCTCTCCCTCTGGGCCCCCTCTGGGGGTGGTATTCAGGTTAAATTGCCGCATTGGCACTCGGTGATAAATAAGTGGGTTTTTGGTTGCAGTTTGGGCACTCGGTCTCTAAAAGGTTCGCCATCACTGACCTAGACTAAGGGTATTTATCATTAAGTAGCTACGCAAAAGTGCTTGATGTTCTTAATAGTTATTTACACTGGATGTTTTCAGGAGCTCTGATGTCTCTTTACCATTCATAGCAAACCAAATTACAATCCAGAAGCAGATATGTGCCTTTTTGTTTTATGTGCCTTGCTCTGTTCACGTTTGATGGTTGTAACAAATCTGCAGAACACTGATTTAGTCCTTCTGCTAGATATATGGGCCATGAGACTATCCTTATCCCAATATTTTCCGGGAAAATATTGCACTTTTATGGGAAACTATCTGTGCCCCTATAGTTTTCATCAGGTGTGCAAAGCAAAAAGCGTGCATAAAAAAGAATTGTGATTGGATAGGATTGGAGTGGAGAGCACTCCAGAGAGATAAAACAAGAGTCCAGCGTCACCTTAAAGACTAACAACATTTATTTCAACTTAAGTTTTTCATGAGTCAGAACTCCCTTCATCAGATATATTGATGACTTGTGCTGAAAATAAATGTTGGTAATCTTTAAAGTGCTGCTGGACTCCTGATTTATTTTCCTTCTCCAGACTAACATGGTTACCCATCTGGAATTACCACTTCAGAAAAGTTAGCCATTGACTCTGCTGGGCTTGCTTCTCAGATACTTGATCAAGCTGTCTATATTTGGCCAAGGGGACAGAAAGTGGGAAAGGATTAAGGAAGGCAAGATATAAAGTCGGTCTCCTGCACCCTGCGGCCAGGCACAGTCAGGTTTGCTTCAAAGTGATTGAGAACCAACCAAAAAGACAGCATAAACCAAAGAGGAGAACACACACACACACACAAAAGAAACCAGAAAGAAACATAATATTATGCAATATACAGATGAACCAGTTCAGTTATGAGCACAAAACATAACACTAGTATTTTAATATGATAACAAATCAAAGCAGGAAACAGATGTGCACATACAATAAGATAACACACAATGCTGTGTACAGTAAAACACAGTGCCAAATTATTATTTTTACAAAGCCTTCATCTGTGTTTCAAATGAACATACTTATGTATACCATTACACAGATGCACACAGAGACAGATATATATATCTCATCTCACCAGTTAACAGCATCTATACATGTGTGTGTCTCACTATAAGTATGTTCATTTGAAATTGTGGATTTATTTATTTTTTTAGAGATACTCAGTTGTGTAGAAATTTGAAGCCTGGTTGTGTATAAGGAGTTTATAATATATTTCAAGTATGCATATGGTGTTTTTTTAAACGATGGGTTTTTTAATTTTATAGTTTTAATGTCTCTTCATTGTATTATTACAGGGTTTTTTATTTGGTTTTCTTGCTGGTTCTTGTGAATTGTTATGTTTTTCGCACTGTGGGTTAGATATGACTGCGCTAATTATGGTAATGAGCCACTGGTGAAGGCTTTGTGCGGAAATGTGTTTGGCAATGTGTCTTATCCTAGTTAGCGTTGTGTGTTATCTAAGTGTATGTGCACATTTGTTTTCTGTTTTTGATTGTTTACATATTAAACTACTGGTGTACATAATCGTGTTTGTGTACATAATTGAACTGGTTCATTTGTATACTGCGTCATACTTTTTTGTGTTCTTAACCTCTCTGGTGTACCCTATCTTTTTGGGTTGGGTATCCCCCCCTTTTTTTGTGTGTGGTGTTGTTCCTCCAAAGTGGTACCAGTTGATCCAGCAAGGCTGTCTTCTCAGACCTTCGCCTAAGTAGGCTGGGAGGAAATTGTCTCCAGCTCCACTGCCAGCAGGTGCTGGAGTTCCTGAGGCTGCACTGTGCTCTGGCCAGGATCCCGCAAGGAAGCACCACCAGCGTGGTGTAGTGGTTAAGAGTGGTGGACTCTAATCTGGAGAACCGGGTTTGATTCCCCATTCCTCCACATGAAGCCAGCTGGGTGACCTTGGGCCAGTCATAGTTCTCTAAGAGCTCTCTCAGCCTCACCTACTTCACAAAGAATCTGTTGTGGGGAGAGGAAGGGAAGGAGATTGTGAGCCGGTTTGATTCTCCTTTAAAAAGGTAGAGAAAATTGACATATAAAAACCTACTTTTCTTCTTCTTCTGTTTCTATAGTTGGATTGTGCGCAGCCAGTCTGGCAGTTCACCTCCTCTGCGCTGCCTCGGGCTGGCCTTAGGTTACTGCCATTCCTATAGAGTGGGAGAGGGTCCTGAGGGGCTACAGGCCCCAGGTTTGAGTCCTTCCCAGTGGTGGCCCAACAGCTATCTCAGGGGCCAGTGGCGAGTTTTTCCTTGCAGGCTATGGCAGAGTGGCCTCTGGCACTGATGGTACGTTGTCAGTGGGCACCTCTCCAGTGCTGGTCCCTCCCTGGTTCCCTCTGGTCCTCCTCTGCCACTGACCTTTGTCCCTCAGGCTCCTCCCCTGAGGACTCTGAATCAGAGTCACTGAGCTGGTCAGAGGGGGTCATGACACCCTCATTACTGTGGCCCATATGTAAGTTAATCACTTATTGATTGCCACGTCAAAGGACACCAACCCTTAACCAGAGTTAAAAGATCAAGAATGGTTCCTCTTGTGCACAGCCCCTAAGCAGCATGAATCAATGTTTCCTCTAATTGATCTTAACCATGGTTAATGGTAATCAGGCTTGTACTAATCTTGTGTGTTGTGTAAAGAATCTGAGGAGCCTCCTGTTCATTATATACTTACTTGTTTCCTCCATGCTGTTAAAAATATTTCAGTTCACTTCATTTTTTATTTCACCCTACAGGCCATTCAGAAGCAAAATAAAACACTTTTATAAAATTAGTTTAGTGCTGAGTTCTTCTCTGACCCCAAACTCACATGCTTTATTGTCAAGCAGTCCCACAAGGTTCTCTCACACAGGAGAGTGGCACCACTTCCTGCTCTTACCGCCTGGTTCCCTATGCTTCCATGTTCCATTGACGCCTTGCCTCTCATGCATTCTCCCGCTTTCTCTCCATGACCACCTTTAAATCCTGGCCTAAGAGCTGCCATTGGCCGGGGAATCGGGGGAGGAGCCCTGACCTTCTCCGTCCCAGTGTCCTCTCCAGCCCAATAGGGTGGTAAATAAACAAGTTGAGTATAATTCTTTTTTTAAAAAATGGCATGCCTTCAAGTTGACAGGAACCCCTCTAGCTTTCTATACAATAAATATTGGTGGCTATGTATTTATAAGCAATCATATTTGACTTTGGAATGACTTTTGAAGTCTTGGATCACAAAGTGGAGATAAGAACAAAGTCTCGGAATCATTGCTAAATAAAACTTCAGTTGTGCCATGCAATTTTTCTATCACTTTCTCTGTCTCCTTCTTTGTTGCCAGCTGCCTGTCTTGTCCTGGGCTGTATGATTTATCCTGACGGCTGGGATGCAGAAGCGGTGAAAAAGATGTGCGGGGAGAAGACAGACAAGTACACCCTGGGGGCTTGTTCAATCCGCTGGGCGTACATTCTGGCTATCATTGGAATTCTGGATGCCCTTATCCTCTCCTTCCTGGCATTCGTACTTGGCAATAGACAAGACGGCTTACTAGCAGAGGAACTCAAGCTGGAAAGCAAAGGTATGGAGGGCTTTGGGGACATCAGGTTACTCTGAGCTTCCTCAAGGGCAAATGCATTTTCTTTGTTTGTGGAAACTAATGCTCTCAGGTTCAGATTTCCTATGGTTTTTCAAAACAAAAAAAAAAGTTCTTGTGCCGAAAGTCTTTTTTTTTTATATATATAATTTGTTCTTATTCTCAAACTTGCTTAAAGACTTCAGTCGCTTCACTCTTCAATTTACCCACCTGCTTTAACACCGTAATTTATTTAAGCCTCCATGAATTCATTCTCGTCCATGCTTCTTTTGTTCTGATTGAATGTTTTGCTAGTACAGTTTTAATTTTTGGAGATGAGCTACCCTAGGGGAGGTGTTATTCTGCATCAAAGGGCAAAAAATGGGTGTTAATGAATTAGGAGTCTGATAATTAGGGTCCAGAGACTGATGTGAAGAGTGGCTACAGAGAATGCAACCAAGGACTGTTGCACTCAAGCAGGGTTTTACACATTGTTCTGCCTGATTTCATGGAGTGTTGCTTGGCAAATATTTTGGGCATGATAATTCCAAATTCTGTTTTAACAGCTGTTTGAAAGTATAAACTGTGTATGTTATGAACAATTTTTTTCCTTCTAGAGTTCAAATCAAGGATATACGAAGCCGCCTTACACTGAGTCAGATCAATGATCTTTCTATCCTAGTACTGCATGCTATGAGACACTCAATAGCTCTCCGGGGTCTTGGACAAAGTAATATGTTGTGTGTATTCCCAGACTACTGTTGTAGTTTTCAGCTTGGAGCTGAATGCATACTTAACATAAGAACATAAGAAAGGCCCTGCTGGATCAGACCAAGGCCCATCAAGTCCAGCAGTCTGTTCACACAGTGGCCAACTTGGTTGGTTATATCTGCCTAAACTTGGGTATGGGCAATTGCTTCTCTCTCCCACCACAAGATCCATTTCATGGCCTTTGATGCTACTAATCATGCTCTCTCACACAGCAATCTTAAGAACACTTTCTTGTGAGTAAAGCCAATTGACTAGACCTGAGTAATGTTCTGAGTAGACTTGCTTAGGTTTGCTCTCCTGGAGTCAATGTTATGGAATCTGTCAGGTGTTTGTAGAACTTCCAGTGTATTGTTCTAATCATTCTTAGTAGAGAGGCCCCCAAAAGAATAATAGTTGATTATGTCTCATCCCATCAAGGGTACTACAGGGTTCTTATGTTCCAAGGTCCATTTAAGGGACTGAAAAGACCTCCAATAGGAAGTCTGTCCTACTAGTTTTTGTTTCTCTCCCAGTTTCACACTGTGTTCATTGAGCTCTGAATTGCAACAGAAATTCCACATTCTGCCCCCCAAGCAAGACAACCTATGCTGTGAATCTGAAGCAAATACATGCTTGCAAATGTCTTTTAACTTCCGCAGTCCCAACTGCATAATTTGTTTTTGATCAGACTTTGCCGAATTGAGAGAATCTTTTGTAATGTTTAAAGGCCATAATTACTTGGAGCACTTTGCTTCTTTTGCTAATTTAAGATGAGCCCAAGTCTTTGGGTATTTGCATAATAATGCTGTTCTACCACAGGTCATCTCTCCTCTAAACTTGTAATTCACTGCTAAAATAATATCTATTAATCACTGAGACAGAGACTCAGCCAGATAATCTGAGCTGCCACTGCTGAGCTCAGGAAGCAAGGAGTTATTTCCTGTTGCATTTCTTTGCTGGTAGTATTGCTTTGTGAGTTATTAAGCACTTGAAGAGCGTTATCTATTCACTGAAGGCTCTAAATTTGGCTACAAAGCCTCAGGAAGTGACAAGACAGTTGATAATGAGCACTGTATTATAAATATCTTCCTTCTTTATTGAGTCTGTTCCTGAGGAGCTGTGAATTACCTCCAAGTCAAGTTTCCTGTTACACTCTGCTTCATGCCAACCATTCCTCAAATATTTACACATTTCATAGAAACTTCCTGGGAGCTTGTGCATGAATATCCAAAGCCTGGGGTACTCCCTCCTCCCTCACCATTGGTAACCTTCTTGGGGTTCCTTCCTACAGCCAAAACAGGGTGTTTGGTGAGCTCTGTCGTGGATGTGATCCCAAGGGTTTGCCTGGGAGTTAGCTGGTGGCAAGTTTTCCACCTGGCCAGCACAGTTCGGTCAGCATGAGGTTTACAGGTCGACAGGCAGGCAGACGAGAGAGAACATGCTGGAGCTGTCTTGCAGATTCAAGAACTGGATCCAGAGAGAGAACCAAGGGCCTGAAATAGATGGGTAGTGGAGGAGCTGGCTTTATAGTGTGTTAAGTCAGCAGAGATTAGATACTCCT
Organism: Euleptes europaea; assembly: GCF_029931775.1. Taxonomy (NCBI): domain Eukaryota; kingdom Metazoa; phylum Chordata; class Lepidosauria; order Squamata; family Sphaerodactylidae; genus Euleptes; species Euleptes europaea. Next base: position 46,757,786 of record NC_079314.1, read on the forward strand.
CTTGCAGTCACCGCAGTAGGAGCCCTGATCTTGCCAAGACCAAGAGTGTAATGGTACCTTGATCTTCCAGGCATATGTTCCACTGCCTGATCTGGTGGGTATCCCTCTGGAGATACTGAGGTCTTTGGAGCTTTGGGTGTAGAGGGACTGTTGGGGAATCTTCTCCTCTGAGGGGACTTCATGCCGTGTTGAGGCTGGTCCAAAATAATTTCTTCTGTAGAAAAATGTAATGAATGTAATTCCAGCCCAATCTAGGTATGTATATTATAAGGAAGTTCCATGATTTGGTTTGGGTAATATGCATTGGCTTTGATTAATGTAATAGCTACATTTGATTATTATTTTTACAGAAGGAATTATTTTAACTACATTCCTCGGATGTGTGCTTATACATTTCTAAAGATAGTTTAGAAATACTCACTTGGATTGTAAGTAGCCAAAAATTCCTTTTGAATTGGAATTTTTATAAAATCAAACCCCTTTTAACTTACCTATGTATTCTCTACTTTTTCCCCAGACATCTTATAACACAATGGCGGTGGGAGCAGATTATATAAAGGAAGGTATCGGAGATACTGATATGCTCAGATGCCTTCCAATCTGCGTCCCATCCCGAGAGACGAAGGTAGGGGGACTAGGAAGTACCCATCCCCGACACTGCTGTTGTGCAACGCCAGGTCCATTAACAATAAGACGGGCACTCTGCATGACTATTTTGTCATGCAGGGTGCGGACCTGGCTTGCGTGACCAAGACCTGGGTGCGGGAGGGCGAGGTTGTTGCCCTGAAAGAACTGACCCCCCCACCAGGTTACTCAGTCCTTCACCAGTCTTGGAAGATGGGCCGGGGGGGAGGGGTGGCTTTGGTCGTTCGGGAGGCTTTCTCCTTTAGGACCCTTCCTGACCCGGAGATTCCTGGCATTGAATGTGTTGGTCTCGTGTGGGAAGCCAAGGAGAACTTGGCTATCTGGCTGGTGTAACGGTACACTAATGCTAGAGGCGGCGGCAGGCTGGGCCTTGGAGTTCCCCAGGCTTATAGTACTGGAGGACTTCAACGTTCATGCTGATGCCGCCCCTTTTTCGCATGTCCCGGACCTGGTGTCATCCATGGAAGCACTGGGGTTCTCCCAATTTGTTTTGGGTCCTACACATCAAGCAGGCCACACGCTGGATTTAATCTTTGGCGTTGGGATAGGTTTGGATCTGATGCCCACAGAGGAGGTTCTATGGTCAGATCACTTTGTCCTTAAGGCTCGGATAGACCTTCCGCCCCCATTCTGTTTGGGCGGCGAGCTGATTTATGCTCGCCCGCAGAGGCTCATGGATCCGCTCGGATTCCAGAGTGTTCTGCGGGATCCTGTTCCCCCTGGCAACTCCCTTGATGTGCTTGTGGAGGACTGGCATGACTGGCTCTCCACAGCCATTGATGAAATTGCACCCCGACACCCTCTTCGCCCCCGCCGAAACTGAGCCCTCTCCCGCCCAGATCTAGCTACGGTTATCCAGATCTAGCAACGGTCACCTCTAGGCTAGACTACTGTAACTCGCTCTACGTAGGGCTGCCCTTGAGACTGACCCGAAGGCTCCAGCTGGTACAGAATGCGGCGGTGAGGCTCCTTACTGGGGCCTCGCCCCGAGACCATATACAGCCAGTGCTCCGACAACTGCACTGGCTCCAGCTGGAGCATCGGATCAGATTTAAGGTGCTGGTTTTAACCTTTAAAGCCTTACACGGTCTGGGACCCTCGTATCTTCGGGACCGCCTCTCCTGGTATACCCCCCGAAGAGCATTACGCTCTGCTGATAATAATCTGTTGGTGATCCCCGGCCCGAGAAATGTGCGGCTGTCCTCGACCAGGGCCAGGGCCTTTTCGGTCCTGGCCCTGGCCTGGTGGAATGCTCTGCCGAATAACATCAGGGCCCTGCAGGACCTGAAGGAGTTCCGCAGGGCCTGTAAGACAGAGCTATTCCGCCAGGCCTATGGTTGAGGCCGGCCGCAGGTGAGATTAAGTAAAATCTGTGCTGGCCTCCCTACTCCCCACCCTCAGTTTATGACCTATTTGAGGGTGGATAGCCGAACCGATTACAAACTATGGTTGGCCTTACCTGCTACATTATGCACTTATATACGGCGACCATCTTTTAAATTAATCGGGTTGTTCTGTGGTTTTATGGTTTTATATATTTTATTATTAGTAGTATATTGGAAATTTTGATGTTGTAACCCGCCCTGAGCCCGGCTTTGCCGGGGGAGGGCAAGCTAGAAATACAAAAAATAATAATAAAATAAAATAAATAAATACCCAGACGGACAGTAAATGAATATATTTGTATTTGAAATTTTATGTGTGCAAAATATGTTGTATTGGACCACTGAAGAAGGCCTGAGGGCCGAAACACGTTTAGCATGTGGTTTTAGTGTATCATCAACCTTGTATCTATTCCATATGGGCTTATTTTAATATATGCATAATGCTTTATAATAAATATATTTCATTGTTTAATGCAGAAAGTGGGCTTTTCACGTAGGCAGGGGAACCTACCTGCATAACAATGTACATGTGTACTTTTCCATTAACACTGCTACTTAACACTAGCCAATGTGTTGTAGTGGTAAGTGTAAAATCTTTAAATAAATTAATTATATTTATTATATAGTGTACACAATAAATTTGTTAAAAACACTTGGCCTGGAATGCAGGCTACCTATGAAACCACCAGTATAAACCATTACAAAGATATCAAACACAGTTGATTATTCACTCCTTCTAAATGACCAATACAAGACCATACATGTTTTGGCCTGTTAGGGCATCCTCGGTGGTGATATATACAAAACACGATTATTAAAAACACATTCAGAAATTCATCTTACAGTCCTGATGTGCGCGCGCTTGGAGTGCTCACAGTGGGCTGGGAAGGTTCCAGCCTCCCCCCCCCCCCATGCTATAAGCTCTATTGGGCTTGTAACGTGGAGAGGGAAGCTGGAGCCTTCCTCCCTGACCCAGCCCACAATGCGCTCTTGGAGCGCGCGCACAGCGAGCTGGGAAGGTTTCAGCCTCCCCCCACACGCTACAAGCCCAATCGGGTTTGTAATGTGGAGAGGGAAGCTGGAGCCTTCCTCCCCGTCCCAGCCCACTGTGCGTGCACTTGGAGCACTTGGAGCACACAGTGAGCTGGGAAGGTTCCAGCCTCCCCCCCGCCCACGCTACAAGCTTTCCTCCTCGTCCGAGCCTCGCTGTGCGGGCACTTGAAGCTTAAAGCCTGCACACAGCGAGCTTGGAAGGCTCCAGCCTCCCCCCAGACCCCGCCCTCCTCAGGCTCCACCCCCAAAACCTGCCACCAGTGGCGAAGAGGGACCTGGCACCCTATTCTTAGAAGTACATGTAGGTAGTTCTAATTTTGGAGCTCAGTTGCATTTTATTAAAATTTCTGATCCAGGTGTGGGCCTTCTGTGCAAGCTTTGTGTTTAGCTCGCCGCAGTGAGCTTGGGAACACTCCGGAAGCATTAAAGGGTTTACAGAGCTAAGCTTCCTTTGTGTTTTATCTAAACCCTGAGACGTGTGATGAGAAAGGACAAAAGCAATCTCTGAAGGTCACTAAAATTTTTTTACTGCTGATACCCAAACAGTTGCATTAGCAGCCATATTGATATTCCTAGGAACATAAGTGTGAAAGATAGCAGAGGGCAAAAGTGGGGAGGGGGGAGTGACCAGAGTAGGCTCCAAAGGGCAACTGCCCTTCCTGTGTGTGTGTTAAGTGCTGTCAAGTCGCTTCCGACTCATGGCGACCCTATGAATGAAAGTCCTCCAAAATGTCCTATCTTTGACAGCCTTGCTCAGATCTTGCAAATTGAAGGCTGTGGCTTCCTTTATTGAGTCAATCCATCTCTTGTTGGGTCTTCCTCTTTTCCTGCTGCCCTCAACTTTTCCTATCATGACGGTCTTTTCCAGTGACTCTTGTCGTCTCATGACGTGACCAAAATACGACAGCCTCAGTTTAGTCATTTTAGCTTCTAGGGTCAGTTCAGGCTTGATTTGATCTATAACCCACTGATTTGTTTTTTTGGCAGTCCACGGAATCCGTAACACTTTCCTCCAACACCACATTTCAAAGGAATCTATTTTCTTCCTATCAGCTTTCTTCACTGTCCAGCTTTCACACCCATACATAGTAATAGGGAATATGATGGCATGAATTAATCTAGTCTTGGTGGCCAGAGTCACATCCTTACACTTCAAAATCTTTTCTAGCTCCTTCATGGCTGTCCTTCCCAGTCTCAATCTCCTTCTAATTTCTTGGCTGCAGTCTCCCTTTTGGTTGATGGTGGAGCCAAGGAATAGAAAGTCTTGAACAATTTCAATTTCCTCATTGTCAACCTTAAAGTTGTGTAATTCTCCTGTAGTCATTACTTTTGTTTTCTTGATGTTCAGCTGTAGTCCTGCTTTGGCACTTTCTCTTTTAACTTTCAGCAATAGTTGTTTCAAATCTTCACTATTTTCTGCCAATAATGTAGTGTCATCAGCATATCTCAAATTATTAATGTTCCTCCCTCCAATTTTCACTCCACCTTCATCTAAATCTAATCCAGCTTTCCTAATTATATGTTCTGCATATAGATTGAAGAGATAGGGAGATAAAATACATCCTTGTCTGACACCTTTGCCAATTGGAAACCATTCCGTTTCTCCATATTCTGTTCTAACTGAGGCCTCTTGTCCAGAGTACAGGTTGCGCATCAAAACGATCAGATGTAGTGGCACACCCATTTCCTTTAATACCAGCCATAGCTTTTCATGATCCACACAGTCAAAAGCTTTGCTGTAATCTATGAAACACAAGCTGATTTTCTTCTGAAATTCTCTCGTACGCTCCAGTAACCAGCGTATATTTGCAATATGATCTCTAGTGCCTCTTCCTTTTCTGAAACCAGTTTGAACATCAGGCATTTCTCGTTCCATATGTGGTAACAGCCTTTGCTGTAAGATTTTGAGCATCACTTTACTTGCATGAGAAATTAATGCAATGGTCCGATAGTTGTTGCAATCTTTGATGTCTCCTTTCTTGGGAATTGGAATGTAAATGGATTGTTTCCAGTCTGTGGGCCATTGTTTTGTTTTCCATATCTGTTGGCATATTCTTGTCAAGATTTTGATGGACTCCGTTTCTGTGGCTTGGAATAGCTCTATTGATATCCCATCTGCTCCTGGTGATTTGTTTCTCCCGATTGCTCTCAATGCAGCTTTCACTTCACTTTCTAAAACTGTAGGTTCTTCTTCAAAAGATTCTTCTTGGAAAGAATCTTTTATCCTTTCATCTCTTCTGTATAGTTCTTCAGTGTATTGTTCCCACCTTTTCTTTATTTTGTCCTGTTCAGTTAATGTATTCCATGCTGATCTTTCAGCATGCCTAACCGTGCTTTAAATTTCCCTTTGATTTCTTGGATCTTGTGGAATAGATCTCTTGTTCTTCCTTTTTTGTTGTTCTCTTCTATTTCTTTACACTGGTTATTATAATAGGTCTCTTTGTCTCTACGTGCTAGTCGCTGGAACGTTGCACTTAGACTTTTGATTCTATTTCTGTCACCTTCTACTTTTGCTTCTCGTCTATTTTAAGAGTTTCCTCAGACATCCATCGAGGTTTTTCTTTTCTTTTGGCTACAGGAATAGTCTTTGCACATTCTTCCTTGATAATATCTCTAGTTTCCACCCATAGTTCTTCAGGTTTACATTCACTTGAACTTAGTAATGCAAATCTGTTCCTTACATGGTCTTTAAACTCTTCCGGAATATTGCTTAGATTGTATTTTGGTGCTATGAATGTTTTGGTGTTTTTCTTAAGCTTTATCTTTATTTTCGATATTAGCAATTCATGATCTGTACCGCAGTCAGCTCCTGGTCTTGTTTTGGCCGAGAGAATAGAGCTTCTCCATCTTCTGCTTCCAATTATATAATCTATTTGATTTCTATACTGGCCGTCTGGTGATGTCCATGTATACAATCATCTATTTGGTTGCCTGAAACATGTGTTTGCAATGAACAGATAGTTGTCTTCACAGAATTCTACGAGGCGTTCTCCTGCTTCATTCCGTGCTCCTAGCCCAAATCTGCCAACAACATTTGATTCTGCTTTGTTTCCTACTTTTGCGTTCCAATCACCTATGATTATCAGCATATCTTGTTTAGGTGTGTGATCAATTTCTTCCTGAACACTGGCATAAAAACTTTCAATTTCTTCCTCATCAGCATCTGTAGTTGGGGCATAAACTTGAAGGATGCTTATGTTGATAGGCTTTCCCTGAAGTCTGATTGATATTATTCGGTCAGACTTTGCATTATAGCTCCTGACTGCCTTTGCTACATCTTGCCTCACTATTAAAGCAACTCCGTTTCTTCTCTTTTTGTCATTCCCTGAATAAAACACTTTGTAATTTTCTGATTGAAAATGTCCTAATCCAGTACACTTTAATTCACTTATTCCCAGGACTGAAATGTCCATACGTTCCATTTCTTGTTTAACAATTTCAAGCTTACCCTGATTCATGCTTCTCACATTCCATGTTCCTATTTTATGCGTCGAACAGCTTCGGACTTTCCTTTTGCATCTATTCATGTCAACTGCCCTTCCTACACACTCCTTTTCAATGCTTATCATTCAAAAGTATGTGTGGAATAGGAGTGATGAAGAATTGTTCAGCATGGAGAGGGTAGAAATGGAGTTGAGTAATAATGATGCTTAGCATTTAAGTCGTCCTTTAGAGAGTTCCAAGTGCTTCATGTACATTAGCTTGTAATCCTTACAATACCTCTGAACGGTTGGTTAGCATTACAACCCCCACATGGCATGCAGTAGGCGGAAACTCGGGTAATGCTTGCTTAAAACCACCGATAAGTAACAAACACTCCCCAAAAGGGGCTGCTGCAAATTGAAACACATTTCTCATGTTTTTGTTTTAAGTGCAGCAATATCAAGATGAGGGCTGCCTTCCCAAAAAGACCTTTTTTGCTACTATCCTTGTGCAAAGAGTTTTGTTATAGGGGGATAAGGCAAGCTCTTTGTTAATGCCAAAGTAAACAGGAGTCTTGTGTAATCTTAAAGACTGCTAATATTTTAATTCTTGCATAAACTTGTTAGTCTTTAAGGTGCCACAGGACTCCTCTTTGTTATGATAGATCAATGTGTTTACCCTTCTAGGTTTTTTAATGCCAGTTGCTCAAGCTGTGGAGCCTAATTTTGAGATTTTTTGTGGGGTTCAGTATTGTTCAGGACACAGGAATTGATCAGGGATGGAGACGCAAATTTATTTTTATTTATTTAAGTTATTCATAGTCCATTTTTCTCACAGGGACTCAAGGAGGATTATACAGATCGAGTCAATACAATCAAAAAATGGGACATTCAGTACACAATGCAATAGGATTAGGATTATAAAAGTATGGAACCAACCAGAACTCTATAAGACAGAACTGAAGGAAAGCATAAGTAGAGGTGTGCAAAAAAAGTTTTTTTAATTTTGTTTTTTGGGGTATATTGGATTCCAAAAATATAAGTATTCCCAATATTCCTGAATTCCAATACCAATATGATATTCAGATTTGAGATTTTTTCAGGAATCTGAATTTTTAGGGATCCATTATTCACCACGGGGAAATTTTTCAGATGGCTGAGGGTTGTTTTTGAAGATACAGACACCAAAACTGCAGTGGAGGTGCCTGTCTGTTAGATACCTCCTAATTTTCAAGAAGATTGGACCAAGGGGTCCAGTACTGTGGAGCCCTAAACAGGCCATCCTCCATTATAGCCCCCAGCCATCCTCCATTATTTCATAAGAACATAAGAACATAAGAAAGGCCCTGCTGGATCAGACCAAGGCCCATCAAGTCCAGCAGTCTGTTCACACAGTGGCCAACCAGGTGCCTCTAGGAAGCCACTAACAAGATGAGTGCAGCAGCACCATCCTGCCTGTGTTCCATTGCACCCAAAATAATAGGCATGCTCCTCTGATACTAGAAAGAATAGGTATGCAGCATGACTAATCTCCATTCTAACTAACAGCCATGAATACCCCTCTCCTCCATGAATATGTCTACTCCCCTCTTAAAGCCCTCCAAGCTGGCAGCCATCACCACATCCTGGGGCAGGGAGTTCCACAATTTAACTACAGAGGGGGGAAAAAGAAAAAATATCCAAGCTACTTCCAGGAAAAAAAATATGCCTGCAAGCAGCATCACTGATCAAATCATGCCTCCCATGGACGAACGAACACCACAAGCTCAACAGAATAATTTCAAAACCCAGTAATCCCAGAAAATCCAAACGCCAATATGCCAAGCGAAACAGAACTAAAATCAAACCAGAGAATCTCTGCAGTGGAAACTCAGGGTGAGGAGGGGATCACTTTTACAAGCCCAGAAGAACAGTGACAAAAGGACATATGCCCAGCAGGACCCCAGTGCCACTATGGCAGCGCAAGCCCAACAGAAGCAAAGTAAAACAGAGACCCTCTGGAGTGAACACATGAAGCTGCCTTATACTGAATGACCCTTGGTCCATCAAAGTCAGTATTGTCTACTTAGATCGGCAGCGACTCTCCAGGGTCTCAGGCAGAGGTCTTTCACATCACCTACTTGCCTAGTCCCTTCAACTGGAGATGCCGGGGACTGAACCTGGGACCTTCTGCATGCCAAGTAGATGCTCTACCACTGAAGCCTCAGTGGAAACTGAAGGGTGCACTTTTGGAAGCCCAGCAGAAGGAATGGCAATGTACAGAATGCCAAGCAGTACCCAGTGCTAGTCTGGCAGTGCAAGCTGAACAGGACTAATGTGCATTCAGAGAAGAACAAGTGCAAGCATTAAGCGAGCAACAGTGTAAATACTGGGAAGGGAACACAACCCAAAGGGGGGGGGGAACCTCGTGAAACTGACAAAGAAACTGGCAGAAGCAGCCCACTGAATTTTCCTGAGAGGCAAAAACAAAGGCAAGACAGGGGGTGGGGAAAAAACAGTCCCCAGGAGCCTGCAAACTCTGGCTGTCGATCTTCCTGGTAAATAACAAATATTTCCAGGATTTGTCGGGACCATTCTTTTCACTTTTCAAAAAAATCCTGAAAATATTTGAGAGAGACAACTATTCCCTAAAAATACTGATAAGGTATTTTTGAGGTTTATTTATGGCCCAGTTTCACCCTAATGAACACCCCTAAGCATAAGTATTCAAATGATACATTAAACAGTGAAAATAATTACATAGTAGGATCCTTCTTACAGTACGCTGTACACTGTAGTATGTACCACAATCCCTTATATATCACAGTCCCTTATCATTTATCCAAGTAATTTCATAAACCATTTTGTACAGTGCAACCCTATTACTTGTGCAAAAAGGCCCTCTTAAATAATTTAGTTTTACATAGTTTGCAGAAAGCCAGGAAATTGGGAGCCTTCCTGGCCTCCTTCAGGCCATGCCATAACATGGGGGCCACAACAGAAAAGGAACATGTATGGGCAATTGTTGATTTTGCCCATTTGCAGGTTGGCACCTGGAGAAGGCCCTGCTGAGACGAGCAAAACTGTTATGGTAGAGCATAGAGAAAGAGGCGGTCCCACAGATAAGAGGGACCAAGCCATGAAGGGATTTGTATTTGATAGCCAATACCTTAAACTTAGCCTGGTAACAGATGAGCAGCCAATGGAGTGTCTGCAGAATGGGAGATTTCATGCTTGACTTTAGATCTTATCATTACTTGCTGTTTTCTGAGGCCAGTTGTGCATGTTCAGATTAATGTAAGTCCATTTCCAATTAGGAATGTGGGATGCTGCTGGTCTTGACTGTAGCTGGCTCATGCTGTCATTTCCAGCCATGTTTTCCACATGCAAACGATTTTTGGTTCCATAACAATGCAAAAGAGAGAGAGAGATACCATGTGATCTGATAGGTGTCTGGACAGGATTTGGCATGTATAAGTGTGAGTATTTCTGCAAAGCATATCAACTCACTAATGTTTTGCTTGATATGTAGAGGGGGCGGAAATGCTCAGTCAGTTTGCAGATAGGGGGTACTCTATGTTGAAACAAGCTTTCCATAAAGCTTCAAATACCCCAAGACCCAAGGCTAAGAAACAAAATGATGGTGATCTCCTTAACATATAACAGCATCTACACTAGAGTCAAGAGTATAATTCAAAATTATTGGTATCTTCTGTTAGGTATCCCAAGGTGTAGTTCTCCCCCTCTCTTCACTTTTAAACTAAAAGACATCACTACTAGGGTGACAACTATTGATTGGAGGGATTTGCCAAAAGGGAACTACCCGTGTGGACATTGCTCTGTTTGTACTTATTCTGTTCAAAGAAAGACTTTTCATAATTCAACTGGCGTAATTCTAGTGGCATAATAGATGTAGTACTATATCCATACAATTTGATGTAGACATGCCTACATACATCAGACCAGTTAAGATGAGAATTTGTGAGCATAGTAGCTGCATAAGAACCAAAAAGCTGACAGCAGCATTAGTTCATCATTTCAACACTCATACCGATAAAGACTTCTGCTTCTGGGTTAAAGAAAACAGAAACATTTTGGATCTACACTCTGGATGCTCTTGCACCAAAGGCTGTAAATGAGGAAATTGATTGGCTTTGTCTGCAATGACTTTAGTTTTTTTGTATTTAATCTGGTAATTTATGGGAACATTGCTACATATTTTTTTACAATTTAAGGGCGAAGGAACCTTTTCTCTCTCCCCCCTTCCTTATTTTGTTTATTCATGGGGATTACATCATACTTTCACTGTTTAAGGGAGGTGGTGATCATCTGTTAGCATTCTCTTTCTTAGTTGTTACTGATACGCACAATTTGTATGTAACACCAGCCTGTTTCAGGTATGTAGATGATAAGGATTTTTTTTTTATAATTTGGCCTTGTTTTGATAATATGTATTTGTTCTGGTTGTTTCAATAGCTATATTTGATATATATTTTTACAGAAAGAAATAATTAAACTGCATTCCATGAATGTGTGCTTTTACAATTCAAAACATATTTAAGCAACATTCTGTTAGCATAGTCCACTTGGAATGTAAGTAGCCAAAACAATTCTGTTTGAACTATTTTTTTCATAGTCAAACTGCTTTTAATTTATATCTTTATGTTTTTTTTCTTCAGACATCTTATGATACATACCTGGGCTGATATAAATTCGCTCTATTTGTTTATGATTGTTTATGCATGCATAATATGTTTACCAGACCACTGAAAAAGGCCTGGGGGCCAAAACGCATTTGGCATGTGGTTTTAGATTATCAACCCTGTATCAATTTGCCATAAGGGCTTGTTTTTAATATATGCCTTTGGTTTGTAATAAATATATTTAAGTGTTTAATTTTAATTCACCAAACCTTTTGGGTACGGAGGGGATTACCATATGAATGGGCCTAGAAGCTTTTGAGCACAAAATCTGTAGGCTATTTTAGAAGCTTTCCAAGAAGAATTAAACCATCAACACCTGCTTATTCCCATCAGAGACATGTCAGTAAGGCTGATGCAAATTCCGTGCCATAGTTGAATGTTTTGCAAAGAACAAGCATGAAAGGACGGTGCTCAGATACCATAACGGAGCTCTGTTGGGAGAGAGAAGAGGATCTGAATGGTTAAGAGAGAAACCTTCAGAGGGTGAGGAGCCAGAATGGTTGTATGCTTTGCTGTGGTGCTTGTGTGCCATTTCAGAATTACCCTTTAGCTTTTCTAATTCCTGAATTTAGAATGAACATTGAGAACCTGCTGAGAATTAATTGGCACGTGCCCTTTTACTTCCCAGCAACAACACTGCTGGGTAAAGAGCAAGGTTGGCCTCCTCCTTTCAGTCTCAGGTTTTTAAAAAAAAACAAAATGTTTTTCTCCTGCAGTTCAGTGGTTGGCTGTTAGCTTTATTCTGTGTAGGGCAGAGATGACACATTATTGAGAGGAATGAAGCTGCCCGTTTCCTGCCATCACTGCTTTGTTGTCTTTGTGTAGAAGGCTGACAGGCTTCTCTTAAATGCGGGTCCCTGAGGTCCTCACAACATGATTAGCTGCCATAACCTTGCAGCAGATCTGTTGAGCTAGAAATGGTGTTAGTTTTAAGGGACTGCGCAACTCCCATGGCCACCAATTAGTCCACAACTCTGTGAAGTTTCATATCAAGCTGATCTCATTCTAAATGAAGAGCTTGTGTGGGAAGAAAAGCTTAATTTGACCTCCTGGAATCAAGGTCTTAAAAGAGGGCAGGAAAATGATATGCACTTGTTGTACCACCAAAGGAACAGCTGATCCCTGAGGAAATTCATTAGAAAAAAAAGTGTCCTCTAAAAGTTGGGATTCCAAAGACTTTAAAAATTCCCTACTGGGGAATCCTCAGAAGTCCTAAGGTCAAACTAACATAAGTAATATAGGGTATGCCATTAAATATTATGTATAGTGTGTGCTAGCTTACTATAAACAGAAGCTGATCAAGGATGACAGTTCTAACTACTATTAATTCTAGCCACTGTTACAAAGTATGTTTGTTCTTACAAATATGTGTAGGATGCACTGTATTAACGGTGTAATAATATAGTAATAAATTAAGCCAACTTTCTCAAGCATAGTCACAAATTTGATTAGTGTTTATCTCCCCTTTAAACATCTTTGGACCTTCTGATCAGACCAAGGCTGCTGCCCCCCTCCCACACCCACACACTACCTGAGCTCTCCTCTCTCACCTGGATTGGAAGTTCTCCCAGGACTCTAAAACACCCCCCATCCCTTTAGTAGTCAGGTTTGTTTGTTTATTTATTTACATATTTATAAGCCACCTCCCCCCCCCCCGACCCAAAGTGGCTTACAACATTGCTGTCCCCTTCTCTGTTTTGTCTTAACAACCACCACCTTGTGGGGTAGGTTGTGCTGAGGGATGGCAGAGCAGAGATTCAAACTTTGATCTCCTAAATCCTAGTCTGACACTCTAGCAACGGCTTTGCACGCCTGATCAACCCATCTTGACCCCTTCCCTCTTTCCTAACCTGGAAAGAATCGAAACATTTTGGGTTGGGCCCTGGCTGCTTGTCCTGTAACTGAGGCCGCAATCCATCCCCATTGTGAGATTTTTGTTTAGCACCCGTCTTGAGAGCAGTAGAGTGCCTGTTGGCATGCCTCATGTTTCCTTGTCTTTGAGAGCAGTAGAGTGCCTGTTGGCATGCCTCATGTTTCCATGTTGGCATGCCTCATGTTTCCCAAGACTCCTGCCTTGGGAATCAGACATGCACAGATAGGTAAGCTGGAGCCATCCCTGCCTTCTCTCTCACTTTATCACTGCCCTCTTGCCTTCTGGAGGGCACCAAACTTGTTTGGGTGCTTGGAGCAGCTGACTTTTTATGAGGACTTCTAGTATTGCGTGTTACTGGTATTGTTTTTTATTGTATGCCTTTGCTAATTCCCCAGCCCAGATTTTTTTTATAGTTCTCAATAGACTTTATTTTTGTTTTCACACAGTTTTCAGATTTCTTTGTTCTTTCCAGCCTAGGAGCGGCACCTTGCCACTGTGTCAAAGATCCATTATAGCCATTGGGTGGATTGCTATCCAAACTGGGACTGTTCCATTAACTGGCTATAGAACCCAAGCCAACAGCTTCTTCAGATTAGGAATGAGGGGGAGGAAGGAGGGTTTTCTTCCTTATGCTCAGCCCAGTGATACTCCCTCAGTGGCTCAGGAGCCGCATGCCACCAGTGGTTCTTCTGAGCATAGTTACCCAATTTGGGACCTGCCCCATGTTTCTGGAAAGTGGACAAGGCCTTTGCTCAGTGGGGCTCATGATTGGGAAGTGGTTCCCGCCTTGAAATAGCCACCTGCAGAGGAATGGATAAGCTGTGAGCATTCCAGAGATGAAGGCTTCATGGCAGGCATGAATGTAAATGTGGCAGTTTTAGTTGATGGTAATTGTGGGAATGTGGCTGTCTATGATCCATAGAGTGAGAACCACTGGCACAGCCTGTTTCATTATTGAATTTGGCTCCAGTTTAGTGGTGGGCCACTTCCACAAGACACATTTCTAGCATTTACATCACACTGAATAACCCTTGGGCTGAGAGAATAGTGCCTTACAACAATCCCCAGATGCAGAATGGGGATAGTAATACTGGTCTTCCTTACAGAGTAGTTGTAAAGATTTCTGTAATAGTATGTGCACTTATGCTTCGGAACTCTGTAGATCTCTTATCAAAAACTCTCCTGTTCTATTAACATTTTGGCTGCCTTTTGCACAGATGGTTTGTTGCAGTTCAGATACCTGAAGGAACCCTACACAAAACTGTCCAATGAAGCAAATATAAACAATGTTGTTATACACTTGTGGCAACATTATCCCAAATCCACATTTGAAAATAGAAGCAATGACTAGTTTTCTGGAGATCCCAGCTGGGTCAAGGTGGGGTATTTCAGCTGCTGTTAGAATAGATCCCCTTGAAGAAGCCTATTGGCAAAACACATAGGGATTTTTTTAGCTGAGTAATAAAATATATTTTTACTTGCACCATCAGGCTTGGCCTTATTTTTCAACTCTTTGTGATGGGCGCAACCCTTTTATTTTCTCCTTACTATCATCATGCCAGCAAGATGGTACATCAAAGTGACAGTGTTTGGAAACGTGAGGTTTAGGTGCTGTAAGTGTCACTCGTTTTACAGTAATAGGGGAAAAACAGATTAGCTGCAAGTGCTCTGATTGGTAAATTTGCCAGGCTCCTTTGCAAACACATCTGATCATCCCCAAACTGCACTCCTTTTGAAGTCAGTGCCTTTCTCAGACCATGCACTTTGACAGGGTGAATAGCTCAGGAAATCTGTGAAGACAGCAAGAAGTCACCTCAGGCTAAACACACCTCAGCAAGCATTGTGTCTTGCCTTGAACGCAGCCGTGTGCCTTTTATGTTGGAAGCCCACAGCTCTGAAACTTTGCATTCTGTCTCTTGTCCTTGCACGTCTAAGTTCTTTTTATGAACCTGTAGGCAGGCCATCTTTTTATGCAGCTACATATAGCAACTCTCCATTTTTCAAAATATCCTTAAAAATAATAATACAGACTTTATCTCATTTGGGCTGCCAGTGTAGCATACAGAGCTGGATCTGGACCACACAGGTTTTTTTTTTAACTATCACAGAGGACCGATTTTCCTGGACTTGAGAGGGCAGAGGAGAATCTCATGTTTGATTGCTCTCCCATGAAATAGCCTTCCACACATGAAGCTGTTAAGTTGGAGATTTTCTAGCCTAGGCTTCGTCTTGATATGCTATCTTTCTCTTTGTAGGGTCTTTTTTTAAATGCATAAAGCATCTTGCAGGCTTAACCCACTAGACCATTGGAGTAAAAGAGGAGATCAATCTCTTTTGTCCCATTTTAGCACTTGAGGGGGCTCCCTGAGGGTGTGACATTCACTAGATCAGGGGTGGGGAACCTCAGGCCCGGGGGCCGTATGCGGCCCCCGAGGACATTTTTTGTGGCCCTCGGGAGCTCCGGGGCCCTGCTGCAGAGGTGGGGCGCAGGGCGGCCCTCCCAGAGGGTGTTCCTGGCGCCACGGCTTACAGCGGCGCTGCAGCACCCTTTGGACCTCCTCTCACGACTGTCAGCTGTTGAGCAGCGAGAGGGAGGGGGAAAGAGGCTGGCGGCTCCCGGTGGCAGAGCATATGCAGGAGCCGATCGGGCTTCAGGGGGGCCCTTTTGTTGACTGGGGAGGAGAGGGCATGGAGACTGGGGCCCGGTCGCGCGGGGCTCTGTGCACCGCCGTGTGTGTGTGTATGTGTGTGTGTGTGTGTGTATGTGTGTGGGGGGGCAGGGGAAGCTGCAGCCCGGTCATGCGGGGCCAGGGTGTGTGTGTGTGTGTGTTGGGGAAGGCTTTTCTCTCTTTTCTTCCTCTTTTTCTTTCACTCTTTCTCTTTTCTCTCCCTCTCTTTCTCCCTCTTCTTCTGTCTCTTTCTTTGTCTCCCTCCGTCCTTTTCTTTGTCTCCCTCTGTCCTCTTCTTTGTCTCCCTCTGTCCTTTTCTTTCTTTCTCCCTCTCTCTCCATTTCTTTCTCCCTTTCTCTCCCTCCCTCCCTTTTCCTCTTTCTCTGTTTTCCTTCCTCCCTTGCCGATCGACTGTGGGCTGCGCCCCCCTGGCACCTCGTTTGCTCGGGCCCATTGCTGGCTGCCCTTCCGCCTGGGAGGGGGGAGTGGGGGCACCCTGCAGGCCTTCTCTGTGTGGCCTCCCCTGGGGTTGCCAACCTCCAGGTGGTGGCTGGAGACCTGGCAACCCTAGCCTCTTCCCCCCCCCACCGGGAGATCTACACCTGGTATGGCCCCTGAATGATGTCATAAATGTGCAAATGGCCCTTGGCAGGAAAAAGGTTCCCCACCCCTGCACTAGATCCCCAGGAATCAGCCCTGTTCTTTGGATCAGCTACGCACCACATATGTTAAAACCCTCTTGTCTTCTGCGATTCCTTTTCTGGTCCATAATTTCTCATTCTTGTTCAGACAAAAACCTGACCATGGGTATTTGATCACCGCCTAGGGAAGCAATTTTCGAACCGTGTAATCTTGATCTGCAGTATTAACTCTAAAAAACGGAGCCGGTCTGACATTTTTTATCAGCTACCTTTCTTGTCAAAGAAAACTTTAATACTCCATGCTATTTTTAATAATGATGATGAGTGGACGGTCCTCAGCGTGAGCCAGATGGCTGCCAAGATTAAAGTGTTTCCTATTTCTTTTTCTTAAAATTGGAGACAGTGACAATATGTAGCTCTGGGTGGCTCCTGTGCTTCATCAGCTGAGGATAATCTGTCTC
The DNA here is from genome assembly GCF_029931775.1 of Euleptes europaea. Taxonomy (NCBI): domain Eukaryota; kingdom Metazoa; phylum Chordata; class Lepidosauria; order Squamata; family Sphaerodactylidae; genus Euleptes; species Euleptes europaea. The sequence goes on from NC_079314.1 coordinate 46,774,617, forward strand.
TATATTTAGAAGCCGGTGCCCCCAACACTCTGACACATTCTTGTGGGATCAAGAAGCAGAACCCGTGAATAAAGCTGAACAGATGAAGGGAGCAATGGAGAAAGGGCACAGGCTTGATGTTTGTTGGTTAACCAGAGGTAGGCATAGAGTTCAACTTCACCCTAATGTGGTCCCTGTCTCCACCTCCCCACACAATTGAACAGTTGGGGAAAAGGGCACTGAGGGCAAAACCTGGCTCCACATCTGGAACTGGATGACCTAGCTCTCAGTAGAACTCTAGCCTTCGGGAGTTTAGCGGGAGTATGAATTGAATATCTGTAGCAATATCAGATCTTTGGTTAAATCTGGGTAACTGAAGTGTTATAGTAGGCCAGCAGGGTTTGCTGAGTCTGGTGTGAAACTAAGACTACTGGCCTGATATGTTATAAAGCTGTAGGTTTGGACTGTCTGAAACCTGACATTCCACAATGCCTGTTTACTTGTTACTTTTTTCCACTGTCTGTGTGTGCATGCGTGTGTGTTTTCCTGTATGTTTAATTTTTTTTTGTGGTTAAAAATCAAACCAGCTTATGCCTGTCGGGTATCCATTTGGGATTGGATAAGTTTATACACTGAAACCCTTTTTACAATTCCCACTAGGAACCCGAGTGCAGCAGGGAGGTAGGTCATCATGTGGTGGTGGAAAAATCTTGGATAATGGTATCTCCGCCAGTAAATTGATCACACAAAGGTTTTAAGTGCTGTTTTTCAGCTTGGGTGCCTGCAGTGAAAATATATAAAAGATAAATAAATGGATTTGGCTTTATCTGGAAAAAATGCATAATATGCTCGTAATGGAAGTACATACAACCAACCCACAGAGACCTTGGTGAAACTAATGGAGCTCTTTGGGTCATGGTTATTTCCCCCCCAAGCTTGTTCTGATACATTAACACATTACAATTGCTTATGCCCTTCAGATCTAGTCATGGTTTGTGAAAAGTAAAATCTCTCATAAATGCGACCCTGAATAATCTTTCTTATTTTTGAGATGCAAAGGAAAATTCTATGTACTGTTGGGAAAAGGAGAAGGGTTATACTGTGTGCAAAGTAAATCAGATTTAGTTGTCAGGAAATCCACATTCTACACCAAGAAGTGTTGAACCCAACAACCTGTATATTCTTGCATCCTTTCTTATTTTGTGTTATTTATTCTTTAGAATTTCAAATAAGAATGAAAATTGTGCCATGTCTGTATTAACTCTAAATTGGGCTTAATTAGCATGTCCATTCGCTATTAGACATGGTAATGATTGGCAAATAATCCATTAATCATGAACAATAGCTGTAGCAGGCATAAAAGGCACCTCACTGCTTTATAAGTCCAGAAATGACAAGCATGTAAATTTGAAATGCCGCCCTTGTGCACATTACGTTTGTCTCTCCGTTAAGACTGTAAATGTGTGGTCGAAATTTTGAGCTTCATCAGATTGGCACTGCTAATTAACTTTGTTTCCAATTTATTTTATTTTATTTGTTTACTTTTTGGAAATCATAAAAGGCTTTTTAATAATATTGTAAAGAACATGTAAATGGTGCCTTCTGAAACAAAAACGCTTTCTGGAATGGTCGATCCGTGTTTGAGACAGCAAGATGGTATTGTTGTGTGCCCACACAGGATGACGCCACTGTAGCGCTGATGTGAAGTTATTCTGTGAAGGCCTACTCAGAAATCTCATTTTATCTAATGGAGCTTACTCCCATAAAAGTGTTATTAGGGTTGTCACCATAATCTCACTGTTAAAGCTGAAACAGTGCCCACTGTACCATATATTACATGCATAAATTGACTCCTAGGTAGGGTTGCCAGGTCCCTCTTCACCATTGGCAGGAGGTTTTTGGGGCAGAGCCTGATGAGGGTGGGGTTTGGGGAGGGGAGGGACTTTAATACCATAGAGTCCAATTGCCAAAGCTGCCATTTTCTGCAGGTGAACTGATCTCTGTCAGCTGGAGATCAGTTGTAATAGCAGGAGATCTTCTTCTATTATCTGGAGGTTGGCAAACCTACTCCTAGGAGGTAATTGTAGCAGATCTACTTAGCTTGCTTTGGCCCAGAGCAAACAAGTAAGCTATTCCCCAGCACCTCAGTTTACCTCATCCCTTTATATCAGCTACTTTTCTGTATGTGTGTGTTATTTGTTTAAAAATACTTCCCACTTTTTGACCCTTACCAAATAGATCCACAAAGTGGCTTACATTAAAATACACAATATTTTTTTAATTAACACAATATTTTCATAGGCATCCAGACACATAAAACAACCAACCACAGTTTAGTAAAACAGTGAGCATTACGAAGAGCTTGTTCAACTGAAAAGAGCTAAACGCCTTTGCCTCAGCTGACAGACAAAAAGCATTCTAACAGAAGACTGGTTCTATTTGTTCCCTAAAGTCTACAATAAGGAAAGTGAGATGGGTCTTGCCTTGTAAGGAATTTCAACAGTGCAATCCTGTGGGGGGGAGAGGAAGTGTTCAGAGAGTTGACTGAGTCTTATGCTGGTGTACCTCAGATATACACCAGCGTAAGGCTCAGTTACCTTGGCACAGGCCCCCAACACCAGTCTGCTGCTCTCGGGCACCATCACAGCCCCACAGCAGCCACCCATAGGTACAACAGAGGCTTAGGCACCTGCATCAGTGTGGTTGTAGACTGGCCTGGGGGTGGAGCTGCATCTAGTTGGCTTCCAGCCTGGGAGTGCCCCTGTCAGAGGCTGGTTACGCCACCAAAAAACACGGTATAGCCCATGGGTGCCAATGGAAGTCCAAAATCAAGTGCCCCTGGGGTTGCCAACATCCAGGTGGTGGCTGGAGACCTCCCACGATTACAATTGATTTCCAGGCAATAGAGATCAGTTCACCTGGAGAAATTGGCTGCTTTGGAAAGTGGACTGTTATTGCATTATACCCAACTGGAGTCCTTCCCCTCCCCAAAACCTGCCCTTCTCAGGCTCCAATTCCCTCCCCCCAAATCTCCAGGTATTTCCCAACCCAGAGCTGGTAACCCTAAGTGCCCCTCTCTGGCACGGCCATGCCTAGAAGGGCTGATGGAACTCGGGATCCCAGTTACAGGCGCGACCACTCTCCCCTGCAGCAGCCAAGCTCCCTCCCCAGCACCCAATCGCTGCCTCTCCAGCCCTACAAAAACCTGACCAGGATGCAACACAATTCACAAGGAACGGCACATGGCATGGGACTCTGTCTCAGAGCTCCCTGCCATGCGGACTTAGAGCGAGTGGTGAGGCACTTTGGTAGAGGGAAAAGTACAGAAAGGGCACTTAGCACTACTGGGCAAACACTTTGCACCAACACCCACAGGGGAGAGCTAAGTTCATACTCTGTGGCTCAATTCCTTTAAGGAGGAGAGGGGAGTGCCGTGGAGACCACACCTTAATCCCTGGCCATGCCCCTTTCTGCCCCCTCACCTGTGATGTCTGCACTGTGGTGTCCAATATGCCCTAAAGCGGGGCTTGTGAGGCAGATCTTAAGTGGTGGGCTAGATAGTACAGGAGGAGATGGTCCTTCAAGTACCCTGGCCTCAAGCTCTTTAGCTGTTCCACTGTCTGGTTTTATCCTTGAAAATGCTCTGTCATGTATAACAACTGCCGTTGCAATGATGATAGTGGGGAAATACAGAGCAAGGTCTCAGTAGATTGTTCTAATTCATTGACCCCCACTGTAGAGCCCAGGTTGCCATGGTGCCTGCGGTTATGCTTTCTGGTGCCCATTTGCTTCACCTTGAGAGCAAAGAGCAAATCCTGGTCTTCCTCCACCTCATTGGCGTTGACGTCTTCAAGAGACATCATCTTCTGCAGGGAGAAGATCTGTAGGGAGTGTCTGTTCCAAAAGAGCTTCCTCCCAATCATAGGAGGACCCTTCGCTTGGAGCCTGTTAATGTTTTGTGATTGCCTCCCATTGGCAGCCATTTTGGGATTGGCTCTGCCTCCTAAGGAAGTCATTTTGTGGTGGCACCCACCCTCATTTATACTGTAATAATTGGGCAAGAGCTAAGGCCCTGTCTCATGCTGCTTTGTCATCTTTGTTTTACAAGTCTATACCAAAATAGTCACACTCTCGTCTAGAGAAAATCTAACCTTGGAACTCTTCGCTTCTGCATCTATCAAGGCAAAAATGCCGCATGTTATGAAATCACATTAATTAGCTGGATGATTTGCTTGTTGAAATTAGGCACACCAGCAGCTGCATACAGGCCATTTTATAAGGCTTTGAAATCTAAGCCAAATGTGTAAATGAATAATGGCCATTTAGATATTTCTAAAACAACTTTCAGTCCTGAACTTTGCCTCCTCCATCTCAGAATGAAACTGCATTTTCTCCAGTACTGAGCCACCTTTTCACTGTAAATACTCAGTAATTAGGGAGTCATAAAGAAGCACCATTACAATGCTCTTAGTGATTCATGTTTTTTTTTTCTGGTGGGACTTTTGACTGATGTATTTTTATCTTATTATGTGTCTCGAAACATCAGCTCTTTAAAAATCACACGTGTCTTTTTTCTACTGTGGTTAAAATACAGGATTTGTTCAACAGTCTAATATTATTACATATTGTAATTGCACAGCCTAATTACATGATTGCATGTCTTTACACTAATTGCACAATTAAATGTTATTACAGCAATTGCATGAATACATTTGAATCAATTAAGAATTGCCTTAAAATGCACGGGCAATTCACACAACAAACACACATTCGAAGTGTAAAGCAGTCCCTCAAGAATCCATATTGTGCTATCCCATAATATCAGGCTTATTGAAATTTCATCCCTGGCTTCAGATTCCTTCTTTACGGGTTTCTTCTTTGTAGACTTGTAAAAGGCTTTACTAAACTCTGAACATAGTAGAAATGATCAAATCACATTTAAAGTAAGAGATTACTATATAGCTTTTGGTGCTTGTTCAAAATTTGGTCAAGATCCCGATGTCTGGAACGTGATGGTTGTACCAAAGCCTTCAGCAGTAGAATGTGGATGCTCATATTGGGAAATTTTCACATGCAAGAAACAATTTGAAATAATAGAAACTGCATGTGTTGCTTCTAGGGAGAAATCAGTGAATTAATATGCAAACTTGAACATCTGGTGGCATAGGGTGCCTTAGAAAAAGGTAAAGGTCCCCTGTGCAAGCACCGGGTCATTCATGACCCATGGGGTGATGTCACATCCCGACGTTTACTAGGCAGACTGTGTTTACAGGGTGGTTTGCCAGTTCCTTCCCCAGTCATCTTCCCTTCACCCCCAGCAAGCTGGGTACTCATTTTACCGACCTCGGAAGGATGGAAGGCTGAGTCAACCTTGAGCTGACTACCTGAAACCAACTTCCGTTGGGATCGAACTCAGGTCGTGAGCAGAGCTTGAAAGGGTGCCTTTAGCTCAATCAAAATTTTGGCTGTGGCTCAGTGATAGAGCATCTGTTTAGCATGCAGAAGATCCCAGGCTCAATCCTCAATTCAAAGGGTAAGGCAGTTGTTGATGTGAAAAGACTCCTGTCTGAGACTCTGGAAAGCTGCTGCCAGTCAGAGTAGGCAATATTGTCCTTGATAGACCAAGGGTGTGACTTGGTGTAAGGCAACTTCATATGTTTAAACTGTGTTTGCTTTCTATAATCTGTGATAGAAGATTTTGGAACAGTTGCTTCTCTCCCCCCCCCCACAACCTCCTGTTTCCTCTCCACAGGAAAACAGGGGTGGTTAAGGAACAGTTTTGCCCATTGATAGTGGTATTGTACTTTCCTGTTGCTGTTTGATTTAGCTTTATTTCTTCAAGTGTGGTTTCATTCACTAGGGGGGCTCTTAATGGGTAGGTAATCACTGAGGATTTCCACCCCATGAAAGGATGAGTTCCTTCTCCATGTATCTTTAGGAAGTGATTTAGGCTTTGAACATATCTTTGCTTATCACAGAGCATAACTGTTAAAGCTCAGCAAGCATGTCCTGAGAGATAAGTGTATTTCTTTTCATGGAGCAATTTTTCCTTCTCCTGAAGGTACCAATAAAAACCTCACATGAGATAAAGATGCTGTCTGCAGTTTGGCTGGCTGTGGCTCTTTTTCATGTAATTTGTTCTCTTTTTGAGACATTTCTATTTGATGTTAGACATTTAGAGCCTTCCCAGATAGTACAAACACCCACAACCTGAGGTTTATTGAGGCTTCACAAAGAAACCCCAATTTGTAACATGAGCAAGTTTGAAATCCTGGGCTTCATTGCTCCCAGCCTCCTCCAGATTCTCTCTTCTCCTGGCATTAGGGCTGCCAGGTCTCCTGCTGTGGCAGGAGGTCTCTTGCTAACAGCCCTCTGTTCCTACTGCTGCTGCTCAGAGAGGCAGAGGGATAATTTTTTTTAAGGCAAAGTTGCTGATGCCACTCTGTAGAGTTGCCAGCTTTGGGTTGGGAAATACCTGGAGATTTTGTGGGAGGAGACTTTGGAGGACGAAGTTTGGGGAGGGGAGGGACTTTAAAGGGGTATAATTAGGGTTGCCAGGCCCCCACCTGGCCACCAGAGGGGGATAGGGGTTGGGTTGCCTGATCCAGGTTGGGAAACTCCTGGAGATTTCAGGAGGGAGCCTGGGGAGGACAGAGACCTCAATGTTGTACAATGTCATAGAGTCCACCCTCCAAAGCATCTATTTTTTCCAGGGGAATTGATCTCTGTAGTCTGGAGATGAGCTGTAATTCTGGGGGATCCCCCTATCCCACCTGGAGGCTGGCATCCCTAGGTATTATGCCATACAGTCCACCTTCCTAAGTGGCCATTTTCTTCAGGCCACCTGGACTGATTTTACCATAGAGTTTCTGCCGTTTCCTAAAGCTACCCTACTTCACTTCTGAGCTTTACCAGTAAGTGAAGCAGCAATGTCGCCAAGGTGACATGCCTCCATCCCCACCCCCCACTGTTTCCCAGGTCTGCTGGTTTTCTCCCACTGTGTACCTTGCATATACAGCATTGCATCTTTAGGTTTTATTTCAGTTAAGGGATGATTTTTAAAAAATCTACTCCTTTGCCTGTTTGTCTCCCTTAATGAATAATAAAATATGGAGCATAAAGGTTTGCCTGCGCTTTTCCCACAAGTTTGACTGTTTCCATGCCTCGTCCTTGGAGAAATTAATATGACGTTAATCATTTGGACAAGGGCGCTGGGCAGGCCAGCGCTGATCCTAGTCATTGAGTATTAAATTAAGTGTGTTTAGACAGTTACCATCTGAGGTTATGGGAGGGAAAGAAAAAAAGGAAAGCTTAATCATACAAAAATAGCTAGACTATGGGTGGTTGGATGCCTCTGCCTCCCTGAAATGAAGATAGGTAATCCCAAAGTGAAGTTAAATTAAGCATCAAGTGCTACTGATCATTGGTTTCTACAGCTGCAAATGGGAAAATATGATGCTAAGCTAGCTGTATAGGACTTTGATTTATTACTCATAGCCAGCTTTGAAATTTTGGCTTACTTCACACAAATTGCCAGTGAGGATGTCTCTTAGAAAAAGGAGAGTCTATCCTCTCCCTAAACATTTACAGTTTGAAGAAGCAGCCAGATGAATTTTCGGATACAAAGCGCGGTCATTTTCAGGCTGGCTGTGTTGTGCCGACTGGTGGTTTTGACAGTACATATTGTCTTTTTTTGTTGCTGTGACCTTTGGAGTTGTGTCAAATGGGTTGCTTCCTGAAATTCTCTGACCAGAAATGCCATGGATTACACCTGGCAATGTCAGTGTGTGACCCCATGTGCTCCATGATGTTACAGTGGATTGTAATTCTATTAAGAAAAGCGAATGATCTATCCCATGTCTGGCGAGCATCAGATAATTTGCATAGTTAGAAGTAATCTGTATATCATCATCTTTGAGGTTAGGAATGTGTTTGTGGACCTTGCCTGTCAAACTGAACCCTATTCCCACTCTAGGACAGTGGGTTTTAATTGGATGCCCCATGAGCCATGCCCGCAAAGTTCCAAGCAAGCACCCCATGGTGTTGGTTGTTCTGCTCTCAGTATTGCTCTATCCTTTAAATGCTTCTGAGATAGTTGGTGTCTTTCCCGTCCCCTGCAGGATCTGCTTCTCCAAAACCCCAGGAGGGGTTGAGGTTCCTTAAGGCCACAATACCAGCTAGGGAGGCATAGTGTGGCGGAGGGATGCACCTGGCTAGAACCATGGCACACATGGCAGAGGGGGGCAGAGAAGGAGCCAGGCATCAGTCGGCCTCTGTGGAGCCTTTGGCCATGCTACATCCCCACCCCACCCCGGCCAGGAGGGAATCGCATGGGGAGAATGTAATCGCTGTCATAAAAGCAAAGTTTGACTCTGGACTTCAGGAGCCTCCACTTGATTCATAGACCATGATGTCCCTCTTTTCCCAGAGTGGGTGTCACAATGTTCCTTTACATAAAGAGATTATCATAGATAGTGAAAAACAAAGAGCTGAGAGCATGCTTTCTTTCAATAAAGGATTTGCATTTAAATGCAGCTCATAATACTTTCTTTGTTTATAATCCGTTCAGTCAAAGCAAACTGTAGTGTGCAAAAATTACTCACAAAAATGTTAGATACTGGAAGGTTATCATTATTTTCTCATTATTGTACATAATAGTTCCTCTGATTTAATATATTTTGTGGGAAAGTATTCCAAGGTAAACATTCCCTTGGGACTTACAGAGCACTTTACGGTATTCAAAGCCCTTCGTTGCATTATCACATAATGCTTATGGATTAGATCTTGTGGACCCTTTCTACTAGCAGTGGCACCACTGTAACACCCCATAATCAAGGCCAGTATTATCATTCCCGTATTCCAGATGGGGGGATGTTTGAGGAAGGGAGGGCAGCTCATAAAAGAGACGAGGTTTGGATGAGAGACCTACCAGATTGCATCACATTCTCTTAACTATTGTGTTACGCCAGCCTCATAAAAAAGATGGAAGATTGAATTATCTTCTTGTCGGGAGAGAAAAACCATTTCTTCGATGGGCTGAAGGTCATTTTGTTCCACTGTGTAATACGGAGTCACCTGCCTTTTCTTTAACGTGAGCTATTTCTGAGTAATGAAGAATACTGCTAAAATATTTGAAATTTCATACAGGAGCCAATGGAGCTCCTTCCTCATGCCCACCTGAAGAAATGCCTTCATGTTTGCTTTTCCTTTCACCCTCAACACAGAAAAGCGAAAGAGCTGGCAGCAGCAGCAGCAGCTCAAATTCTCTTCGCACACAGAGACGCATCGGCGGTTCCCTGGGTCTTTTGAGTGTTGGCAGAGCATTCTCTCTTGCTCTCTCTTCCCTGGAAATGAAATAAATGTAGCTGACGCCACAAGACCCCCCCCGGGTCCCCTCCCCCATCCATCTCTCTGGTAGAAGAGGAGAGGAACTCTTTACAAAACAATGGGTTAGAGCTGCTTGGCCCATGGGAACCTTAATGATTGGATGGGCCACTAGACTATCCACTATGATTACAAACATAGGAATTATATGTAGTCACTTGCCTCATTACCACAGGTATGTAAGGATCACCTCTAGGTGACCATGAATGGAAGAGGATTCAGTCTTGTCCTTCTCATGTTTTCTCAAAAGAAAAGCCTCATTGATTCCAGTAGGGCTTATGTGTAGGATTGCAGTCCTCCTTGTCCGCGGATGCGTAAATAATGAGAGCCGACACCAGAGCTGGGATAATAAAAGGGCCAACTTTATTTAATCATTCAAGAGGGATCTGCAGCGCACAAAACCAAAACATCCCCAATAACTGACTGCAGTGCGGGCCATTGTGGGGATGCTGAAGAGTCAGGCCTCCTCTTGCTTTTGCATCCCGCTCTAAGGGCGAGACCCACCCTGGCTCTGAGCTCCGAGCCGTCACATGTGGTACGGCTCCTGCTCTTCCTTGCCAAGCCTTTTTAGTGCTCGAGGGAGGTGTGCCGCGTCCAATCCACCCTAGCCGCGAGGTCTATAGGTAAAGGATAGCGGCACCCCTCAAGGAGTTCCTGTCCCAGGTCCCTGCCAGGCACCGAGGCCCCAGTCCTGGTTTGAGGGTTACTCCTTCATCTTCCCAAGTGATGCCTCAGGGTGCTCACCGGAGTTGTAAAATGAACCATGAAGCCACCTTTTTCCCGCACTGCTCCCGCCACGGGGGGCGGATCAGCCCAATGCTTGGTCCGCCCCCAGCCCCCACTTGCCCTCTAGGCTGCCAGGAGGCCCCGCTGCAGATCCCTCAAGAAGATGTCATAGCCTGCATCTGAAAGATGGACCCCATCAGGTCTGTATAGGTGTGGAAAGCAATGCTTGATTTCCGGATGCACAATATGCAAGCCATCCCCCGAGACTACTGCACGCCGTATTTCACCATTCACCTTTGCCCGAGCCCTTTCCAGGTGCCCTGGGGCCAATGCGCCCTTCCAGACCCGTCTCTGGAGCATGTCTGACCAAACCAACCGTACGCCGGGCACCAGGGCCCTCAGGTGCTCAAAATCCGCCAGGGCTTGCAAAACAATAGACTTTCCAGGCCGCTTTCCCATGTCATTCTCGCCCAAGTGGATGACGATTACTTGAGGTGGGTGAGACGCCTTCAGGTGATCGTGGAGGGTTGGCAATAACTGTTCCCACTGCATGCCCCTTCTGCCCAGCCATGCAATCAGCATCGTTTCGGTTAAACCCAGCTGCGTGCCGAAACCCGCTGTGGCTGCCCTGCGGCTAGCCCAAAAGATAATGCTGTGGCCACAGATGAGGACCCGCCTCCTCCTGCGCTGGCAGCCTGTAAAGACAAAATGTCAGTGTGCCGGCAAAGAGGATCCCTGCCCCGGACCCACTCCTTGTAGCTGTGCCACCGCGACCAAAGGCCTGACATAAGACCTGAAGGCTGCTGATCGCCACCTGCCAACTGCCTTAACCATTTCATCCCCATGTCCCAAAGTGGCCGCTGTGGAGGCAGCCCCAATGCGAAATGAGTGAGTACCAAAAAGGTGAGGGGGGGCTCCCAGGCTAGCTAAAACTCTCTTCACCACCGCCCAGAACTGGTACCTAGTAAGTGGCTTGCCATCGGCATGCTGGAAAAAAGGCCCAGATCCCTGTCCCCGTGTTGCAACATAGCTCTGCACGGCTTGCACGGGGCAAATGGCCACTGATGCACAGGGGTACAATTGAAATACCTCTCCCTTACCCTTCTGATCAGTCTTAGATGCTCGGAGTGTGACCGCCAAACCCATGGCCATTACGGAAACATCCCGCATATGCAGTGCTCTGCCTGATTGATCCCACTTGGATCGCACTAAGAATTCACTAATCCGCAGGGCCCCAAAGAAGGCCAGGAGGGCAGTTGCACGATACAGTTTGACCTCGAAAGCTGAGGCGCAGTGCGCTTCTAGGGCCAGCGACAGGCCTGCTAGCAACTCAGGGGACACCGGGGCCCTGGCATCTGGCTTCCTTGGCTTTGGTCTGGCCCACCCCTCTAGCATCCTCCGCACCCTAAAGTCGCCTGTCGTGTCTGCCTTCCCGGCTGCCTTTGCGTAGAATGCCAAAGCTGACAGGCGGCCAGATATAGTGGAAACCGTGTACCCTGTGTCGTGCAGCTGGACGCAGTACTGCATGAGGTGGTCCACCGGTATAGGCCAAGCCAGCTGCAGCTGCTCCTTCCCCCTAAACTCCTCAAAAGCCCGGAAACTCCTGGCATAGCCATTCCGAATACGCGGGGCCAAAGAGTTGTTTATGGCATGCCAGGCCTCACCCCTCCAAGACTCCACAGTGCCACGGGCATCTCCTCTGGTGATTCCTGAGCTAGAGGGGCCAGGCTCCTGAAGCGCTCTATCTGAAAACGGGATAGTGCATCAGCGCAATTATTTGTTATTCCAGGAACATGGCGAGCTGAAAAGAGGATGTTATATTTGAGGCACTGTAGTACAAAAGCCCGCACCAAAGACATGACTCTAGGGGAGTGGGAGGACAGTGTGTTAACGATGTGGACCACAGCCTGATTGTCACACCAGAAACGCACTGAATGATTGGCTAGAGCCTCCAGCCAGATGTGAACTGCCACAACCATTGGGAAAAATTCTAGGAAAGTGAGGTCCCGTATTATGTCACTGGCCTTCCATTCTGCTGGCCACCGCTCGGCACACCACCTGCCCCGGAAGTAAATGCCAAACCCATGGGCCCCAGCTGCATCAGAGTGCACCTGAAGTTCTGCCTCGAGCAAAAGGTCTTCCCTCCAGAAAGATACCCCATTGTAACTTTCCAAAAAACGGGCCCACATGCAAAGGTCCTGCCTCATGGCAGAAGTGACCCGTATCCTGTGGTGGGCGGCCCGCACGCCGGCCATGGCCCGGCAGAGGCGACGCACAAAGGCACGCCCCGGCGTGACTACCCTGCATGCAAAATTCAAATGTCCCACCAAGGATTGGAGCTCACGCAGCGTGACTTTCCTTGCCCGCATAGCACTAAGCACGAGGCCCGTAGCTCAGCAAGCTTTTGGACTGGCAGCCTCGAAAGCTGGCCCACGGTATCCAGTCCGATACCTAGATAGGTCAGCTTGGTGGATGGGCCCTTGGTCTTTTCGTGGGCCAGGGGCACTCCCAGCTCCTGGCACAATGCATGAAATCGCTGCATGAGCTCCAAACACCTATGCGACTCTGGGGGGCCTGCAAAAAGGAAATCATCTAGATAATGTGTTACACCTGATAGACCAGAAAGCACCTTAACTGCCCACTCTAGCATGGAACTGAATTTCTCAAATGCCGCGCATGATATGGAACAGCCCATAGGCAATGCCTTGTCAAAATAGAATTTGCCTTGAAACGAGAAACCCAGGAGATCGAAGTCAAGTGGATGGACGGGGAGGAGGCGGAATGCAGACTTAATGTCGTACTTCCCCAACAGCGCACCCTCTCCAAAAGTGCATATCAAATGCACTGCATTATCAAAGGATGAATATTTGACCGAACAAAGCTCCTGGGGAATGGCATCATTCACCGATCCGCCCTTTGGGAATGATAGATGATGTATCAGCCTAAACTCCCCAGGAGCCTTCTTTGGGACTATACCCAGTGGTGAAATACGCAGGTTTTTTAGGGGCAAGTCACTGAACGGGCCTGCTACTCTGCCTTCCTTGACTTCCTTATCAATTTTTGTTTTATCTACACCCTCCATCCCAGTTAATGACTTCAGGTTCCTGGCCATGCTATGAACCCTAGGGCCCACCGCTGGGATCCGAAAACCATATGTAAAACCATCAAGCAAATACCGTGCGTCTAAATCCTTCGGGTAGGCAGCTAAAAGCCGCCTGAGTTTGGGAACTTTAATTGGACTGGGCGCCTTTTGGAGCAGCACCTGTGGCAGTTCCCCCACCTCCTTTCTGACCCCAGCCCCGGTCCCCTCGACCCCTCCTATGGGGTCGGCCCTTTGGGCAGGAAGTGACGGGGTGGGGTTTCCTACAGATGGGGCATTCATGTCTGTATCTGCAGGGGCGATGATCACAGCGGCCGGTGGAACTGAAATCCCAGCAAAGCAAGCGGGGTTGAACCGCCTGGTCCCCCGGGGGCCTAGAGCTTGGGGCGCGATCGATGAGGTGTCCACTGTGCGACCTCTCACCCTGCACAGCCCTTGCAGGCATCATGCACTGCATCCACAATTCACCCTGCGGGACGTCCCAAGCAAGTGCCGGGTTACGAGCCGCTCGCAGTCTGAAATTCTCATCGTATTGGAGCCAAGCCTGGCCCATGAACTCGCTATAAGCATGATTAATAATGTCCAGATACTTGACCAAGGCCAAGGCCCTGGATGGCTGTTCACGCACAATCACCCCCTGATAGAAAAGGTAACCTACCAACCAGTTGGGCCAAGTGCGGTCCACTTTCTTCCTTCGCCACTTATTGTCATCCCTATGCCCTTCCTTATCTCTCCCTTTTGGCTCCTCATCCCCATTCAGGAGTGAAAACATATCCACATATTCCCCTCTAAGTATTTTGTCTGTGAGGGCCTGGGGAAGGTGGGATCCCAAAGGAAGCCCCATCTCCCCATGTGCCATCAACTGAGGTTGAGGGCCCTGGCCAAGCGTAGCTGCAGCAGTAGGCTGCACAGCCACTGGAGCGGGCCCTGTGGCTCCCCCGTCCAGCGTCCCCCGGGGGCAAGTGGCCTGCTGTCCTTGCCAAACCTGATTGACCACTGACATTGGATCCTGGGCAGTGGCAGCAGGCTGACGAGAAGGCCGCCGCCCCCGCCCAGAGAGCTGCGTGGGCCCCAAGGCAGGCATTGCCTCATTTGACTGGTAAGGGGGTGGCAAGTCCATTGCCTGCTCATTAACTAAAGACTCCCCAGTAGATGTTGTGGCCCGTGACTGTGTGTGCACTGGGGACTCACCTGATTCCGGGAGCCTGGGTGGAGAGCAGCTCTCCCTTGTTGGTGCAGGGGCAGACTCACTGCCCTCCCTGAGTTCACTGGCATTCCCCTGCTCCAGCGTATCCATACGCCCTGCAATCTCATCCATACATCCTGCAATCACGGACACAATCTGGTAAATGGATTCCAAATCATGAGCCCCCTGTGGTGAGGCCCCACCCCGAGCGGGCGGCCTCCCTTGCCCCACGATTCCTTGCACCCCACCCACTGCTTGAAAAGCACCGCCGCTTCCCTTTCCGGGCTGTCGTGCTTTTGGCTTGGATGTGCCGGGCCACGTGGCCAGCAGCCTGCCCCTCCAGCACTTTTTGAGTGGGTTTTCGTGCCCTTTTAGACCTTATGGCCTGTGAGGGCTGTGTGCCTTTCCTTGGTCCCATGGCTGGTAAAGGCCAGAGGTAGAGGAGTCAGAAAAGGAATGCAGGGGCTTCCGATTCAGAAACGTGCGCGAAGCAGGAGGCAGATGCTGCAGACAAGAAAAGTTTCTGTTCTAAAACGTGGGTGAGTGAGAAACAAAAGCTAGGCCACCAGCCCCTTAACAATGGGGGCAGTAGGACCCTGTTGCCGGGCAGCCCGTCCGCAACCCAGCTTCCTAAACAGGACAAAGGATATGACCCTTAAAAGCAGAGGAAACAAAAGGAGCGAAGCGGCGCACGCACGTGGCAGAGACGAAAGAGGACTGTGTCCGGAGAGGCGGACAGCGGGAGATGCTGATACCCTCTGTGCACAAGCAGATGCTTGCCCCCCCCTTGGGAGGACTGTAATACACGGATGCCCCCCCCACCTTTCTCCCTCGCTCAGATACTTAGCCACATGTCCGGGTGTGAGTTCCTCTGTTCCTCCGACTGCCTGTCTGCTCCGTCCGCTTCCAAAGAGGGAGGAAATTTCCACCCCGGCGCTATTAAGCCCTTTCCCCCAGGCCCGCCGTCTTCCCCACGTCAGGCCAAAGATGCAAGAGGACTGGCTCTCTTTTCGCGCCCGTAGACAAATGCGCCCCTCCCCTCAATTCTTTGAATGCGGGGAGGGGGCGGTCTTATCCTTGCAGTAATGTGTTGACATGCTACAAATGATTACCCTGTAAACAAGTAGCTAGTAAATAAATAAATAAATTTTATTTGCGGCTAATATGCCAGATAAAACAGAAACTGACCATATAGAGTGGATGTTTACAACCAAGGCCAACAAAATTAGGAATCACCCAATTTTACACTTCCACAGATTAGGGAACACTGAGGCGACGTACAAGTAGCTGCCCTGACCTGGATGGCCCAGGCTAGCCTGATCTTGTCAGATCTCAGAAGCTAAGCAGGGTTAGCCCTAGTTAGTATTTGGATGGGAGACCACCAAGGAAGTCCAGGGTTGCTATACAGAGGAAGGCACTGGCAAACCACCTCTGTTAGTCTCTTGCCACGAAAACCCCCCAAAAGGGGTCGCCATAAGTCGGCTGCGACTTGACGGCACTTTACACATGCACACACAAGTAGCTAGTAAATAAAGTGTGTATGAGCTGGCAACACGTAAACTTATTGGCAAAGTGGCATTTGGTATTCTGCCATCTTGGTGCCTCTGAAGCATTGCTGCCTTTCCTAGTTCCTTTCCTTGCAGCCGGCTCTCTGGGAAATATCAGAAATACCAGTTTTCCCACCTATATTTAATGCATCTCTTGCTTGTCAAGTAGAAGCCGCCTTGGTTGTAAAACAAACAAATGAAACAAAACTCACAATGATATACCAGAATTAAAAGAAATACCTAGATAACTATAAAGAATAAAAAGTGGACATTAATTAAATGGTGTCAGGTGATTTCTCATTGCTTTCTTCTAAGAGAAACTTGCCATCTAAAAGGAAATAGTCATGCTACCAGAAGTTCCTCTGGACAGGTCTTGGGATGGGCTGTTTTCTTTTAAGGTTGAAGTTTCTTGGTGCTCTTGATAAATTAGTTATCCTTTTTTTCAGCCCCTTCCTTCCTTCAAGGTCCTCAAGGCAGAGTACATGTACCCCCACCTCCAGCTTTATCCTTGCAGCCACCAAATTTAACAAGGATGTCTCAGAATGATTTGTTAAAGACACCCACATTGTCTCGTGGCTGTGTAGAGTACCTGCATCAAGATTTACCTGGCTCGGTTTCCAACAGTTTGTCCAATATTTCACACTGGTTCCCGCCTTGGTTTCCATTCCTACAGTGGGAATGATGAATCCAGTAAGTATACAAGCAGCAAAATAAATTACTTCACACAGTAAAGCAGATAAAAATGAGGATAATCCTGATGACCCCTCATGATGGCCTCATAGGGGATGTCATCGCTTTGTGGGAGAGAAGCAAACTCTGAACTAGCTCTAATTGCTAAAGGAAGTAGCAGCCTGTGTCACTAAGTTTCCTTTCAAAATTACTGGTTCTCCTTTTACAGCTCAAAGTGGAGTTCTGATTCCCTGTTCTGTTGGCAGATGGGCACTTATGGTGTCTGTTCCTTGCTCTGGTAAATAACCCCTTGACCTAGGTCTCATTTTTTCTAATACATCAGGATGATGAATTCACAGGCATAGAATATCTAAACAGAAAGCCAACCATTTAATAACCCCCACCCCATCTTCTTTGCACATGGTTCGTTGACTTTTCCTTTGAGCCATAGAAACCCATCCTCCATGTTGGATGGGATGTTCTGAGGCATTTCTATTTATTTTCTTCTGTAGCCCCTGTTTTCTTTCTTCAGTCTTCTATCATTTTATTACCATGGAAGCTGTTCCAAATGCTTTTGTGGCCTGAAGCATCTCATTTCCTTTTCACTTCAACCTTGATTAATGTCCTTCATAAGTTCTTCCTTGGTGTCAATTTGTTGTATAGTATTTACCCCTAGAAGACACCTCGCTGCAGAGAACTCATTTTAAAGGAGCATCCTCCTTTGGCTTTCTCCTAGATTACATTTGTGCCAATTTTTGTAATGGCCTCAGCATTTTAAATTGATCATCCAATTAACTTTTTTTGTGTAGCCACTATTGAACATATTTTCACAGGTTTCTTTAATTGCCGTTAAATCACAATTTTAAATGGTAAATCATGTCACTGAGAGTGTAATGGATTAATCACAGAATGAAGATTTATAACTAGCATGCTGGAAATGAGTGAACGTGTGCAGCTATGGTGTGCATTTTTAAAGAAATTCAAGAAATAAGATTAAATTATTTAAAATGTATCGTAAATCTAGGTAAAATTGTTTCTTAGATTTCCGTTTCTATCTAGCATATTTTTATCCTACCCTTTGTTCAAGGTTTTTAGGGAGGCAAGCATCATCCTCGCAGAAATCCTGTGAGGTACATTAGGCAGGCTGAGTGTGTGAGTGACCCAAGGTCACCCCATGAGCCGCATGGTAGTTGTGGATATTTGAATCTGAGTCTACCACATCCTAGATACACACTGTAATCCTAGACAAACACTCTAACCACTGCACCATGGTCTTTTCCTTTAAAATAATTGATAAGTTCTTCACAAATCACAATATATGTCACATACATTGTGCAACAAAGTCATATAGTTTCCTGCTATTTCTCTGCTCAAGATGTCTGCAGAAACTCTGGCTTCAGATGTTTTATCAGTTGTGCATTCCTATAGAAGGATTTATCACAGTTGACTGCATAGTTGAGTATGTGTACATATTTGTGCATGTTGAAAAGATGCCCATCTGATAATAATTTATGGGTATCTCAGCTTGCACCTTAAGAACTGCTCTTATGTTACCTCAGCATTGTGGAAATTGTTACCCTGCCCCTGTGTTTCTGAACAGTAACGTTAGAGCATGGCAGATAACTAGGGATGCTACAGATTTAGTGACAGACATATTTTTAACAGTCATGATCACTTCTAAGCCAAGCCTCTGATTCTAATGTTAGTGAAAAGCAACCACAGGCTGGGGCCTCCCATACCAATGAGGAAATGTAAGAATGGTATTCTGTATGTTTGGAGTACAAAACCAACACACACGCAGGCTTCATCAGACCAGGTCCGTGATGTTTTACTCAAATGAAAGGTGGGATATAAATAAAGTAAATAAATAGACTTCAAAGGTTGACACCAAAGGCACCTAGAGACACCCAAATAGTAACTCACTTAAAAATCTCAAATTGAATTTCTCTCTTCTTTTTTTTTGCTATGCCCCTTTTAAAATTTGGCAGGCAGAGGAAAAGCAGTTGCTGTGAGAAAGCAGTCTAATTGTGCAAGAAGATAGCGTAATTCTATGAGTCAGATGCATCTGAATGCTCAGATATATCTGAACTGTTGAACGACTGGCTCCCTGCTAGTGAGCAAGACATGAGCAGAACTGATGGGTAATTGAGCATAACTAAGTCAAACACTCTAACTTCGTCACCACATTAGCTGAGCATCAAAGCACAGATGTCAACGTCAAGGCAAACACTGGGAAAGATGCAGTGATTATAATGTACCTGCAGATGATTTTAGATTACTAAATATGACAGCGCTTTTTATGTGAAATGTGCAAATTGGCAGGTACATAATTACCTTAATAACTAATGCCAAATCCTGATACCTTTGTGTCTTTATTCTAACATTTGTGAGAGGCAGTCTGATGTAGTGGTTAAAGTGCTAGACTCAGACCAGCAAGACTCAGGTTCAAATCCCATTCCAATCTCAGGTTTAAATCCCATTCAGGCCCTGAAGCTCATACAGTCCCCTGCTATCAGTCACGTGTTGCAAATTTATTCTGGCAGCAACTCAGTTTCTAGGTACGCATGGCCCCAATTCAAACCGTGGCACGTGAGGAGGAGGGGCTACACCTCTGTTTCTCTAATGAGGCAAACTGCTGTGCCCCAGGGGTTGGTTAAGCTCAGGGAAATACCTTTCTCCTTGTGTGTTGAATCCCTGATCCAAATCAAGCCCACACACACCTGATAATTGTATTACCTGCACAGAACTCCAAAGGCATATCTGAATTTGCAGATCCAGGGAGAACCTGGGAGAAAGGCAACATGTCATTAGGTCTTAACTGGCCATGCATGTTTTCCTGGGCTCATTGGCAGAAGGACGGGTATCAAAATACATAGACACAGACCCTACAACCTCTATTGCCTCGCTCTGGTCTCAAAGTGAGAATGGACAAAGAAGGTTACTACACAGCCTGCCCACATTTTCCCTGTTCTGGATCAATGAGGCCGAAGCTGCGGCAAGTAGAAATGGGAGTGGCAGCAGCCTTTAGAATAGGAGAGAGCTGGGAACAGGGAGCCTGGTGTTTGGTCGTCTCTGCAGGAGTCCGGCAGTAATTGTTTGCAGGGATTGCAAGGTGATATATAGGGGCTTTTTTCACTTTATTTCACTTTACTGTCATTTCTGTTCAAACACATGCTGCAGGATTTTAAAATAATCCAAACTCCGATGAACTGGTAGTGTACCCTATGGGCAGTTCCATTCCTAAAAACTGTTAACATTATTTCTAAGTTACCCACATGAAGCCTAGCTTGGCTTGTTTTGTTTTGTGGATAAAAACTGTAGAAGTGGAAATGGCTTTTTGAAAGTCAGGAGGACTAAATGATGACTGGTTTTGTATATGGATAGTTTATCACCACAAAAGCCAATCTTCTACCCCATTCCCTGGGTACCACTCCAGGTATTCTGTGGCAGTATGAAATTGCTGTTACTTCATGAGTACACAGGGCCTTGAATGAAATTCCTTTTCTAAAATTCCTCAAAACTGTGTCTTGTTTTCTCACACATTCTAGTGTGTCCTTGAGATGGAAAAAGATAATGGTTTCCGTGCTACTTTGGACAAATCTATTTAGTTTGCTAACAGTCCGGTATCCGGTAGGAGGACAAGTATTTCTGTCCTCCTTACCTACCCTCCTTACCTTTTATCTGGGCTAGAAAACAATTATTTCTGTTTGGGCACTATTTCTGTTCACAAATAGTGGTATTTGGTGTACCAAGGCAAGGGTCACCTCTCTAGGGAACACTCCCTGGATTGTCAATAATCAGCAACAATATGTTAATCATGCACACAAAATGCACACAATCAGGCCACTATTTGCATGCCAAGGTTGACAACAGCAGACCAATTTCCTGTTTGTCAGAGGCAGTTGAATCTTTGATGTCCTGCCACACAGACTGAGGAACACAGTTTCTGTGAAACTATATGGAAGACATTATCACAACAAAATACAGATATACTTTTCAGTGTATCATTGATTATTCAAAAGTGGCGGTAGTAGTTTTTTTAAACGAGTATAATGAACTTCAGTAACTTTTGTTTTGGGTACATCATTAATATTCAGAAAGGAATATTTTGCTTTCAAGATCTGACCATATCATAATCCCATTGATTTAAATGACAGGCATGACCTTCTCCTTGTTTGGCCAATTTTACTTGTGCTGGTCATTGACTGTAATAAAATTTCTATTCTATTCTTGTTTGGCCAGCGAGTGCACATTATTTGCTGGAAATATTTCTCCTTTGGTCCAGAAATGGGTAGGGTTACCCTTATTACCTCAAAATCAGAGTATTGCAAGAATTTTAGATTTTCTGCCTGGATAAGGATAATGCTTTATCTTATGTGTGTGTAAAGTGCCATCAAGTCGCAGCTGACTTTTGGTGACCCCAGCAAAGGGCTTTCAGGGCAAGTGAGAAGCAGAGCTGGTTTGCCATTGCCTTCTTCTGCAGACTCTGCCTTGGTTCTCTCCCCAGTGCATTCCCCAGTGTGTGGATGGCATGGTTGTGCCAATATCTGGCAGAAGCAATGGCCACCACCAGCCTAACTGAACTGAGCCCAGGGAGGTGCTGCTGTACAGGTTG
This sequence comes from Euleptes europaea, assembly GCF_029931775.1. NCBI lineage: Eukaryota > Metazoa > Chordata > Lepidosauria > Squamata > Sphaerodactylidae > Euleptes > Euleptes europaea. Next base: position 46,795,823 of record NC_079314.1, read on the forward strand.
GTGTTGGAGCACGCCAGTATTGTTCTGGTGATCACCAGGACCAGCTCTGCCACCATGCACTGCCATGATTTCTGGCTCATGGCAGAGGATCAGGTCTCTGCCCTGGGACATGCCACCCAGATGGAATTGTCCATCCTGAAGTGCTGGAATGATTTTTCTGTCCTGCTTGGAAATGCATGCATGCCCTCATGGTCCAGGGTGTCCCTTATGAACAGGTAGTGGAGGAGGGTTTGCTTGGAGGTCAGGCCATCCTGCAGGCCACGATACCACCCGTGGTACTGGGAGGACATTGCATCAAAGTGTTGAGTGGTAAGTCATGGGTGTTCTTCAGCCACTGGGCCTCTGCGTGGGTGAGCTAATTAGTAGGTCTGACCTTGGTGGACTAATGGTCTGTGAGGGGGGTGGTTACCAACACCTGTTGTTAGCTGATCAGAACAGAGAATCCTGCAAGCAGAATTTTAGTCAGAATAACTCTTTCCCTTGGCTCCCCCCACCCCAAATTCATTCACATTTGCTTAGGACATTGCAATTAATAGTTTGGAACTTAAGTTGCCATTCCACCAACATAAGAACAGTTTCACTGGCAGAATGAGATTTCTGTTTGTGGAGAAGTGGATGGTGATTTCTGCCAACTTCCTTTCCCACTGCCCACTTCCATGTTGCCCCCACTCTGTTTCTGGGGGGCCACTGACCCACAAGAGCATGCTCTGGGGAGGTTACTAAAGGTGCAGTGGAAAGGGGAGGCAGGTAAATTGCCTTCATCTAGCATGATTCCACTTGCACTGCTTAGGATCCAAGCCAATGTTTTGAAGAGTCAGATTTAACCACAAAAAAGTGTAGTTGTAAACAGATCCACACAGCTATGGACAAATGGGGTCTTAGCCTTAGTGTTGCTTGACCATAGAACCTGTTGTGAATGCCTTAACTCTGCTATAACAAAATGTTAGCAATAAATATGAAGACTGTGCCTCTCTGAACACATACAGAGTGTCCAAGTATCTGGAACTGGAGCTGGGTTCAAGGTCCGATAGCATGACTTCCTGGTTTTTGGGACAGCTCCATCACTGAATGCACAACTGAACTGGGGACGGATACTCTGTGTACATAAGGGAATAGGGAGGTGTGGGGACATTCCGAGTCTCTTGCAACAGGACCAGGAGTAGGTCTCAAAAATCTTGGAACTTTAGTATATACCCCTTCTCCCCCTCAAGTTAAAATGATTACCATCTTATCGAAGGTATCTGTTTTTCCAGATGGATTATTGTGTTACAGACCTGAGATATACATAAGATTACATTTGGCAAATTGTGGTGATTAAACACACAGACGTTCACCAACCAGTTTAGTTACAACACTCCTGTGTCACCATTTCTTTTTCTGACTGCCAGTTTATTTGATTGATATTATATCAAACTGTTGTAATCAGCTCATTTAAATTCTGATACTCACTCCATTCTATCTGTTTTGATGATAAAATTGATTTATTTTCCAGACTTGACTGACAAGTTTGATTGGAGTGCCATTTCTTTTCCTAGGAGTCTATGTCTGGCTTCACGGGTGGGCAGGGGGAGAATAAGAGAGAACACACTTCCTTTATAAAGACCTGAAATGGGAAGTGGTGCATCTATCTCTCTCATGGCAAGATGACCAAGCGTTATATCTCAGGCTTCTCAGGCCTTCTTTGTTGGGATTTCTGTTACCTCAGCAGCTTGGCAGCTAGTGTGGCATGGCTCCATCTCACAGTGTTCTGGCAACGTGGGAAACCTGACATCATGTGGGAGGAACATAATTTCGAGTCCAGTAGCACCTTAGATTTATTTTAGAGTTTGGGGAGCAATATTGTAATGCATTTCAGAATTCTTCCTTTTAGAGAACATGAGCTGGCTTAAAGAGCATGCAGACAAATAACTTAGCTCTGTTCCTACAGACCTAAAGCTTCAGGCTGCCATTTTGAGCTGTCCCTTCTTGTCTCCATAATGCAAAATGTATATGTAATATCCCAATTGCCAGTGGCCAATTAAAGCAAAACTTGACATTATAGCAAGCTATCTACCTATGCTTAGGTCTTATATCAGCATCCTGCTGTGCAGAATGTTGATTGTCCCAAACAATTTGCTAGATATATTATTGCCATATTTGATGATGGATGTTCCAATCTTCTGCAGTTTTTTTGCTCTCAGGGGCATCCATTATAATTGGGAACTTGAAAGTCAGTCTTGAAGGAGCATATATTCTCTCTCAGTCATACAGCACTGAAGTACACAGCACAATTTCTATGAACTTTGGAATCCCAGTTGCCCTCCTGGCTTTCCATTAAATAATAAATGCTATTGGCCCCCTTTGGGGACTGATTTCCTGCTATTAAGCAAATCTGCAAAACACAATTGCTGGGTTTTTAAATTTAAGTACACATTTATAGAGAGCCCTGTGATGCAGTGTGGTAAGCCACAGTACCGCAGTCAAAGCTGCTCACAATCTGAGTTCAATCCTGATGGAAGTCTTTTCCAGTGACTCTTCTCTTCTCATAATATGTCCAAAGTACGACAGCCTCAGTTTAGTCATTTTATCTTCTAGGGTCAGTTCAGGCTTGATTTGATCTAAAACCCACTGATTTGTCTTTTTGGTGGTCCAGGGTATCTGTAACACTCTCCTCCAACGCCACATTTCAAAGGAGTCTACTTTTATTTTAGCACTAACAAAAACTGAGTACAAATTGTAATCACCCCCCATTCCATGCCCTCCTTGGAAGGTTCTGGAAGGATGAGGGGAAAGCCTCCCGGTCCCATCCTTTCAATAGCCCACAGGGTAGAGCCATGGATGGCAGCACAAGACCCTTAGTTAAGAGCTGTGAAGAGGTAAAGCTGCCTAGTCTCTTCCTGCTACCTCTTCCTCCTGTTTCTCTCCCTCCCTCCCCCCCAGTGCAAGGGTCGCTGTCTAATGGCAGTTAGCTGAATTAGCCCTAGTCTTTCTCTCTCTTGGAGTTCTGGTTCATAAACAACTGCTGGAACAAAATCCAGGCTGAAAGGACCCTGGGGAATTACATAGAGGTCATCCTCTAATGGTTCTAGCAACCCCAAAGAACTTTATTTCCCAGGACTCTCTGTGGTTTGGGACATTTCTGTGGCATTTTTTTCAAAATACCATGACACACAGGAGAAAAAGGATAATTGATGTTTGCCAGAAAATTAAATATCAATTAAATAAGAGCGTGTTGTATATAAAGGCTGGCTAATCTCCTATTAAGGAAAAATATCCCAACACGCAGCCACTTCCAATTCTTTTGTTATTTTTATATTTTTCCCATGCTTAGTATCTCTTTAAATACCAGTTCACAAAGTTTCCATAACACAATTATCAATACTAAACCACCATAGACAAAATAGATAAATGTCCACAATGTCCTGCAATCCAAGTCCTCAAAGAGAAATTACAGATGTCTTGCTGCACAGTGTCATCTTGCAATATGTCTTCTAAAAGTCAGCTGACAAGCTGACCAATAGGATTCCTCTTTTGCACAGCCTTTTAACAATCCATACTCAGTATCCACCGTAGTGAATATATGCAGGCTAATGCAATGATATTATGACAAGCAACCGGTTATGCCTTGTTTTGCTGGATTTCTGCTTCTTCAGATAATTACAATTTCATCCGATCACAATTTTGTGATTCAAAGTTCCATGCTCATGAGCCTTGGTGCCTATAAGGCTCCCTAACCTCTCTGGAGGCAAGGGGGGGGGGGATAAAAATATAATATTCCAGATCTCCTATAAGTCATGGCTTTTTCATTATTACAACCACAACAAACACTTATCAAATGCACTGTCATAAGTACAATGTGTTGTGTTTGGGAAAAGTCACAGTATTTTCCACCATGCAGAAGGCATACAGAGTTCCCCCACATTCTTTTGCATTACTGCAGCTCTTCCTACCCCTGGAAAGATAATTCTTGGGATCACAGGATCCATTGAAAGGAATGACAACAAAGGTTGGGCTGGAGTAAGAAGAGACTGGGGGGGATTATTTCCTCCCCTTAGCAGAGCTGCACTTGTGGAGGAGCAGCAATGAAGAAGAACAAGAGGAAATTATAACTTCTGCGCGTGTTGTTATAGGATACTGCCCAAAGTTCTTCATCCTTACTGTGAATTGTGCCCTCAAATGGCACCCTGGATATGTTGCATCATTTGGGGCACACCTGGTGCTTAGGTGGGCCATTTGACTAAGCTGGTCCCAGTTTCAACTATTTGATTTCCATTACTGTCCCCCCCCCCACACACACACACCCTGTCTCAGTATACAGTGACTATTCAGTGAGAATGATGGATCTTTGAAAACATAGCACCAAGGGGCACTAAATATCCTACCAGACATGGCGCAAGATTTGCTCCAGTGAATTTTATTGTATTGTCTGAATAGGAGAAGCGATGAGACACTTCAGAACTCATTACTTAGCTTGGAGCTTGTATCCATTTTTGTTCCAAAACTGTCTGGAAGATCTAGGGCAGGGACATAGACTGCTGTGATAGAAATATAACTAAAAAGAACAATTCATATGGTTCAGACCAGTTCACTCAGGCTCAAACTAGGTTTCACCTAAGAATTTTAGGATTATAGTCCCTTGCAGTTTTATACCCAATCCAAATTGTATCTGTAGTACAGGGTGCAGGGTTAATCTTTGTACCTAGAAATGGTGTGTAGAGTAAAAATTCCCCAGGGATGTGGAATGGTATAGTATAGCCCGATCATGGAAGCTAAGCAAGGTCGGTACTTGGATGGGAGACCACCGAGGAACGCAATGGCATACCATGTCTGCTTAATCACTAGCCTTGAAAACCCTATGGGGGTCACCATAAGTCAGCTGCAACTTGATGGCACTTTACACACACAAAAATTCCCCTCAAGCTGCTGTTTGCAACATTTGAAGGGGCATACACAACCATTTGGTAAATGTAAGGTTTTCTGTGCAGGTAGGGAAAACCATAGAGTTTCTGGCAATTCCTAGAGCTCCCTTATGTCACTTCCAATTTTTTACCAGAAGTGATGGGACACTGCACACAGTCCTCCCACCAGTTGCCAGGCACTTCTTGGCAGGGGTTGGCAACCCTATTTGTGGACAAATATCTGCTTCTTGGAGGGTGGGAAAAGAAAAATGGTGCAGGAAAAATAAACTATGGCACTGTGGTGATAGTCTCAAGTTGACCCCTTCCCCCTGGCAGCTGCTTTTCCCTTTTTAAAAACCTGTGAGAATTCCTAATCATGTATTTTTGGAATCCTGTCTAGTAAGACTTTTACTGTGTCCCTGAGGTGATGATGCAGCAACTAACTACTGTCCAAAAACAATATATATATTAATTGAATCTAATTGCCGCAAATCCTCAAGAATTGTTTGTGCTTGGTAGGACGGACGTAAAGCGCCATTACTGACAAATGTAATAAGATCCAACAGTTCCTTTCCTGCTGGGAGCTGAATTGGTAACACAACTTAATTTTTAATTCACAGATTACTTCCAATTCATCAGATGGCTTCCAGTTTGCAGTACGTGGACCTATCCTGCAATGACTTACCAAACAATTATTTTCTTACTTATATTATTTAAAGTCTGCCTTCCTTGTTGAGACTCAAGATGGGTTAGAGTAAATGGGTTACAGTAGACAAGTTGTAATAAAAACCCTTATAATACTATTAAATAATGCAATAAAACAATATTACAAAATTAAATAATAATGCAATAAAAATAATAAAATCAAAATATTTGTGAAGTTATAGAACAGGCAGAAATAACCAGTTTTCTTTAAAAAATAAAAACACAGGGACTAAAACTTGTATTGTGTTGAAATCAGTCACAAAGAATGAGTGGAGAATATTTAAGAAACAGTTTGTACTTTTTAATCAAACAAATTGCGTTTAATTACGAAACAAATGAGTTTCTAGTCGTTTTCTTTTATATCAGTCATAGCACCATTATGCTAGTTGCATCTTAAAAGCTGGAGATGGATGTTCTGCTTCCTCTAATTAGATTTAGATAAGCAATAAAAATTGTCTGGACTGTAATAAGCAAATCACAGGCAAAAAGGACACATCCTACCCTTCTTATGTATAAAATCTGTTTGAAGTCAAAAGAGCTAAACCAGCTGATCAATAAATTGGCTCCTAGTTGTAATTTTGTCTCATAAAACATTGTATGTTTTTAAACATTACAACTTACCTACACCAGATGTAATAATTTAAAAACTCTTCATAGGGAATCTGCCATTGGTGGTACCATTTTATAGTACAGTTCTGTTAGTGATCATGTGCTGATTTTGTTTGTATAAATGGCCAATCTCAAAAAAATATTCATACCTGGTAACTTTGGTTCACACACCGCTGGTAGAAGAAACATGAATGCATATTTGCCCTCACTTCCACGCACACACTGTAATGTGCAGTGGGGTGAAAGATTCCATACAATGTGCATTAAGACAGCACAAACTGTATGTTATAGGTACAGTGAGACACGAGGGTGTTCATGCTTCACCTCCATTTAGATGGAGGAGCCTACTCAGGGAAATGTTTGGATTAGCACAGATAGAGAGGAACTTGCACTAATGCACATATTTGTAAAATATGTAGTTAGGTTGTCAAGGCCAAGCCTAGCCGATCATAGAGTCATAGAGTTGGAAGGTACCACCAGGGTCATCTAGTCCAACCCCCTGCATAATGCAGGAAATTCACAACTACCTCCCCCCACACCCCCAGTGACCCCTACTCCATGCCCAGAAGAGGGCCAAGATGCCCTCCCTCTCATGATCTGCCTAAGGCTTCATATTGCTTATAGGAGACCAGGGTCACATAGCCAAAGAGACCTCTGCCGCCCTTAGCACATTAGCCCTGTACTCCAACTCTGCAGTTCCTGGTTTTAAAAGACCCATCAAAAGTATCTGCTAAAGCTAAAATGCCTAATGGATGAAAGTGGATGAAAAATTTGGCTTGAAGGCCAGAACTAGGAGAGATAGAAAATACACTTCTTAATAAGGAATATAGCAAGCCAACATTACATTTGCTTTTATTGCATTATTTCAATAAACTCATTAGACAACTTGATGACTTACGGGTCTCATTGGCCCTTTGAAAACCCCTACCGAAAGTACCGTATAGACCCATGTATAAGCCGACCCGCGTATAAGCCGAGGTGCCTAATTTCTCCCCCAAAATGGGGGGAAATTAGGCACTCGCGTATAAGCCGAGGGTCGGCTTATAACCCCTCCCCCCCGCAGGCTTACCTGACAGGGCTCTCCAGCGGCGAGGGTCCGGCGGCGGCGTGGCCCGGGGGGGCCTGGGCAGCCTTCCAGCGGCTGCAGGAGGCTGCCCCAGGCCGCTCCCGGCGGGAGGAAGCGGCGGCGAGGCCCAGGGGGACCCGGAGCAGCCTTCCTGCGGCTGCAGGAGGCTGCCCAAGGCCCCTCCCGCCCGGGAAAAATGGCAGGGGGGGCTGGAAGGGCCAGGGCAGCCATCCTGCAGCTGCAGGAGGCTGCCCAAGGCCCCTCCCGCCCGGGAAAAATGGCGGCGGGGGGCGGGGGGGCCTTGGGCAGCCATCCTACGGCTGCAGGAGGCTGCCCAAGGCCCCTCCCGCCCGGGAAAAATGGCGGGGGGGGGCTGGAAGGGCCAGGGCAGCCATCCTGCAGCTGCAGGAGGCTGCCCAAGGCCCCTCCCGCCCGGGAAAAATGGCGGGGGGGGGGCGGGAAGGGCCGGGGCAGCCATCCTGCGGCTGCAGGAGGCTGCCCAAGGCTCCTCCCGCCCGGGAAAAATGGCGGCGGGGGGCGGGGGGGCCTTGGGCAGCCATCCTACGGCTGCAGGAGGCTGCCCAAGGCCCCTCCCGCCCGGGAAAAATAGCAGCGGGGGCGGGAAGGGCCGGGGCAGCCATCCTGCGGCTGCAGGAGGCTGCCCAAGGCCCCTCCCGCCCGAAAAAAATGGCGGCGGGGGGCGGGGGGGCCTTGGGCAGCCATCCTGCGGCTGCAGGAGGCTGCCCAAGGCCCCTCCCGCCCGGGAAAAATGGCGGCGGGGGCGGGAAGGGCCGGGCCAGCCATCCTGCGGCTGCAGGAGGCTGCCCAAGGCCCCTCCCGCCCGAAAAAAATGGCGGGGGGGGCGGGGGGGGCCTTGGGCAGCCATCCTGCAGCTGCAGGAGGCTGCCCAAGGCCCCTCCCGCCCGGGAAAAATGGCGGCGGGGGCCGGGGGGGCCGGGGCAGCCATCCTGCGGCTTCAGGAGGCTGCCCCAGGCCGCTCCCGGTGGCAGGAAGCGGCACGGGCCCGGCAGCGGCGGCGGCGGCGGTAAGTTTCCCTCCTCCCTCCCCCCTCCCTCCCCCCGTATTGACCCGCGTATAAGCCGAGGCCGGCTTTTTCAGCCCATTTTTGGGGCTGAAAAACTCGGCTTATACGCGAGTATATACGGTAAGTGTAATTTCAGGTTTTAATTGATTCAAAAAGAAAAAAATGTATTTATTTTATTTATGTTATTTATAGTCCACCTTCCTCACTTGGACTCAAGGTGGATTACACAGATTGAGTCAATACAATTGATGGATGGGACATTCAGTAAACAGATTAGGGTTGTAGAACCAACCAAAAATCTAAAACCAGAACTGAACCAAAGCATATGTATTAACATGACACATTAAATGATGCAAAAATCATATAGTAGGATCCTAGTTTCAGCAAGTTATACACAGTAGTATAGACCATAGTCCCTAATAATTTATCTAGGGAACTTCGTGAAACATTTAGTACAGTGTAACTGTATTGCCTGTATAGAAAAGCCCTCTTGAATAATTCAGACTTACATAGTTTGCAGAAAGCCATGAGAGTGGGAGCCTGCCTGACCTCCTCAGGCAGGCCATTCAATAAGGTGGGGGCCACAACAGAGAAGGCACAACAGAGAAGGCGCAACACAGAGAAGTGTTGACTTTGCCCATTTGCAGGTTGGCCTCTGCAGAACACCTTGCTCTGATGAGTAAAGCTGTTGTGGCGGAGCATGAGGGAGAGGCAGTCTTGTAGATATCAAGGTCCAAGGCCATGAAGAGCTTTGTATGTGATAGCGAATACCTTAAATTGAGCCCAGTGCTGATGGGCAGCAGCGATGTGTCTGCAGGATGGGAGTAATATGCATCCTCACCCCACTCTCTCTGTATGAGGCAAAAGATGGGGGAGATTGCATCACCCTCAATTTAGATTTATTAGCTGACTGTAGTAGGAGACTATGCCATTCTTATCTTCATGTTAGTTGATGTAATACACATCCTGATACGCTGGACATCATATACAAGGTCAGTTTTAATTGGAAATTTGGGATATTTCTAGTTAGTGGAAGGGTGGTTATATGAAAAAAAAATTATAGGCATTATAACTTAAGATTTTTAAAAATATATTTTGTCATCTTGACCCAGGTGTGAGCCAAAAGCCATGTTATAAGTAAGACACATGGACTAGCTATGTTTTACACAAAGCCACACAGACTAAAAGGTAAACATGTAATTTCACTTTTTTAAAAACTAAAAAAAGTTTTCGGTTATTTTTTTAATTAAGATAATACTAATTAAATTTTTCACCCTCCTTTTTTTCTCCTTCCAAAAGGCTTTTATTTTTTCTTATCTTGAACAATGTTTGTTTACATCTCAGGATGTGTATTGTGAAATTGTGTATGTATGACCACTGAGGAAGGCCTCTAAAAGGCAGAAACGCGTCTGATCAGATTTTGGTCATTTTGTGTATTAGCATCAACTGTGTATGTGTTTGTAATATTTGTAACCATTTATTCTTTGTGCTTTTTAGGAAGCCTGTATTGTAGGCCCTGTGTTTTTAAATACAATTGTGCACACAATACAATAAAGGTATATTTATTTGTTGTTACATTAGATAGTGTCTAGCTCAACCCTTTTGTTAGTTTGTATGACTCAAGGCAGGAGATTACAGGATATATTTGCCGACAGAAGTGCTAATAATCCAACAATAAACTCTTAAGAAACCTCAGTTGTTAGGGACGTCCTTTGGTTTCTCATCTCTTATTACAGGGTCTTTATGGAAGTGTCAATTGCCTTATTTTCAATAGCTCTCTAAGGTCTCTTTAACAAGATTCTTTCCTTGTTTTACTCCTTGAATGATGTATGGTTTGAGACCAAGCCAATAAGTATTTTTAAGATCTTTGAAGAGCCGAAGTTATTCAATGCAATGATGGAACTGAAGCTATGCGCCAAAAATAGGGGTTATGCTTTTTTTACCAGCTGCTGTGAGTGTCGAAGAAAACTAATGTATTGATTTGCTTAACTCGCAAGTCTGCTAGGAAATTGCTCTACAGATTCATGTGTGAAAAACTGACTGTACTTTCAAATGTTTTAGAGCTGCTTGAAAGTATCCTAGCAACAGAAAGTAATGTATGGACACTTTTTAGCAGTCTGTTATTGATATACAGATATCTATTCTAGATCCTTCCTGAAGCATATTTTTGTGTCAAAGGAATACAGAAAACTCTCAGAGAACTACAGTTACAGCCCATTCCTGAGCTGAGGCGTATGGGGATGGTGGGGAAGAGGCACAGGAGCGCCTCTTCCTAAGCCATTTCCCCAATGCCGTTAAACAAAAAAAAGCCGTTTCACAAGGTTTTTTTTTGTTTAACTGGGGCTTTTTACCCCATTGAAAACAGTGAGGCGACGCTGTTCCGGCTGCCGGCGCAAGTGGCCGAAAGTGGCTAGGAAGCTGACCAAGCAGTGGCTCCTCCCACCAGCCCGCCCCCAGAAAATCCTCTGCGCCGGCGTGGCCTCTCCACCATAATTTAAGAAGGATGTAGACGAGCTGGAACATGTCCAGAGGGCAACAAAGATGGTGAGGGGTCTGGAGACCAAGTCCTTTGAGGAAAGGTTGAAGGAGCTGGATATGTTTAGCCTGAAGAGGAGCAGGCTGAGAGGGGATACGATAACCATCTTCAAGTACTCGCTGTCATATAGAGGATGATGCCGAGTTGTTTTCTGTTGCTCCAGAAGGTCAGATTAGAGCCAACAGGTTGAAATTAAATCAAAAGAGTTTCTGTCTAGACCAGTGGTCGGCAAACCGCGGCTCGCGAGCCACATGCGGCTCTTCGGCCCCTTGAGTGCGGCTCTGCCCCTAAGTGCCATACCTGCTGCTTCATCTCCCCCGGGGCCTGGGCGGCCGCGGTTCCTGCCGGCGCTTCTACCTGGGCTGGGGCTGGGGAGCGGGTCCACCTGCAGGAAAGGCTGGAGATCGAGGGCTACGCCTAGGCCCGAGCCGTGTGGCTCGCGCCCCGGGAGGAGGCGGCCCGCCCCAGCGTACATGGAGAGGTGCCTCGCGGGCCCCGCAGCCCCACCGAGCAGGAGGCGGCGGCGGCGCACAGGTGGGGGGGGAGGCGGCCGGGGGGGTGGCCAAGGGCGGCCTCTTCCCCTGGTGGTGGCGGCTGCAGCACTCGCCTGCGGCGCAGAGCGGTTGCCCTGCAGGGAGGAGAGGCACTATCCGCAGCCGGCCTGCCCGCCACAAGGCGGAGGAGGGCGGCTGGCTGGCTGGACCCCGTCCCCGGGGCAGTCCTAGACCCCCCCCCCGCCAGTGGAGAGGAGGAGGAGGCAGCGGCGCATTGCGGAGGCGCATCAGCACGGACTGCGCCGACGGTTCCCAGGTGGGCGGGCGGCCCAGGGAAGCCCACCCCCCGCGACCCCCGGACGATGCCCGGAGGAGGAGGAGGAGGAGGGGCATGGCGTCGACGTCGGGTGATCACGCAGGGCCGGCGCGGCGCCTCCTGATCCCCTCCCCGCCGCCAGTGTTATTTATGTTGATGGGACTTAATAAAAGCGAGCTGATGGCTCCATAAATAATTGCAGGGTGGGGGAAATGATGGGGAAAGCAAGCTGATTTCCTGCCCCCTCTTTCTTCTCCCTTTATTTATTTAGGTGGCTCTCAAAAGAAATCTCAATCATTGTTCTGTTGATATTTGGCTCTGTTGACTAATGAGTTTGCCGACCACTGGTCTAGACATTAGGAAGAATTTTCTAACAGTTAGAGCAGTTCCTCAGTGGAACAGGCTTCCTCAAGAGGTAGTAAGCTCTCCTTCCCTGGAGGTTTTTAAGAAGAGGCTAGATGGCCATCTGTCAGCAATGCTGATTCTATAACCTTAGGCAGATCATGAGAGGGAGGGCACCTTGGCCATCTTCTGGCCATGAAGTATGGGTAACTGGGGGTATGGGGGGGAGGTAGTTCAGAATTGTGCACGGGGTTGGACTAGATGACCCTGGTGGTTCCTTCCAACTCTATGATTCTATAATAAATCTTTCATCTGTGTGTAAGCCTTTTAATGGCTGTGACCATTAACCTGGCCCTTTAAAAATTGAAAGGGCCACAGATGCAACCAGCTTCTCGGGTACATAGTACTAGTGTGTAACGGGGGGGGGTGTCCACAGGTCCTGTCAACAGCAACTATTTCGTTCACATCTGTTTTTTTCATTGGCTTCATTCACAAGGATCGGTGCTGATTAGTTCTGCATTCATCACTCTGTTTACATATGACCAAGTGGGAGTCTCCCACTTGGTGGGTGACAGGAAGGACTACTTGGTTGGCCAGGGTGAATTATTTATTTATTTATCTATCTATCTATTCTATCTCTGTGTGTGTGCTTTTTCTTTTGAGTATTTCAGGATCTTAGAGGGTGCAGCACTGAGAAGATGAATTTCAGATCCCTGTTCGGCTATGAAACTTACTTAAGTTACTGCCTAGTCAGCCTTGCAAGGTTGCTGTCCAAGGTTAAGCTGCCTCCCTCCTATCCTTTCAGGAAGGGTGGAATATAAATGGAATTTTAATAAAATATATATGGTATGTGAGCCACTGATTCTATTTTTGGAGGCAGACATTGTTACTTTGGCCTGTAAAGGGATCTGTAAAAAGTGAAAAGTGGCTATTGATTTATTAATTCCAGAGGGGGTAGTTTTGTTGGTCTGTTGTACCAAATAAAACAGAAGTCCAAGGGCCCCTTAAACACGAACAGTGTTTATTCCAACATGAGTTTTCATGTATCAGAGCCCACTTCACTTGGACTCACTGAGCTTAGACTGGAGTAACTCTGCCTAGGCTTGCACTGTAGCTGTGTAGGAGTTTCAAGTGTTCCCCTACAGTGCATGTGGGTGGGTATTGCCTGTGGTACTCCCATTTAGGCTTCTGGTCACTGCCATGCATTTGCCGTGCAAATGACCTGACAAATGCCGTGAGCACATTTCAGATTGGTACATAATGCATGGAAAGCTTACGGTTTGCTCATGTTGCAGCCCTTGATGGTAATGCAAGAGTGTTCTGGGATCCTGACAACTGGTTTTATATTGTATATGGATGGATGGGTGTGTATTTGATGACAATAAAAAAGACAGGTGGAGTTTGTATGTGTGACCTTTTTAACCTTACCTTAACAATTCTGTTTTTCCCTCCTGTACAGATGATGGGAATGCTTAAAACAAGCAAAGGTAGTGTGAATTTGACAAATGTAAGTGTAAGCATGGCGCCCAGTGGGACATGCTGTGTAGTGTTTTGTGTGCTTCTGCCGGACTGTTCTGCATGGCTTTCTGCTGTCATCTTGTGTTACCCAGTATCAGGCAGCATGTGCAGTTGTTTTCTTTAGCAATGCTGATTTCTTTTTTATTCCTAACTTGCATTTTCAAAACTGTGGGTTGGATTTAGCACAGCATTTCTGCAGGCACAAGGACTTCTGCCTGTGAAGCATCCCAAAATGCCCCCAATATCCTGCTCTGAGGGAGTGGGGGATCCCCAGGAACAGAATTAGGGGTATTTTAGGTTGCTGTGGGATGGGAAATCAAGAGAGTTATATCTCCAGAAATACTACCCTGGATCCAACCCAATATGACCAACGGCCACAACTTTCTCTAAAGGTCCTTAGAAAAATATGTTAGCCCTATACAGCTGTCTTTATTTTTCTATTTTTGTGTGTATATATAATATAATTTTGCTTAGCGAGCTGTAGCTGTCCGAGTCAGGCTGCTGTGGTATATTTTGCAGTTATTTTGAACTGATACCCATTTATACAGGGATGTCCATATATCTACATAGTGGCAAAGTGGCTTTTCTTGTAGGTTTCATATCTGGTTGTTCGCTCAGTCTGGGAGGAATATCAATAAGATGTCCAATGTGGGTTGTCCAGCAATAATGTGCATACAACATCACAGTGAAACCAGTGACAGTTCTCATGTGCATTCATGTGTACCAAATGCTCCTGAAACATCATGAGTGGGAAACAGGTGTTTTGCAGAGAAGGGCTTTTCCACATGGTGTTTTTTCCCTATCGGTTCTGGCCCCATACTGCTTTGGTTTATCTCCTGACTTCCACATACATTTTTGTGCCTTTAGTTTTCACTTCAGGTTTTTTCCCCTCCCCCCTCCACAATTTTTTGTGAGCTTTTTCCTTGTGTGTAATGTTCTGTTGGTTTTCTTTGTCCCGCCCACTCCCATCCACCTCCAGCCCACTGTTTGATAATTGAACTGTTATGGTCAAACTACTCCCTCTACTCCCTTCCACCCTGAGGACAAGTGATTTATTTTTCTTTACTTAAACAGCACTAAAATATTTCTACATAGCTGGAGCATTGCAACACTAGTCTTAGCAGGTTCTCTGAATTTCCAGTTTTTGTAAGTTTCTGTCACCTTCCCTCACAGAGATATGCATTTTCCCTTGTATCTCTGGGATGGAAGAGGATATAGAGTTACTTTTTAAAAAATGAAAGCTGGGAATTCAGAGATCCTGCTAAGACAGTTACAGTGCTCCACTGACCTGTGAATTTTAGTGGATTTTTTAAAAAAGTGGGGTGCTGTGACTCCACCGATGACGAAATCCACCCTCCCTTGAAAATCCTCATTATTGAAGGCACATGCGGAAGAAAATAAACTGCCTCCACAGTTGTGAAAATGCAAAGGGAGGGCCTGGACATGGGGGAGGAACCATGGCCCAACTGATTCCAATGCTTGTGAATAGACTGCTGAGGAAATCATGAGTAAGTCGAGCTGCAGAAAAGCCCCATGGCTAGCCTTTACACCCTCCCATTTTCCTTGGTCCTCCACCTACTCACTCCTCCCTCTCCCAGGAGCCCAGGAAAGTGACCCAAATAGCACCAGCTCAAAAACCAGGCAGTGCCCATCTGCACTGTTGCATTCCCCAGGACTCCGTTATAATCTCTGTTTCCCAGCATGGTTTTCTCTTGAGTGACTACTCTCACTCCAATTAAACCTTGTCACGATTCTCTCCATTCTGCAGATGGGGAGT
The DNA here is from genome assembly GCF_029931775.1 of Euleptes europaea. NCBI lineage: Eukaryota > Metazoa > Chordata > Lepidosauria > Squamata > Sphaerodactylidae > Euleptes > Euleptes europaea. The sequence goes on from NC_079314.1 coordinate 46,811,108, forward strand.
GGAATGGAACCGCCAGCCTCATTTCCCTGTGCCCTAAGGTATCATTTGAGACCAGATTGTTCAAGGTGTTGAGGGGTCAGCAGGCTGAACTGCTTGGCTGTCTCCTGCTTTTGCCTTAACAATGAGAAGCAAAATGCCGTTCCGCTTTTTTGCAGCGGCTTCCATAGAAGAGCAGAATTGCATTCTGTCGCTGTTCACGTAATGATGGACTCCATGCTCAATATGGAATTACAAGAAGATACAGATCTTGAGTCATACACAATAGGTCTTGTGTGTTAGTAAAATAGCTAACTTATTGTGATGGTCTCTGCCTTCTAAATGATGCCGGTGATAACAATTGGCTGTCTCCTGGATGTCTTTGCAACTGTTCTGAGGTATGCCTTATGCATTAAGCAGAATTGAGAAGGTGAACTGTCCCTCAGCTGTAAAGGATGTCAGCAGGGGAGCTGCACCTTTTGAAAGAATAGAACTCCCAGTATGTAGAAAACTAGCATTTTAGAGAGGAGATAGACTGAACCTTTCTGCCTGGTATGCTAGCTGTATATTGATTGTTTATTTGACGGTGAGCATTCATGAACACACGAACACACAAAGCTGCCTTATACTGAATCAGACCCTCGGTCCATCAAAGTCAGTATTGTCTACTCAGACCCGCAGTGGCTCTCCAGAGTCTCAGGCAGAGGTCTTTCACATCACCTACTTGCCTAGTCCCTTTAACTGGAGATGCCGGGGATTGAACCTGGGACCTTCTGTATGCCAAGCAGATGCTCTACCACTGAGTCATGGCCCCACCATCTACCCACTGAGCCATGGCCCCACTGAGCCATGGCCCCACCATTTTGCCTGCCTGCATGAAAATGGTTGCGTCTTGGAAAAGCATTACTTCCTGGACCTACTGAATACATGAACTTGCCCTGAATCATCTGCCATGACTGTTCCATGGAACCATGCTTTAAGGAAGAAAGCAAATGTTTTCTTTCAGGAAGTGTCTAAATGGTATTTTTGTATATTGTAAGCCACTTTAAGTCCTTGCAGGGGAGCAAAATGGGGTAAAAATACATAAATATTTAAAAATGAAAGATGTAGAAGATATGCCATCTACCCTTTATCTCTGGATCATAATCATCCTGATTCACACTTTCCTGCTGCTGTCTTCTAAAGGAAGGGCTTTAATAAGAAAACTCTTTCATATGGGCCCCCATTATAGTGCCTCGTTTCTGTTTTAATCATTTTTCTGTTCAATCAGCATGACCTAATGAGAAGAGGAGTGTGAAAAAACTCTGGAAAAGTCAGCATTTTATTAACCTGGAAATAAATTAAGCCAGTGATTAATTGCATGCGTCTGGGTGTGATACTGCAATGACACTCTATCTGGGTTCCACATGTTCTGTTTTCCATTTGCTTATCATCTAGAGTAGTCTAATTTTGGAGTAATTTCTTTCTGCTCTGTATAGTTAGAAATAACATTCCAGTAAAAAGTGGCTATGGTCTGGAAAGCATGCATGCTGGATCTGCATGCAGAATCAGGCATATTGTCGCTTTTTTGGCACAGTTCAGCTGCAGGAAGATAGCTGAAATGGGTTTTAGAAGCCTGCGTATGATAGGTTGGGGTGAATGTGTGGCGTCACTATATGTAATAGCCAGTAAGGGTTGCCTTGTTGGGAATTCTTGTAACAATTTTCATATTGGTCCTGATTGCTAAAATAGTGAGTTACACACACTGGACTCCGTAACATCCTATGTGTGCGTTTTAAACCAGTCCAATGTACTTTAAAATCGTCTTATGTACTATGCTACATTGTTTATGACCCTAAGGCTATACCCACATACCATTGGATATTGACAGCATGGGGTAATGGTTAGAAGATTGGACTAGGATCTGGGAAGACCCCACCCGACCATAGAAGCTCACTGGATGACCTCAGGCCAGTCACTTTCTCTGTCAACCTAATCTACCTCACAGGGTTCTTGTGAGGATAAAAACAGAAAGAGGGGAGAATTATGTTTTAAGCCATTTTGGATCCCCATTAGGGAAAAACTGGACATTTCTGTGTAGGTGAGACAATCCAGTTGTGAGTGATGTAACAACAGCACAATATGATGTGAAGATGCAGCCTGAGTAGCCTATGCCAAGTCTGCTCCTTTGGGTGGCACACCTGTTGGCGTTTCTTATCCTTACAACAGAAAATGGACCAATATTATTACTGTTCTCCCCATATAGTAGGTTAAGGGGTGAAACTGAGAGGATGGCTACCACAAGGTCATCTGTTAAGCCGATGAAATAACAACATTTGAAATGGAGGCATCCTTGTTCCCACCTCTGCCTCTATGTCCTCAGAAGGCAACAGACTCAAGGCAGGATTGCACTGCTAGTCTCTGTGTTGCAATAGTCCTCATTACCTGCAAGGCCCAGCTTTAGGACAGCAAAAAAAAAACCTTTTCAAATTAAAGCCAATACTGAGCAGAAGTGGACAAGAGGACATTTGACTTTTGGGAAGGTATACTAGAAAATCATGGCGATGACCCACTTGCAAGAGAGTGGAGACCCATTCTTGAGTCCTGACCCACAGTACTGAGAAGCACTGCCTTAAAATTGCATTGAAAAGACACCAATGTGCCTGTTCCAGATGGCAGTGGCATATCTGTCCTTCTGCTGACAACGCAGGCTTCTGGGAAAAACTTGATGGACACCGTGTTGGCAGTACTGCATAACTGAACCATTAGGACAAGAAGTTGCTAGATAACTTAATGTCACCTTGAGTACCAGCTGCGGCATCTTTGGAATACCCTGTGGTCCTCAGCTGTTTACCAGCTACATGCAGTTTTCAGAAATATCCTCAACTTTGAAATTGTTGGCGGCTTTAGTTTGGCATCCAACAAGATGGCGCAAGGCAAAGTCATGGAAAACAAAACTGGATAAGCTATTTATACAGGCAGCTCTTGGGAAACTTCTCTGTTAGAAGACACTCAAAACACATATGACAACATCTGGCCATTTTCCTTGGAATCTTTCGTCCCATGAGACAGGAACACAGGTGGCTGTTGCTGAGAAGTTTATCCCCTGCCTCTCATTCCATGCACCCTAATAGGCAATGGGTACCATCAGTTTTTTTGAATTGTTGGCTTGGGACATGTCTAAGTATTGTGTTGCCATGGCAACAGTGAGGGGGGACAGTTAGTTTTGCAAAAGAAAAAAAATAAATTATATTATTTATTTAAGATACCATCAAATTCTTTACCCTGAAGACCTTAACTGTCTAACAGGACATGAATATGAGATACAAGGATTATTCACTAAGATTCACCAAGTTCCAACTCTGGCTTACCTCCCCCTCTGGCTCCCAGCTGCTCCTGCATATGGCTTCCAGTGCTTACACCCCATTGTGGGTCACCTCAAAATACCACCCGTGTTCTAGGAGGGTTTTCTTTTTGGCAGCATCTACTGGACACAAATCTAGCCGCTCTTTTTCTTTGGGGGGGGTTACCCCTAAATCAGATGGGGGGAGGTTGTAAAGCAAACCTTAAATCACATATATATATATCTCTCTCTCTCTCTCTCTCTCTCTCTCTCTCTCTCTCTCTCTCTCTCTCTCTCTCTCTCTCTCTCTCTCTCTCTCTCTCTCTCTCTCTCTCTCTCTCTCTCTCTCTCTCTCTCTCTCTCTCTCTCTCTCTCATATCTATCCATCTTCAAAAGGTTTTTTTCCTTGTGATAAGCAAGTTTGCAGTTATAAAAGATGCAGGGGTGGTGTCTTTGCTCTTCACCCCAGGCCTGAAGAACAGTGACTGTTGCAAGACCAATTTTGATTTCAGTTCAGAGATTTTCTTTTTACCAATCTCAGAACCGAATGGCCAGTTCTTCGAAAAGGTGCCATGTTGTGTCCCAAACTGTTTTTTCAATGTTGTGCTTTATGGGGATTGCAACACCGAAAGAGCACAAGACAGAGATTTTCCTTTCACATCCACAAAACAGTATCTTTCTTCCCAGTCAGAATGGAAAAATTAGGTCCTGGGTTTCTTGCTAGGTTCCCCCACTCATTTTGACAAGTGTAGAAAACAGAAAAATGTTACATGTGCAGTTTCTTGCCCCCTTCCCAGAGCAGGATTCTTCCCATTCCTCCCAGGGGCTGCTGCTGGGGAGAGAAAGAAGGCGGGGGGGGGGGCTTCCCCCCTTCTTTCAAGTTGGAAAAGAAGCTGACTGGTTCTTTTAACATTTTTCAACAGAAAGAATTCACAAAGCCACACAAAAAAGGATCCATAAAGGCTGTAGCAGATCAAAGAAATTACATGCGCCTGGTCAGCAGGACAGAGGGAAGCTGTCTTCCACATGTCAAAACAACTGTCAAATCTGCCACATTCCCAGCAAGTTTTGGGAGGCTCAAGAAAAGATGTCCATGGGTGCACCTGTGCCCATGCTGAGTTACAATGATGCATTTTATATTGTTAAAGCAGTAAAATAAGTTTAGGAAAATAATTATTGCACGTATTCCCATTTCCCCCAAATTTTCAGTTGTTTTTTTAAAAGGAGAAAATAGGTTTTTTCCTTGCATTCAAATTTTTCAGAAATTCTACATCTCTATCAGTGCCAACCTGAGAGTTACACCCTTAAAGTCCAGTGTCTCCAAGGAGCTTACAAGGATGTAACTCTGCTAAGAAGTGCACTGAAGTGACCTAAGAACATCTAGAAAGTCATGACTGATAGAGGACTTGAGCCCAGGTCTCCTTACTCCCAAGGTCAGCCTCACTGGTGTGTGTCTAAAATCTTGGACTGATGCACAAACTACACATTATTTATGTCATGTTAGAAAATGACTGCTTTGGAGAGTGGAATCTGTTACATTATATTCCTACTGTGCTCCCTCCCCAGGATCCACCCCAAAATCTCTAGGAATTTCCCAACACAGTGTTGGCTACCCTAACTTGCAGCCATGGGGACTTGCACTTAAAGCATGCACCTGCAGCAGGCCACAGGTCAAATAACTCCCCCCAGCAGCTGTTTTGGGTCAGGAAAATGGCACGGGAGAGGGGGGAGGTAGCAGCCCCTCTTCTCTGTGCACCTCAGTCTGAATCGGGTCCCTGCTGCTATTCCAAATTTATTTCCCATGGGAAACACGCAGCTGGCGTCCTGCTGCGAGTCCCCGTGGTGCTTACGTGGGATATGTAACATGTAGTTTGGCCCTCCAATGCCATGTCAAAAAAGCAGTAAAGATAGATAGCTGGTAGATAGGGTTGCCCACCCCATTTTAAGAAATTCATCTAGATTAGGGGAAGGTGCATGGGGAGGGTGGAGTTTGGGGCAGAGATGAAGCTCAGCAGGGAAGTGATGCTATAGAGTCCACCCTCCAAAGCTGCTATTTCTTCCAAGGGAACTGATCTCTGTAGTCATAATCTGGAGAACAGTTGTAAAAATTTTTTTTATTTAAGACATTTTTAAGCTTCCTTTCCACCCAATCAGGGTCCACAAGATGGTGAACATTAAAACATTTAAGCAATAAAAATACAGTCAGAATTATAAAATTCAATTAAAAATACATAAACACAGCACTAGAAGGAGGGCCAATTCCAGACAAAGCAAAAAAGTCTTCACCTGCTGGTGAAAGACACCAATAGAGGGAGACAGATGAATCTCCCTGGGGAGGGAGTTCCAAAGTTTTGGTGCCGCAACAAGGAAGGCCCTTTCTCAGCTTGCCCAGCCAGTGAGGTCTGCAACCCTTAAGGGACCCAGCCCATGGACTGATGTGTTGGAGCGATCCACACAGCTGCAGCCACCAGCGTTGTTGTGCCTCACTCCCCTTAACGTTCCATGGCTGAACAGAATTTGGGGGGATGGCAACGGAAGAGGCGCACACCTGCATCTTTCATACAATAACGTGTGAAATGGTGAGCTGTGACTGAATTCGGCAAGTTAATTTCTTAGCATACGCTTGCATTGTTTGCACTGTTCCATATATGCACACAAAACGAAAATTATGAAATGATTTACTGAAAACTTTCCCAGCTCTGTTCAATAAAATTCTGGCAACCTCCCCCAAATTCTGGCGTATGTATATCTACTAGGTTTGGCCTTTTTTTTGTTTTTTTGCATGGGTACCTCCCACATGGCATAAATACGTATGTCCTCATCTGAATTTGGTCTTAAGAATCCTCCGCATCTTCTATTAACAGATAAGTAAATAGGGAAACTGGAAATGCATAAATAATCTATGTAATTTGCCATAAACACAAAATGAGGATCAGGTTTTTTCACCTCCCTTCACATAATGATAATTTCCCCCCTCAAACACTTATTCATTCTACTAACTCAGCATTACGGCCAGGGGTAGACTGGCCAGTGGCCAGTTAAATTACAGGGAAATTTCCTGGTGGGCCTCTGCATTAGAGGGCCTTTGGTGATGAGGAACCAGCAACCCCCCAGCCACTCTGACAGGACTTCAGGGGCCACCTAGCGCAGATACTTTGGTGGCAATGGTTGGTATCAGCTTATTAAAAGCCTTCTCTAGCACTTCCAGCTGTTTGTGGCAGGAAGCTGAAGTAAGCTAATGCTCATTGTTGATGCCCCTGAGGTGAGTGAAACAGTGTCTTGTAGCTCAGCCAGAGCCCCTCAGCCTGCCTCGCTCCAGGGCTGTTTGCATTTTTGCATCCACTACTGGTTATGGCTTTCAGCACATTCATATTAGGTATCCAGTGCTTTCTATTAACCCAGGGGTGTCAAACATGAGGCCTGTGGGCCAGATATGGCCCCTTGAGAGCTCTTATCCGGCCCGCGAGCCAGCCAAAGCAGCCATCCACCCCACCCCCACTCTCGATCTGGGCTGGCCTGAGGCCCGACCCAACCCGACCAAGTGGCATTTATGTCATATCTGGCCCTCGTAACAATTGAGTTTGACAACCCTGTATTAACCCTTTCCTTCCACTGCTAGCATCGCTATCAGGCTTATAAATACAAGAGTATAATTAGGTTTTTGCTGGTATGTTCCACTCTTTTGCCAGGCAGCAGAAACATTCAACAAGTCCAAGTTAGGCTGGAATCTTGTGTATGCTTACTTGAAAACAAATACCATTTCCTTTGGTGAGATTTACTCAGAGTAAATATGCAGGGTGCTGCCTGCTGCTGTCTCACGTTTTTGCATATGCATAGCAGGAAGTGTTCCTTCAACTAAGACATTACAATGGACAGCAGGAATTGGAGGAAGGATCACTAACTCCCCTTTGATGTTTCCCCATGGTCTTATTATAAAGCAATGAATTATGACAGCCTTCCAAAAAATAAATCCCTGATGCTTGTTCAGGCACAAGCATGCTCTTCTTTGTCTTATCCAGCAATGAGGAAGGTCTTAAATAACTAACATAAAAACTGATGTTAATGAAATGCAATTGATTCTTCTCTATGATGAGTGTGGCGTATTTCACTGAAGCAGCAGATCTTCTCCTGAGCAGCATTCAAAGCTCAACAGAAACATCCAGGTCACTCTGCTCCTAACACCATGGCACTTTCCCCACCCCCGGCAATACAGTCATCAGTTCTGTTCACATATTTGGCACCTAGATTTATTTCTGCCTCCTGCCAGATGCGTGGAGTGTGTTCCAAAGAACCTTTTTCTAGCTGACACATCACAAATCTGCAACATGTGTTGCAATCAGTGATTGGCCCACCACCTTGTTCCCATCCCCTAGTTATTGTTTTTTACTATGGTTATATTTTTAACACCAAATCCCCCGGTGTCTAGCAAAGGGATATGAAATATGAGTGGGTTGAAGGGGAACAGAAAGGAGCCCTGTGATCTCCATCTCCTGCAGAGCGGCCAGAAAGACCTGGGCTGCAGGTGGGCCAGGCAGATCGGTGGAAAGAGCTCCCATCACTCTTTCTCTGTTTTTGCTAAGCTGCAAAAAGGCTTCTGGTGGAGCCCAACAGGAAAAGTTCCCTCCCAGTTGTTGTCACCTTACACAGAGCCAACAAAGTCCATGGTTTCCATATAATTTATTTTATTTATTTACTTCATTTCTGTCCCACCACACCTTTCTCCCCAGTTGGGACCCAAAGCATTTTACACCTCCCTTACATGAGCTTCTTAGAGGAAGGGTGAGGATTTAAAAAATGTAATACATAAACTATTTTCATGGGTATTCTATCCTAGGAGTGTTGGCAGGAATCATCCAGGGGGTGGGGGGATGTGAGCAGGTGCTAAATGTCGGGCATACAGCCTTCTGCCTTGAAGTGTCCCGTGAACAGTTTGCAGACCAATCTACTTGCTCAGTTGTTTAGTTTAGGCCTCTTGATCATGGCCATTTTTTGTGTGTCCCTTAGCTTTCTCTGGCATGTGTTTGCAGGATGCATCCATTGGAAGTATAGGTAACCTCCACCATCTGAGCTTGCTTGTGTGGTGTAGTCGTTGAGAGTGATGGTTTGGAGCGGTGGACTCTGATATGGAGAACCGGGTTTGATTCCCCCACTCCTCTACGTGAGCGGCGGAGGCTAATCTGGTGAACTGGATTTGTTTCCCCACTCCTCCACATGAAGCCACCTGGGTGACCTTGGGCTAGTCACGGCTCTCTTCAAGCTCTCTCAGCCCCACCTACCTCACAGGGTGTCTGTTTTGAAGAAGGGAAGGTGATTGTAAGCAGGTTTGATTTTTCCTTAAGTGGTAGAGAAAGTCAGCATATAAAAACCAACTCTTCTTCTTAAGAGTGCCAGAGTAGTAGCTGGGAAAGCCAGGTTTGAATCCCCCCTCATGCTAGGGAAGAAAATAAGTGTAAGGTGATGCACAGTGGAACAAAAAATCCCAACTTCCAAGTCTGAAGTTGCTGAGTCTGAGAGGGAAAAAGATCTTGGGGTCGTAGTGGATAGCTCAATGAAAGTGTCAATGCAGTGTGTTGCAGCAATTAAAAAGGCAAACTCTGTGTTGGGGATTATTAAGAAAGAGATTGAAAATAAAATTACCGATATTATAATGCCCCTGTATAGATCTATGGTGTGGCCTCAGTTGGAATTCTGGTAACTGTATCTCAAAAAGGACATTGCAGAACTGGAAAAAGTACAGAAGAGGGCAACCAAGATAATTAGGGGACTGGAACACCCTCCCTATGAGGAAAGGCTGAAGAGTCTGGGACTTTTCAGTTTAGAAAAGAGATGACTAAGGAGGGACACAATAGAGGTTTATAAAATTATGCATGGGGTAAAGAGAGTTGACAAAGAGAAATCTTTCTTTCCCAAAATACTAGAACTTGAGAGCATCCAATTAAGCTGATGGGCAGGATGGACAAAAGGAAATGCTTCTTTATACAGCGAGTGATCGAAATGTGAAATTCGCTGCCAGAGAATATAGTGATGGCCACAGGTATAGACAGCTTTAAAAGGGGATTAGACAGATTCATGGAGGATAGGTCTATCAATGGCTACTAGCCATGGTGACTAAAGGGAACCTCCACATTCAGATGCAGTACACCTCTGAATCCCAGTGTCAGGAGGCAACATCAGGGGAAGGCCTTGGACTCTATGCACTGTTTTTGGCCCTCCAGAGGAACTGGTTGGACACTCTGTCAGACAGAATGCTGGACTAGATGGACCACTAGATGGTCTGATCCAACAGGAATCTTCTTGTGTTATTAAGTTTTCTGGGTGACCTTGGGCCAGTCACACTCTCTCAGCCTACCCCACAGGATTGTTATGCGGATAAAATGGAGGATAGTAGAACAATGTAAAGCTGCTTTGGCTCCTCGTTGGGAAGAAAGACAGGATACAAATGAATTAAACCAATAAATAAATTGCAAAATAAATAGTATTTCTTTATTTTGATTCTTAAATTGGAGGGTGCAAATCCAGAATTCCTGCAAACCTATTGAGGTGGGGTGACTTTAACAGTTAATGCTACTGGTTCACAGTCATACTTATGATTGATTTGCTTTTTTAATTACTATCTGGCTGACTTAGCTACATAAGCATTATGTACAGCGTGGTGTAGTGGTTAAGAGCAGTGGTTTGGAGCGGTGGACTCTAATCTGGAGAACCGGGTTTGCTTCCCCACTCCTACACATGAAGCCAGCTGGGTGACCTTGGGCAAGTCCCACACTCTCAGCTCCACCCACCTCACAGGGTGTCTGTTGTGGGGAAGATAAGGGAAGGTGAATGTAAGCCAGTTTGATTCTTCCATAAGTGGTAGAGACAGTCGGCATATAAAAACCAACGCTGCTTCTTCTTCTTTAGAGTGTCTTTTTTTTTCTTTCAGAGAAAAGGAAAGCTATTTAGTAAGTGGAAATTAGTTTCCCTTATTATTTAAAACGTGTTAATTTCTGTCAAAATGAACTCAACACCATGCATGATTTTTCTTTTATGAATTCAACCTCAGCCTTGCCTGCAGTTGAGATTCTTGGCTGAGATGACTCCCAGAGCAGATCTGATACATATTAAACTCTGTTTCAAAGCAATTAACAAGCCATATGCATTTCTGAACAGGGCAGTTAATTATTGACAATCCAGTTTTGCAGCAGTGGAAAAGAAGGGATGGCCACTCTTCCCTTGCATTTGCAGCTGGTTTTTCCTGCTCTGGCAACGTCTGGTGGGATTGGAAACGGAAAGGTTTCTCTCTGTCTGCCTCTACAAGACTTCCTGCTATGCTAATTGAGAAGAACTCTCTCTGTATGGAAGTTCTCACAGTGAAGTTATTGAACTGAAGGGGTTAGCTAGGATGGTGGTGGTGGAAAGTGCCATCAAATCACAGCCGATTTATGGCAATCCCATAGGGTTTTCAAGGCAAGAGACATTCAGAGGTGGTTTGCCATTGCCTACCTCTGGGAGAACTGTGACTGGCCCAAGGTCACCCAGCAGACTTCATTGAACCCTGTCCACCGCTGTTAACTACTACACCACGCTGGCTTGGACGACCTTTTGATAATAAAAAAAAAGAAACAGAAGGAGCACCCAAAAAGATTACGATAAACCCTGAAATAGGAATGCTTCATGATAAGCGAAAAGCTGAAGAAAATAAGGATGGATTGTTTTCATTCCAGGGTACTCTGAATCTGTGCAATAAAAGCACAATGTCCAGTGCTTCTCTCTATCCATTTACAGGAGCAGCATAAGTCATGGTGTCTGCGCAACAGGAGTCAGACTATGACCCATACAAACACCACACACCAATGCCACAGGGCTGCATCTACAACTCCATGGCTATTCTGCTATCTTTGCCCTGCGGCAATCATTCCCAACTGGTTGCAAATGTCTGCTGGAGCGCAACCTTAGCTCAACAGCCCTCCAAGTGTAGGGACAGCCCAGAATATCTGCTTTTATTTTTCCAGAAGCCCACTTCGTCTCCATTCCACATATGCAGTTTAGTTTATAAGCACTAAACCAAGAGCATGAGTAATTGATGCCTTACCTGAATGTGCCAGAAGGATCCCTTTGCTGCAGCCAATTATGGCCTAGCTCCAAAGTAGCTGATGCGCTACACGCATAATCCCATGTCTAGTCCCAATTAGTGATCCGTTTCCTGATTTTTAGCAGGGAGAAAGTTGTCAGGCATGATATTACTTCTCTTAAGGCATTTTTTTAAACGTTCCTCATTAGCATATAGAGCTGCATTCTGCTGAACCTGGTGCTGATCCATCTGATGAGAAGGGTGGGTAGTGGCATGAAATGCTTGATGCATGAAAAGATGCCTGGCAGTGAATTCTCACCTTTGCAGCAGCAATAGCAGGCCAACTTTCAAGCCGCCTCTATGCCACCTCACTCAATAAAAAGGATGGGAATAAACTGCATGTAGCTGAGTCCTTCACATTATTATTGGAGGGTGTGATTCTGTACCTGCAGACAGTTTATTCTACCATTTCGCCACTCTGCCACCTCAGTCGCACTTCATGCTGCTGCTTGGGTACACCAGACCTTAGATGTTACCCAAAGGGGATTGGAAAAATTCTTGGAGCATCAGTCTATTAATGGCTACTAACCAAGGTTGGTTAATGGAACCTCCATGCTCAGGAGCAGAATACCTTTGAATACTCGCTCAGGGGACGATCAAAGGGAGAGGGAAGCTTTGGCCTCCGTGCTTTGCATGTAAGGCCATTCCAAGGGCATCTGGTTGGCTGCTGTGGGAAATAAAATGCCAGACTCTGTGGTCCATTGGTCTGGAAATAGGAGTTTCAGGATAGTGGCTGCACCCTATGTTTGCCAACATTTGTTTTCCTTGCAGGGCACCCATGTCTTTTAACAGCTACCTGACAAACAAATGTTAGCAGATTAAGCCCCCCCCACTTCACCTCAGTACCAAGAAAAGATTTACTTTCTTATTTTCCTCCTGTAAGTAAAGGCCCAGGGAGTCCTGCTAGAAACAAATACTGGCACCCCTGATATTGGTGTATTTTTCTATGGGCTAATTCTACCAAGATGAAGAATTAAATGTCTGCAGGTACATTATCCCTCTCTCTTTCTCTCTCTCTTTAAATGCATAGATCTGGATATTTGCATCAGGCTTTTATATCAATTATCCTTCCCTCAAATGCTATTCTGTTGTTGTTGTTTTTTACAAATTTAAGGAAATATGTAGATGTTACAAAATTTCATGTGCTCGCTTCAGCAGCACATATACTAAAATTGGAACACAATTTCAAGTACCTTTGTTGAATGTGTGTCTGCTTTTGTCAGGAGCTAGGCTAAAAGTGAGCAAACGAAGAACCCTCAAAATGGCCTGGGATTCCCTCCTGCCTGGACCACAAAGGCAAAGGGATGTGTGCAGAAGTTGTGTCCTGTGACTGTGGAGCTTGCTGGTAGGGTCCCCATCAGGCATTGATCTCTCAGATTAGCTCTTGAAGAAAAAAAATGGGAATAAGGGGCCTGGGGCTTTGAGACTTCATTGGTAGCTTGCTCTTAGATTAGTGGTGAGAGGAAAGTGCTGTGTTAATTCAAAGTAATGAGACTAATCAGAAGCATTTTCCATATGAATCCAAGGTTAAATGAATTAAGGATGAATTTTAAAATAGGTTGAATTAGATACAGAGGTGACAATCAATGAGATTGGTGAATGTGACATTGCAAAGAAATTTGAATAGGCCTCATAATTAGATGCTTTGCAGGGTCTTCGGGTAATATTGCATATTTTCCCCTTAGAAATAGGAGTGCCTTTTCAGCTAAAGAAATGTTACAAGTTTATACATATATAAATGTTAGAATTTGTATATGCGTACATGTGTGTTTGTGTATGTATACACAAAGTTGATTTCTTAGGACAACTTTTAAACTTTTAAAATCTTACTTAGGAACAAACTGTAGAAGAAAATGGGTATTGCTGCCCTCTGCTGGAAATAAATTAGCTTTGCTGTCTGTCTCCGGCTAATAGCAGCTTGTAAAACACAGTCTGGACCAACAAGCCCTGTTTATATTTCTATATGTCGTCAGTTTGGGAATGACTGAATGGCATGTAAGTGTGGCTAGGATGAAGCTCTAGACAGACATCTCAGACACCATGGAAGGGGCCCCAGTTAGCTACATCTTTCATAAACACAAAATTGTTTGGGCCAGTTTCAAGATGCTTCAGGGTACTTGTTCCTTAATGTCAGTAAGACTGATGATCAGGCAAATGTTGCAAAAGTGTTTGGAACAAAATTCTGGTAAACCGAAGGTTTCATAGCAAGTGTTTTCAGACTTTGCAAGAATATATGGTTTGTTTGTTGAAAAACATTTACAAGGCACAAGTTAAAGACCAAGTCTGCATAGCAGTTTAACAACATGCTATCCTACAAAAAACAGGGAATGGTCTGCAAGACAAATGAAGCTGTCAAAAACCAACCCAAGTCCTTAGCTGAAAACTCGCTTGGAAAAAAATGTCCTTTAAAACATCCTAAAAGACTAAGAGGGCCATTGCCGATTGCAGAGAGATCACTGTGAGGCAGGATTGTTGGGCTGAATACTGCTTCATTTAGGGAGGGGAGGTCCTTCACATATGTTGATCTCTGAAGTTGATCTCTGAAGATCAACACCAGCAATGTCCAAATGGAGCCAAGAAAAAGATTGGTTTGCCAATGCAACTGTATTACTGTTACCATCGTAGGAGCATAGCAGTTAGTCCCAGTCACCAGATGGGCCGCCATATTCTGTACCAAATGAAGCTTTTGAGATGCCTTCAAGACATACAACAGGACCATCATCATCTCTCTTAATAGTAGGCATGGTCTCATTAAGTGGCCTTGATGTTGTTTGCAACATCTCAGTGGTAATGCTGAGATTGAGGGGGGGGGGGTCCCTTTTCCCAACATTCATCTTGGCTGTGACCTGGGGAAACAGTTGCCTTTTGCAATTTGAGAGGAGGGAGTGGCTGGCACAAGGAGGGAAATGCAGAGAATGAAGACCCCACAGACCTGGGTTGAGCCCAAGAGAGCTGGCACAGCTGCAGTGGAGACTCTAAGTCACAGTGTGCTTTGCCATCTTATGGGAGGTTTGGCATCAAAGGTAGACATTGTGATGTGAACTGACTTTGCTAGGAAAGCCCTGGGAAGAAAGACCTGCACCTGTCTGCTGGCAACCACAGAAGCCTCCTTAAAGAGTTATTACATGCTTATCCCATTAAGCCTGTGATCTTCAGTCTTCTCAGAGCATGAACTCACCTTACACCTCCAGGCTGCAGCCTGGGACCTGCTGAGCTTCAGGCATCACGGTCACTTAGCCAGAAGGAGGGGAGGTGGAGTTATGATCCTATCAAGACCAGGAGCATGGCCAGCAGATCAAGAGTCAGGGCTAAGGGGCACAAGCCGAACCCCAAGAGGTTTACTGCAGTGAGGAAGAAGCCAAAACCCAGAACTCTGGAAGAATCCTCTCCACTGCTGAGTGACCGCGATTCCCTGTTCTGATACTCCTCTCAGCGTGCATGGATGGAAAGGCAGGAGGCACAATGCTTTTGCTCCCTACATATTGGACATCACCTGCTGGTCTTTCTAAAAGGCAGCCAAAAGATGAGTGTTCTATGGGAGTTCTATGGGAGCCCCAGCCCATGCCTTGAAGACCACTGTGTTGAGCCACCTGATAATGCTAATCCATGTGTCAGTTGCTGGAGTAACCCAGGGATGGTACAGAAGTTGCGTTCAGAACTATCTGTCAATCCAAGTGATTTAAATTCCTATTACAGTAGGCTTTCTAGGGAAAAGGCAGCAAAGTATGTTGGCACAAGAGAATTTATTATCAGCTAGTTACGGAAGAACTTGCTCTCCAAGCTGTCTGAGGGCCAGCCCCTTTAGACCTGGCTTCCTCAGTAGGAGAGTGGTCTTAAAGGTACTGCCACCCAATCAGATAACCCTATTATCCTTAAGACATAAATACATTTGCAAAGTTTTCCAAATGTGGCACTATCATCATTTTAGTTCACTGTGTGTGTATGTTTGTGTATTCAAGAACTATGTTCCAGCATTTGCCAATATTCAGACTGAGGGTGTTAAGGTTTGTGATTTCACACAAATGCATGAAACTGCCTTATACAGAATCAGATCATTAATCCCTGAAGGTCATCACTGTCCACTCTGACTGGCAAAGGCTCCTCAAGGATCTCAGGTAAAAAACTTTCTGCATCACCTCCTACTGGATCTTTTTAACAGGAGATGCTAGGGATTGAATGCAGGACCTTCTATATGCCAAGCAGATGCCCAGCCACTGAGCCACACTCCCACCTGTTGTGACTCCCCTCCAACTCATGAATATAATGGATTGGATCCCGCAGATCTGTTCTGCTCATGAAGGTGCTTCCATCTGCTGAAAGGAGCCTTTTCCTAGCGCAAGACACTCGAAAAAACTTCTTGCGTCAGAGGAAGGCTCCTTCTGCCAGAGGAATGCAACACTGCTAGTAGAATGGATTGCCAAGGTTGAACCCAAAGTGACAAATGTTTGGGGTTTCTGATGAATTCCTACAGCTCAGAACCAGTTCCAGAATCACCCTTTGTTATCTGATTGCAACCATGTGGAAACACTGGACCTTAAGGATCATGACAGTTATTACACTCTGTCATGATACATGATTAATCTTTTTATAAGTAATCCAAAACATCTACGATTTTTAAACTGTGTTTGTGAAACTCTGAAGTTCCTCTGAAGCTCATAAGGGTATTTCAATTAGAAGATCAGTGATTGGGTTGTAAAGGTGCCATGGTTCATTGATAAAGCATATATTTGGTATTCTTCAGTCCCTGGTACTTACACTGATAGCTGGGAAAGACCTCTGTTTGAGACCCTGGAAAGCTGCTGCCAGTCAAAGCAGACAATACCGTAGAAGGCCAGCTTCATACATTAGTGTTTTCCTAATGTCAGCTGGTCTAGATGTTTCCTTACAACTTGGAGTCACATGAGGGTTTTGAGTGTTGGGTGTGTTATCTGGAGCACTGTTTGATTGAGGCAAGAGAAGGGCTTAACAGGCCTTTGTTACTGAGTGATAGGTAGCATTGCCAACCTCCAAGTGGAGCCTGGAGATCTCCTGAAATCACAACTGATTTCCGGGGATAGAAATCAGTTCCCCTGGAGAAAATGACTGCTTTGGAGAGTGGAGTCTATAACATTATACCCTTGTGAGGTCTCTCCTCCCGAAACCCTGCCCTCCACAGGCTCCACCCCCCAAATCTCCAGGTATTTTCCAACCCAGAGCTGGCAACCCTAGAAAGCGCACTTTAGAATGGACCCCAGAATCCATGGCAGAAGCATAGTGGTTCTTCAGCGGATACATTGATACGGAAAGTTCCGCAAAGGAATAAAACATGCACTGAATAGCTCTGCACACTCTTAGCTTGTAGACTGCCTGGACAACACTGAGAAACTACACCATAGCTCAGGGCTGACACATAGAGTGACTAAAACAATTTGCCTTTTAAAACAATCTCCTCTTGACTGGGAGCTGTGAATTAAGACTTTAATGTGCTATATAATGAACTGCATTTGCAATGTGTTTATTTTTAGCAAAGACATGCTAATGTAGACCCTGCTGTTATAAAAATAGATGGTGGTGTTGGTTGAGAAGCAAAAGCATGAAGATATTTTTCTTGCTGATCATTAGGAGCAGGAAACAATCTTATACCATCCTTCTCTCTCTCCCTTAATAGCCCCCCTTCCCACTGAAGGTGTTATAAAAATAACAAGATCCTGGTGACCCATTGATGATGGGGCAAGTGTATTATAGTGGAAGCTTCTGAAGGCTAGATCCCACCACATCAGGTTCATGCTGTTGTATTTATTTTCTTCACTTATACCCTGCCTTTCTCCCCAATGGGAACCCAAAGCAGCTTGCATTGTTCTCCTGACCTCCATTTTAACCTCTCAACAACACTGTGAAATAGGTTAGGTTGAGTGTGTGTGACTGGTCAACCAGCAATCTTCCATGGCACAGTGAGGATTCAACCTGGGTCTCCCAGATCCTAGCATGACACCCCAACCACCTTGGCCTCACGTGAGGTGGTTTCCCCCTAGTCACTGAATTGCATAGCAGGGGAATCAGGTTGCTGTTTTCACAGCCCATTCAAAGCCAACACGACCAAGTGAGGCTCCAGTGAGACTTCCAGGCACCTGTTATGCACCAAACACCCTGCCAGAAGTGCTGATCCACCCCCCACCCACCCCCGGAGGTCTGAGAATGGCACCTCTGGGGTAGACATAAGGTAACAACTAGCAAAAGCTTTATTTCAGTTTTTTTTTTTAAAAGAAAAGGTGATCAACTATAAATGGGCACTAGGGGTAAGAGGCTGAGAACCCCAGAAAAAAAGCTGGCATACCCAATGGCAATAAGGGCGCAGGTGTAGCAGCATCCTAGCAGGGAACAGTGCGCTTTCTCGAGGCAGGTTAGTGTTGTTATGGCTAAAGCTGCTTTATATAGTTGCTCTTCCCAGAATTGTCTGCTTTGATGGGCCAGCATAGCTGGATGTAAGTCCAAAATGTATGTGGGAGGGCTTTTATCAAACACTTTATTGCCCATTTTCTATTCAAAGCATTCACTATGTTTTATTAAACACAGACAGCTTTGAAATTCCATTTCAAGGGCTGTAGCACACTGAAAGCATTATAAGTTCTTTGCAAAGTTTTGACATGTCGGACAAAAGAGGGGTTTTAATAAATGTCAGAGGCTCCTAGTTACTGCCACATAGAGCATAAATAAGTCATGGACCTGTGCAAATGTTCCCTGTACTGCTCTGGCCTTGTACGTTGTCATGGGCTGTAAGATCTTTGAAGGCTCCCTTGCATAGGAGTTACCTAAAAAAAACTCATCTCATTTTATTTTCTTTTTCTTTTTTCTTTTTTGTAAAACTGTCTCATGAATCACTGTTAATGAATGCAGTATTTGGGAAGGCCACGTTGCCCAAATTACCCAACGGCTCAGCTGTTCTGTTCCATTCTCTTTAAAGAGCTCTGAAGCCCTTCCTGTCATGCTCACCTCCTGGACAGATGGTGACTTCTTGTAGCTGACCTATTCAATTTGAAGTCTTGTCTGTTGTTGGTTAGGATACCTTACCTTGAGGGATTTTACAGCGTTTCTGTGGTTTGTTTGTTTTTGAATTCCATTCCTGGGCAAAACTTGCGGATGTTCCTTTTGGTTGGATCAACATGTTTCAGAATTGGGCCTTAACAATTTAATACCACACATTGGCACAGAGACCCATATAATGAATTTGCAAGTAATCAGCTGTGTGGATTTTTGATGCAACAACTTTTGTAACAGAGAACATCTTGTCATATCCATCAGCCATTTCTCATTAATAGAAGACAGATAATGTGTGTCATTCTATGAGGAAGGTTTATGGGGGTGAGAGGCTTTGTATGCTCAATGGACCCTTAGTGGAGAGAGCCCAGTATCTCTGTGGAAAGATAGACAAGATCCTGCTAACTATCTCCCAATTAGCCTTTTGGATGTATCATCTAAGCTATATACTTGTCATCTTTTAACCAAATTAGAAGACTGGGCCGAATCATCCAATGTTTGTTATCCAGAACAGGCAAGGTTTTGTAAGGGACATGGCACAATTGATCATTGTACTACACTGAAGGCTTTGATTCAGAAGTATACCAACAACTTTGGAAGACGTCTTTATGCTGCTTTTATTGATCTTACATTAGCCTTCAATTCTGTTGATTGATCAAGATTGTGAGAAAAGTTTGATAGGTCAGATATCGATTGAAGGCTTCTTAGGTTGTTGATCGAATTACAGTCCAACCTTATGGCTGGGGTGAGGGTGGACAGACAAGGGTCTCTTTCTGACCCTATTCTTTTAAACAAGGGTGTTAAATAAGGCTGCTTATTGATCCCTTTTTATTTAATGTTTATTTATGTTAATGGTATTGGTCAAGCCTTGGAGTCGTGGAATTTTTCTTGCTCCATCACTTTATGGATGTAAAATCTCAATATTGTTATACGCTGATAATATGGCAATTATGTCTTTAGTTGAGGTTGGTTTCAGAAGGATGCTAATAAAACAATGCTCTTTTTAAAAAAATATCTGGGCATTGTATTTCAAGAATCTGTCTTGGAAGGTACACCTTAATGCAATCTCATTATATGCTGCCTGCTCAGTAGGGCTTATTTTAAAATTATTTTACTAAAAAGGGGTTCAGTTAATTGCCCCCTGTGCTCAAAATATTCCAGAGCAAAGTTTTTCCACAATGCTGATAATGGACTGAAATTTGGGACTGGAATGAGAAAATGCTTGTCCAGCAGGAAGTTGTTCCGAATAATTTTTTAAGGAAGATCTTCAGCTGCATATTTAAGGTTGGAAGGTGGATTGCCCTACATTACAGTAAGAGTTAATTTAAAACTTAAAATATTTTAAAAGCCCCAAACAATATTTTGAATCTGTACTCTGTGCTCTGTTGTTACCCTTTTAAAGGAGAAAATAGTGTCGTTTAAAGACACATTTGTTTTTATCTTGTCACAAATCTTATTGAACAACCTTGACCCAGCCAGTCTCCCAGCCTAAACTCAGGGTAGGTTAAAAGCTGATAGAAAAGAAGAGAGAAAATAGGTGCTGCCTTGAGCTCTTGGCAGAAGGGGAAGCTGAAAATATAAACAAATGTCTCAATGGCCAATCTAAAAAAATGGAGGCTCTAAAACCCACAAATTATTAAAAAACCATTGTCAAAGAAAAAAAGGAAGATTATTATACATGAAAATAATAAAGCTTAACCTTCCTGTGATAGAACAGGCTCTCTTTGCAGTGTGTGGCTACCCCCTCATTGGCAGACACTGTACTCCAGTCTCTTACCTGTCCAGTTGACTGGCAACTTAAAAAATGCCAGTGCTTGAAGAGTTAATTCTTTGCTGTTCTCTTCCCAACCTGCTGTGATTATTGCAAAGATGTACCAGTATGTTGATGGAGAGAGCCAATGGCTTTCTTGATGAGGTCAAGCCTGGTGCCATTTCCGCATCCGATTATCTGTTAAGAGGCCCTTTAATAATGCTTAAATGGCAAATCTCTGCCTCTCCTCACTACAGCGTCTAAGTGCTCCGGTGGCATGGACAGAGAAATGGGTATTATTCACTAAATTTAATATCTCCACTTGGGAAACAAAAAGTGAGGAAAAAGGATATGGTCACAGATCTCAGTCAATTCATGTGTCAAGCAGACATACAGGCCTGTGGGACCCAAAACACTTGCATAATCAGATGCCTTTCTTGTTACCTGCATGTTCATAGATATTCCAGTGATGTATGTGTAAAGTGCCATCATGTTGCAGCCAACTTAGACAACTAGGGTTGCCAAACTCCAGGTACTAGCTGGAGATCTCCTGCTATTACTACTGATCTCCAGCCAATAAAGATCAGTTCCCCTGGAGAAAATGGCCGTGTTGGCAATTGGACTCTAGGCATTGAAGTCCCTCCCCTCCCCAAACCCTGCCCTCCTCAAGTTCCACCCCAAAAACCTCCCACCAGTGGTGAAGAGGGACCTGGCAACCCTAATGGCAACCCAGTAGTGTTTTCAAGGCAAGAGACTAACAGGTGATTTGCCATTGCCTTCCTCTGCATAGTGACCCTGATATTCCTTGGTGATCTCCCATCCAAGTACTAGCCAGGACTGACCCTGCTTAGCTTCTGAGATCTGACCAGATCAGCCTAGTTTGGGCCATCCAGGTCAGGGCATTACTCTTCCAAAATTCCATTGTTGTGCTAGCATTAGAGCCTGTTATGTCAGGGGAATGAGTGAGCTTTTTTACTGGAGGAAGTTACCACTGTTGGCAGAACAGATCCATGGAATTCAGTTCTCTTCCATCCATACTCAGCAGTCCTGCCCTCCATGTATTGCTTTGATCATAGATGAATGTTAAGAAGAGCCCTGCTGAATCAGACCAAGGGTCCATCTAGTACTGCATCCTGTTTCCAGCTGTGGGCAACCAGGTGCTTTTGAGAAATACATAAGCAGAATGTGAATGCAACTGTAATTACCCCGGTTTTTATCCCTTGTTATGTAGTGTGACTGCCTCTGAACAGGGAGATTTTATCTTCCATGGTGAATAGCCATTGACGGACTTATCCTCCATGACTTTGCCTAATCCCCTTTGAAAGTCATCTAAGTCAATGGATATTGTCACCTCTTGTGGCAGCTAGTTCTATAAATTGATCATGTACTGTAAGAAAAAGTACTTTCTTTTGTCTCTACAGAATGCCTTCCATTTCCAAGTCTTTTCCTTATGTATCATATTTCTTTATATCATATTTAAGTAAGACTATGGGTAAGAAATTTTCCTTTTTACAGCTTCATAAGATGCCTAGTCTCTGTTTAGGTTCTTTAAGCACTTAAGAAATGACACAGTATCAGAATTCTCAAGATTCCATGGAAATTGCAGCTGCTTTAAAAGTAAACACTTTTTCTCCATTTGTCTTTGAATCCTTTGCATGCTTGAAGAATATGAAAATATTTATTATATGTTTGGTTTTTATGTTGTCAAATGCAAGTCTCACCCAAGTTGTCCTCCATCCTTTTTTATTTTGTTTTACCAGTTGCTCAGAAAACAACAAAAATTCAATTAAAAACCCTTTGTTGGTTTATAGCCTAGAGCTGAGTTTCCTTTTAGAAAGCTGCCTGAGAACAACCATTTGGTTGAATTGGTGTCAATTAATGGATATTGTAGGGACTGAACTGCAGTGACCTAGGTTCAGATCCCTGGTTAGCCATAAAACTCACCATTTCTCAGCCAAATCTATTTCACAAAATTGCTATAAGGGTTGTGGGGTTTGGGATTAGGAACACAAAATAATTTGGTTGTGTCTGTGAGAGAAAGAGATTAGATAGATTAACTGGAAGGGATTCCATTCCCTTTCGTTGTTGTTTCATATGTGAACGTTCTATACAATGATAATCAAAAATGGAGAAAGGGAAAATATTGTAAACCACTTTGTGTCCCCACTGGGTAGTACAGTGGGGTATAAATGTTTTTCTGTTTGTACAAAATGACCATTGCATATACTGAGACAATCACACATTGAGCATTCTCCTGTTATATTAGGTAGCCGAAATTGTAACAAATGAAAACGGCTCCCAAGTGCTCATAATAGGAGAAATGTGGTAATAAATATATATGTGTGTATGTTTTATTCCATGAATTTCATCCTTTGCTGCTCTTAAGGTGAATGGGTATCACAATTAATGGAAAGACAATGTTTCCCATATCAGAGGACCATCATGCATGATACCTCTTGTTGATGTTTGGTTAACTAGCTTCTCTTTCTCTCTCTCTCTGTCTCTTTCTCTTTTTCTGTCTGCATTTTGCAGTTCTGCTAAGCCAGTCCTCACTAGAATGAGCACAAAACAAAACCGAGTGACAGCTTTTGTACATCAACATTAAACCGGAAGAAGCTTGGGAAGCCTGTGATGAAGAAGACTGTTGACAAGTGTAAAAATGTCTGATTGCCAAGAGCTGCCTTCTAAACATAGATCAGCCAGACATGCAAGTGGTTCTCTGGAGGGAGATTCAATCATGGATTTACCCACCAGCTCATTAGAAACTGCCGCTGAATGCAACGTTCAGAAGGCGTGCATGAAAAGTCACATAAGGGGGATAACTTTCAAAGGGGGTGTAGTTGTCACTAGAGAAACATATTAATATTCATGCATCAATGAGGTTTGTACGCTCTTTTTATTACTTGACTGAAAAGCGGAATGCTTAAAAGCAAAAATTCATGGCAGTTAAGTCAGAAAATTCTTATTCCAATAGCTGAGGTGACATGGTTTTTGATTCAGAATATTTACAAACAGTATCTTCCTGTCTCATGCTACAGGCAAGATGGTGTGATTTTACCCCATCATTTCTGTGCCTTGGTGGTCCTTCCTGGTACGATTAGTTAGAGACACAATGCTTCTCAGTTTCTCTTGTACACTGCAGTGGCTGGATTGAATTCTCATTCTACTGTAAGATGTAAATACTGTAAGATGGTGGTTCCCAAACTGTCCTTACAGTATTTAAAGACTTCAATCCTAAATACACTTTTTTAATTACTTGGGAGTAAATCCCATGGAGCTCAGTGGGATTTCTTTCTGAATATACATACTTCTAATTGCAGTAGAAGGACCAGGTCTCCCACTATAGCATGAGACTACCTATCCCCTGCTTCTAGTCCCCCACTGTTGCCCAGTGAAGCAGCAGGAGAAATTTGGGGCGGAGGAGTGATGTTGCGGCAATGCCAGGATGTCACTTCTGATCACATAACCACAAGTGATGTCACACAATGCTGTAGCAATTCCCCAAAACTCTATGGCAAAACCACTTTCCATTATGTGACCAGAACTGACATTGTTTGACACCACACAGTGCTGGCCCCCACCCCCCAAAAGCACCTGAGGGTTGTCAGCCCTTGGCAGGAAACTCTACGTTGCACTGAAACACTCATTAAGGAGAAGGAAACCATGAAAGGATAAATATCCCATGTCCTCTGCATGGTTTGCTCCAGGTAGCTCCAGGTTCTCAGAAGCATGCATGGGTTTCCCTTCTACCTTTCCAGCCACTCCAGTGTGGGAAGGGAAGGTGCAGGTGCTCAGACAAGGTAAAGGTGGGAATTGTAATTAGTGTTTTGAGGCAAAAAAAAATCTAAATGTTCCTTCCTGTGCTAAAGAAGAGAACAGTAAATTAAATAGCAGACAGTTTGTCACCCATTAATCGTACCCAAAATTCTACCTTCTTGAAGAGGCCACCCTTCTCTGCCTCATGTTAAGGGGCAGCCCCAGTTGGTGGGAGGTTGCTGACGCCTGAATGTAAAGAGCTGTGGCTCTGTGCTTCGTTTAATGTTTTACAAAGCCTATACAACATGAAATGTTTGAAAGCCACCTCTTTTAAGGGATTACCATTTGAAGACCGTTGTGTCACAGGTTTAGGGCCAACATAGATTCTGTCCTGGCATCTGAAGTACAGTAACAGAAGTATAGTAACAGACAGCTGCTGTGAAGTACTGTTGCATCCATAAGTGGTAAACAAAGATTCTTTACAAATGATTCCTGTATAGGTTTAAGAGGTCCACAGTGATTTTTCCAAGTAGCACAATACAGGGAGCAAACACACGACTCTTTGTAGACAGCTATTTTTGTTGTATCGTGTGAGGCAAAAAGTTTCACCTATGGTGACAGAAGTTGTTTCAGAGGAAGCAGGTTTTGCAGTTCAGTGACGGGCTGTCGTTCATGCTCAGTGAAACAGAATTAGCAACAGCATCCTTTAAAGCTCCACCTTTATGTTGCTTTGTTGCATTTAGAAGACTTGGTTTTGTGAGCGGATTATGACTACACTACAGATCTCTCCAACCCCGCCAAAAAAGAGCCAATGCAGTACATCTTGTTTATACCACACAACACTTAGTAATTATACCAGATCAAAACTGGTACCCGTTTGCCACAGAGGGCATGAAATGAGGATGCTGTGCATTCTGTCCAGCTCTGAACTGAGCACCAGAGAAGTACCACTGTAATAGCAAAGGCTTTTTAGACATTCAAGCAAACTGGGTTTTACATTTTTACATTTTTAGAATAAATCTGTACAAAATCCATGTATGTTGAAGACCCAATCTCAGAAACTCTCATTGCTTAAAATGCCTATGGACATTCTGTCTATGTATACACAAGGGTGTGTGTGTGTTGTTGTTGTTTTTTCAAATAAACTAGTTTTTTTTCTCCTGTGTGCTCATGTAGCCCCTGACACAGTAGTACTTCAGAACTTTATGCTGAATGTTCGCCCAAAGAAGTTACCGATACCATACAATGTAAAAAAGCTAGTCACAGGCACTGTTTTCCACAATTGAACTGTAATTCTGTTCACTTCCAAGGTTACAGGAACTAAATGTGGTTCATCAAAGACTTGAACCAAAGTCATTAGAACTATAGCATAAACTTATTCATCTTGATAGCCCAGAAGACATCCTAAGAACATGCTGTCGAATCATAACTGACTCATGGTGATGTGACATACAGTTAAACAGGAATGGCATTTGCATGTACCTGCAACCACCCACGAACACATACATGAACAGATGAAGTTGCCTTACACTGAATCAGACCATCAGTCCATCAAGATTGACAGTTTACTCAGACTAGCAGCAGCTCTCCAGGTAGAGGTTTTTCACATAACCTACTACCTGCTCCTTTTAACTAGAGGTGCCAGGGACCTTCTGCATGCAAAGCAGAGGCTCTTTCACTGAGCCACAGCCCCTCCCCACAGATCTAGATAACCACAGTTATCTAGATGTTTCAAGTAACCAAGATAATAGAGATTAAGGGCCAAATATCACTTTATAAGAAACATGGGGCCACCTCCAAAAATGGGAGCCCTATATGTCCTTCAACAGAGCCCACACTTTGCTAAAGTAGCTTTTTTTTGAGGATTAGAAGGAATGAGATGTTCATTCCCTTGCACGGTGACAGAACCCTCCACACCCAGGACCTGTGCTACCACAAGAGGAAAGAAGGAAGGGAATTGAACATAGCATGCTGGAGGTGACCATAGGACAAGAAAATAGACTTAAATGGCTGAAATGTTCCAAGTTTTCTCACATAATGAATGTGGAGAAAGATGAAGAATATCAATTTGGACAATGACTAGATGGAATGACATCATGCAACCATTCTGATGTGGTAATAAAAAAGGGAGTGCTTGACTTTTTGGGTATGGTAACCATTCTTTGGATTTCTTTCTGAGTATACATGCTTATAATTGCAGTAGAAGGACCACTATACTCCAGTAAGTGTCCATTGAGTATTCCAGTAAGTGTTCGTCTTGCCACCTCCTGGAAAATGCTCAGCAGATAGATTAGGGTCTCCCAACATGGTGCCCATGGGCAGCATAGCACCTACCCATACCTTTCCTGGCACCCATCAAGTGTTTTTAGAAAGTTGGTGGGGTGAGGTGGGGCTTTTGCCCAGCAGGGCTTTTGTTTGGCCATTGGAGAGCTCATTGGCTGTGCAGATCTTTTAAAATGTTGCTTTGGCAGCAGGTGCCATCACAGCACAAGAATCTTCACTGCGTCACTGAAGGTAAGCTGACTGTATGCAAGAAAATATTTTAAAACTGTATGTTCATTTTAAAGGGCCTCCTATTAAATAGCTTCTGTCTGACATGCTGAACAGTTAATATTAGAGTTATGAATAACGATTAGTTTCTACTTACTCTGCTGTATTTCAACCTGCTGAATCTAGCAAGTCTTCAGCCAAAAATCCCCTTGGGTCCCTTAACAGCATCTACTGCAGAGGTGACCTATAGCTTATTGACAATATTAAGAATAGGTCCTGTTCTCTAGTTATTCATTATGCTCTCACTCCGACTCTCCAAGAGTGTCTTCCTACTCATTCTAGCCCTATAAAGTCCCCTCCCTTCTTATATTTCCTCAGTTCTTGCTTATTCCTCGGACTCCCTCCTGTGACTTGATTTTAGCTTTTCACAGATTAATTTGCCAGTATTCCCTTTGTTCTGTTGCCCACTTTCCACAGTAACTGTGTGTTTATGACAGCTTCTTCAGCAAAATTCAGCACTCCTCAAAGGTACCCCTTCTGACTTAACTCCAGAACTCTGATAAACACAATCCCATCAGGACTCATTATATCTCCTGACCTGATCCTTACAAGGCTGACCACAACGGCAGTTCGTTGACAAAGTCAAAACTGGTGTGATCCTTAGGTCAAGATCACAAACAGCAGAGCTCATTCAGTGAAACTTCCAGTTTATTACCTCTTTAATATTAGTCCCTGCCTCTCGGTAGCCTTTTTTCACTGTGTTCTGATGGTGTTAACACAAAAACTTTGCATACCAATGTGGATGTTTCCTTTGCCAGCTCTCTCTCTCTGTGTCTATACACATACATATTCAGGAAGCAAACAGTTTTAATTACATACGTCATTCAATGTGAGTAGTAGTACCTTTCTAACCTCTTAAAATGTGGACGCTTTTCTATTCCATGCCATCGTAATGTCAAAAATGTGTGCGTTTGGTTTTATTTATTTTTTAAGGTCAACTAATTGTAAAGAAAATTGTTGGGATCTCTGACTTTCTGAAGAATCAAAGAACAATAATTTTTGTTACTTTAAGGTATGCTTGGTATCAAAGAACCTAATAAAGGTTACCTATGACTTTTTGTAGCATACTAGAATAAAGTGTGCGAGTGCCTTTCTGCAGTTCATTCAAGAAGTGGCTAGTTTTTTTTCTTTCCATATACTAACTGCTCTTTCCCCGACTCTTTCCTATGTTTTCGATAAAAAGATGTACAGTTGTGTATCTCTCACAGGAGGTGTCAGTGAATGGGAAGCACTGTGCACTGGCGATAGAATCTGTCCCCAAACCATAACCTTCCTTACTTGGCAGTCTGACCACGGGCTCAGAGTTCCTGGGTTCACCTGAATGTGCATAGGATTCCAGCCGTTCAGTCCAATCTTATGTATGTTTAAGTGGAAGTTAATCCTACTGAATTGAATGGGAATTATTCCCAGAGAAGTGTGTAATTTGCCGGGCAATCCTTTGCAGAATTACTCAGTCTAAGCCTGTTGAAATCATAGTAAAAAGTATGCTAAAAAGCAAACTCATTTCCAGCTTCATGTAGGAATCTCCTCCTAAACTTTCTGTGAAGGACCCGAGAATCATGAAACTACAAAGTTTAGGCCTTTATATAATTCCAGCGCTTGGATTTTCTCATCCATTTGGCAAATGTATTAGACAAGGATGTATTTTATCTTCCTATCTCTTCAATCTATATGCAGAACATATAATTAGGAAAGCTGGATTAGATTTAGATGAAGGTGGAGTGAAAACTGGAGGGAGGAACATTAAGAATTTGATATATGCCGATGATACTACATTAATGGCAGAAAATAGTGAAGACTTGAAACGACTACTGTTGAAAGTTAAAAGAGAAAGTGCCAAAGCAGGACTACAGCTGAACATCAAGAAGACAAAAGTAATGACTACAGGAGAATTATACAACTTTAAGGTTGACAACGAGGAAATTATTGTCGAAGGCTTTCACGGTCAGAGTTCATTGGTTCTTGTAGGTTATTCGGGCTGTGTAACCGTGGTCTTGGAATTTTCTTTCCTGACGTTTCGCCAGCAACTGTGGCAGGCATCTTCAGAGTAGTAACACTGAAGGACAGTGTCTCTCAGTGTCAAGGGTGTAGAAAGAGTAATATATAGTCAGAAAGGGGTTGGGTTTGAGCTGAGTATTGTCCTGCAAAAAGTATTGTCCTGTAAGTATCAAGATAATGTGCTAATGAGGGTATGGTATGTTAATATGGAACCATTGTATCCTGAAGTGATCTGTTAATGTGTGTAATCCAAAACTAATCTGTATGGCTATTGTTGAATGTTGTCTTTGTCTGGAGGTGTTTCAGGGCAGGAAGCCAAGCCTTATTCATTCTTAAACTCTCCTCTTTTCTGTTAAAGTTGTGCTGATGTTTGTGAATTTCAATGGCTTCTCTGTGCAATCTGACAAAATAGTTGGTAGAATTGTCCAGTCTTTCAGTGTCTTGGAATAAGACCCTGTGTCCTGTTTGTGTCAGTCCATGTTCAGCCACTGCTGATTTCTCAGGTTGGCCAAGTCTGCAGTATCTTTCATGTTCTTTTATCCTTGTTTGTATGCTGCGTTTTGTGGTCCCGATGTAAACTTCTCCACAGCTGCAAGGTATACGATATACTCCTGCAGAGGTGAGGGGGTCTCTTTTGTCTTTTGCTGATCGTAGCATTTGTTGTATTTTCTTGGTGGGTTTAAACACTGTTTGTAGGTTATGTTTTTTCAAAAGTTTCTCCATCCTATCAGTGACTCCTTTAATAAATGGCAAGAATACCTTTCCTATGGGAGACTAAACAGTCTCCCATAGGAAAGGTATTCTTGCCATTTATTAAAGGAGTCACTGATAGGATGGAGAAACTTTTGAAAAAACATAACCTACAAACAGTGTTTAAACCCACCAAGAAAATACAACAAATGCTACGATCAGCAAAAGACAAAAGAGACCCCCTCACCTCTGCAGGAGTATATCGTATACCTTGCAGCTGTGGAGAAGTTTACATCGGGACCACAAAACGCAGCATACAAACAAGGATAAAAGAACATGAAAGATACTGCAGACTTGGCCAACCTGAGAAATCAGCAGTGGCTGAACATGGACTGACACAAACAGGACACAGGGTCTTATTCCAAGACACTGAAAGACTGGACAATTCTACCAACTATTTTGTCAGATTGCACAGAGAAGCCATTGAAATTCACAAACATCAGCACAACTTTAACAGAAAAGAGGAGAGTTTAAGAATGAATAAGGCTTGGCTTCCTGCCCTGAAACACCTCCAGACAAAGACAACATTCAACAATAGCCATACAGATTAGTTTTGGATTACACACATTAACAGATCACTTCAGGATACAATGGTTCCATATTAACATACCATACCCTCATTAGCACATTATCTTGATACTTACAGGACAATACTTTTGCAGGACAATACTCAGCTCAAACCCAACCCCTTTCTGACTATATATTACTCTTTCTACACCCTTGACACTGAGAGACACTGTCCTTCAGTGTTACTACTCTGAAGATGCCTGCCACAGTTGCTGGCGAAACGTCAGGAAAGAAAATTCCAAGACCACGGTTACACAGCCCGAATAACCTACAAGAACCAACGAGGAAATTGTTCAAGACTTTCTATTCCTTGGCTCCATCATCAACCAAAAGGGAGACTGCAGCCAAGAAATCAGAAGGAGATTGAGACTGGGAAGGGCAGACATGAAGCATCTAGAAAAGAGTGTAAGGATGTGTCACTGACCACCAAGATTAGGTTAATTCATGCCATTGTATTCCCTATTACTATGTATGGGTGTGAAAGATGGACAATGAAGAAAGCTGACAGGAAGAAAGTAGACTCCTTTGAAATGTGTTGGAGGAGAGTGTTATGGATACTGTGGACTGCCAAAAAAAACAACCAAATCAGTAGGTTATAGATCAAATCAAGCCTGAACTGACCCTAGCAGCTAAAATGACTAAACTGAGGCCATCGTATTTTGGTCACATTATAAGAAGGCAAGAGTCACTAGAAAAGAAAGTCATGCTAGGAAAAGTTGAGGGCAGCAGGAAAAGAGGAAGACCCAACAAGAGATGGATTGACTCAATAAAGGAAGCAGGGACCCTCAATTTGCAAGACCTGAGCAAGGCTGTCAAAGATAGGACATTTTGAGGGACGTTGATTCATAGGGTCGCCATGAGTCAGAAGCGACTTGACGGCACTTAACACACACATACACAGCGCTTGGATGGGCAAGAAGGACCTGGGATACTATATGTCAGCTGAGGTTTAGCAAACCTATTTGAATGAACTTGCAATTAAGCTGAGCTCTTGCATAAGCTTATCTGTCTTGCAAAGTACATTGCTTTGATCTAGCCAATTCAGCCCTTGGAAAGTTAACTCTAATTACTCCTAGCTTAGTTTAAGAAACCTTAAAGGATACAAAAGTAAAAAACAAAGCAGACTCCAGATCAGATGTCAAAATTAGAAGGAAGAAGAAGAGGAGGAGGAGTTGGTTTTTATATGCCAGCTTTCTCTACCTCTTAAGGAAGAATCAGACCAGATTACAATCACCTTCTCTTCCCCTCCCCACAACAGACACCCTGTGAGGTAGGTGGGGCTGAGAGAGCTCTAATAGAGCTGTGACTAGCCCAAGGTCACCCAGCTGGTTTCATGAGCAGGAGTGGGGAATCAAATCCAGGTCACCAGATTAGCAGCTGCCGCTCATGTGGAGGAGTGGAGAATCAAACCCGGTTCTCCAGATCAGAGTCCACTGCTCCAAACCACTGCTTTTAACCACTACACCATGCTGGAATACCCCTCTTAAAATCTGATGGAATTCCTGTATGTCACCCTGTCCGTTTTCCCCCCCTGTTATCTTAGGAATTTATCTGCATTCTTCCCATTGCAAATCCATCTTCCTGTATGGCCATCAATCTTGATATCTATTTGACCATGCCCCCAGAGTGCGGATCACAAAATCTGTGCAATGTGATCATAGAGAAGGGGGGAAATCTGAAAAGTTAAAAAATATGGTGATGTGCATTTAAAACCAGCCAGCATGGTGTACTGGTTAAGAGTGGTGGACTCTAATCTGGTGAACTGGGTTTGTTTCCCCACTCCTACACATGAAGCCTGCTGGATGACCTTGGGCTAGTCACAGTTCTCTCTGAACTCTCTCAGCCCCACCTACCTCACCTGTCTGTAGTGGGAAGGGGATGGGAAGGTGATTGCAGGCCCATTTTAGACTCCTTAAAATTAGAGAAAAGCGGGGTATAAAAACCAACTCTTTTTCTTCTTCTAAAACACCAACAGTTAAAGAAAAAATTAGAACACCTACCGTGTGGGCACAAGTTCTCACTCTCCATTTTGAGGTCAACCCCAGTCAACAATGATGTCGCTGCTGCAGCAGATAAGGAAAGAGGGAAAGAGTGGGTCAAAGAGAAGGTGGTAGGAGAGAGAGAGTGAGTAGAAGACAAAGAGACAAAAGGAGGACACAATGGCACAGTGGCGAAGAAGAATGAGGTGGCAGAAAGAGGAGAAGAGAGGAGATGGTGTCATAAGGCAGGGGAGGACGGTAAAGGGGCAAGGAGGAGGAGGCAGCAAAAGAGAAGAAGTGGAAGCTACAGAAGTGAAACCCCAAACAAAGTGAAATCTCTGGCTTCCTTGCTTATTGATTCAGAAACCCAATACCAGTGTATTTAAAATTGGGGGCCTTTTTTGATACATCAGAAACCATGGGCAGAGGGTAACAGGGTTTAAAGTAAGTTGATGGTACACCAGAAAGCTTTCTATTGCATTGCAGTTCAAATACAAACAAAAGTTCCTTTGGAATAGGAGTCCATATCTACTGACTTGGCTGCCACCAATGAAAGACAACTTTGAATCCAGAGCAGGGTTTGGATGAAGAATTTAGGGACAAGCATAGAGATAGAAATGAGTAACACATGCCCCTTGTTTTCCAGCTCTCTGCCTTCCTGGTGGGACTGTCTCTGCTCTCAGTAGCAAAAAAAAAGGTGTCACAAAATTGCGGGTGGGGCTGGCCGTGATTGTAGTTGTTAAGTCCGCATGGGGAGGACACACGAGGTCGAGACGGAGTTCCAACACAACGCGTTTATTGCAGTACAGAACAGAACTAGAGAACACAGTAGAAACGGCCCTGCTTATATGCTCCTCTGGCCGCCCGCGGCCACTCCCCCCCTGATCCGTGATAGGGGGAAAGAACCCCGGGGTACCAATGGCGCGTGCCGGCTTAGGGCCAATGGCACGCGCTGGCTTTGGCCAATCGCGTGAGCAGGGCTTTGGAGCCTTTGCCCAAGACTCAAGCTCCAACGTTCTCCTGCATATCCCCTAACTATATACATACACCACACCCCTCCCCCCTAAGTCCTGACAACACACGAACAAACATAGTCCTTAAGGTGGCTCGGCCACGATCTTGTGCGCTGTGAGCGACGTGGTGCTGGAACGGGGGCTTCCGGTTGCTCGGCGGCTGTGGGGCTGTCATGTAGCTTGGTGGCGAGGTCGGCCTCCGCTCCGTCTCTGGGCGATGCGGCCTTGTCGGTCGGTAGCGGCCAGTCGGACACGGTGGATTCCGTTGCGGCAGGCGCAGAGTCTGCGGTGTTGGGGTCCAGTGTGGTTTCTGGAGCAGCGGCGTGGCTGGGCAAGTCGGCTGGGCAGCGGCACAGCTGGTCAATGTGTCGCCGCAAGACTCGCCCATCCTGGGTGGCGACCCGGTAGGAGACCGGGCCGGTTGCTTCCTGGACCGTGGCTGGGATCCAGGCCGGGCCCGTGCCGTAGTTCCGGGCGTAAACCGGGTCTTCCTGCTGCACGGTTCTCAGGACTGCGGGGCAGAGTCAGCTGGGCTTCTCTGGTGCCAGGTCCGGGTGCAGGCGGTTGAGAAGTCCTTTCGGCCAGCGCCCCATTAGCATTTCTGCGGGGCATCGGCCCGTTGTGGAGTGGGGGGTGATATGTTGGACTAGCAAGAAGTTTGCCAGCCGCGCATCCCAGTCCCCGTGGATAATTCGCTGTAGTGTGTTCTTAGTTGTAAGAACCATCCGCTCCGCTTGGCTGTTGGTGGAGGGATGGAAGGGAGCCAAGGTGACATGGCGTATCAGGTTCTTTGCCATAAACTCCTGGAACTCCGTGGACGTGAACTGGGCCCCGTTGTCGGAGACGACGGTGTTCAGAAGGCCATGGGTGACGAAGAGCCGGCGCAGCTCCCGGATGATGGTCCACAATGTCAGGGAAGTCACGGCCACGACTTCCAGCCATTTGGAGAAAGAATCCACAATGACCAGAAAAGTCTTGCCTTGAAAGGGCCCCGCGAAGTCTATGTGGATGCGGGACCAGGGGGCATGCATGGACTCCCATCGCTGGACTGGAGGGCGTGGCATCTCGGGGCGTGACTCCTGGCAGGGCTGGCAACGGCTTACCCATTCTTCAATTTCGGCTTCAATGCCCGGCCACCAGACGTAGCTGTGAGCTAGCGCCTTCATGCGGACGATGCCCGGGTGGCTTTCGTGTAATGCTTCCAGGACTCTGGAGCGGAGCTTTAGTGGTGGGACAACGCAGCTTCCCCACAGCAGGCACCCCTTGTGGAGCGAGAGTTCGTGCTGCCGGGTTGCAAACGGCTTGAACTCCTCCCCTGGTCGAGCCGCAGGCCACCCCTTCCCCACCCAGTTAATGTCACGGGCGAGGGTGTGATCCTTCGTGGTGTGGGCAGCGACGTCCGAGGCGTGCAGGGGCAGTTACGGCAGGGTCTCAATGAGCATCACATTGAACGCCGGGGAAGGGCCAGAGTCGGAGTCCTCCAGCGGCAGGCGGCTGAGGGCATCCACGTGGCCAATTGACTTCCCGGGATGATGCGTGAGGCGAAAGTCATACACATTCAGGAAGATGGACCAGCAGAGCAATCGGGGCGACAGGATCTGAGGTGTCTGTCGGTCCGGGAGGAAGAGGCCCAGGAGCAGCTTGTGATCGGTGATGATCTCGAACAGCCGGCCGTAGACGTAGTCATGAAACCTTTTAACACCAGCTATGACGGCGAGGACCTCCCGGTCTATCTGGGCATAGTTGCGCTCCGCCGGCGATAGGGTCCGGGAGTAGAATACGATCAGGGCCTCCCGCCCATCAGGCATCCGAGTCCAGGAACTGTACCTGGGGAAGGCCGAGCTGACACTTCTCGCGCTTAACGGTGAGTCCAGCGACCCGGAACCTGCAGAGAATCCCCCGGGCGCGATCTAGGAGCTCCTCATCAGGGCCGGCTGCGACCAGGACATTGTCGAAGTAGGGAACGACGCCTGGAAGGCCCTTCAGGAGATCCTCCATTAAGTTCTGAAAAATGCTGGGCATGGTGCTGACCCCGAACTGCAGGTATTTGACTCTGAAGGTGCCTCGGTGCGTGACGATGGTCTGGGTGTCCGTGGATTCGGCTTCGACCGGCAGCTGCGGCTCTCGAACTGTTTGTGGCGGATGGTCACATAGGCGGCGGAGTGAACCAGCACCCAGCGGCGCTGGTAGTCAGTGATGACGACCTCCGATGGTTGCAGCTTGGGAAGGGTCGTCCGGGAGGCCAATTTGTGAAAAGTATCTGCCGAAATGATGGAGAGCGCTGATCTGGAGTTGACCTCCATCTTGCATGGGGCTCCCTCGATGGTGACGGAGACATTCGGGGCTCCGGGGATCTGGTGGACCTGGAGGCTGTGCAGGTCGTCGTGGCGGCAGCAGCAGGGGGCAGCGCGCTCCCCTTCGGACAGTTCCAATGGCGGGGTACCAATGGCGCGTGCTGGCTTAGGGCCAATGGTGCGCGCTGGCTTTGGCCAATCGCGTGAGCAGGGCTTTGGAGCCTTCGCCCAAGACTCAGCTCCAATGTTCTCCTGCATATCCCCTAACTGTATACATACACAACAGTAGTAATTGGTAGTGATTGGTAGTGCAACAGCACTGCCGGGCATTATTGAGACTACCCCATTCTCAGAAACCTGATACTTGCGCATTTAGAACTGCCTCTGCTTTTCACCTGTGTTTTCTAAAACTGCTAGAACAGCTGAAAGGTGCTTGAAGCGATGGGTGTGAATGCAGCCTAGATGTCAGGCTAAGCATGTGGGGGTTTATTTTATTTTTGTATGGAGGAGTATTTGATCCGGCCTGAAGTGGTGCAGCCCAGACATAGTTTTGCTGCTTCAGAGTCTCACTCTCTCTGAGTACAAAGCCTAAGAGTCATTATTATGACTAGAACGCAAGTACATTTATGAGCAAGTCAATTTATTCTTTGTTACAGTTTACTTTTCCTGAATTGTTCCAACTGACTTTGTTAGGAAACCAGGGCATGATGGGGTGTGTAGTTCAGTTACAGAACAATCCTATGAAGGATTACTGCAGTCTAAACTCATTAAAATCAGTTAGCTTAGACTGGAGTGAACAGGTGTAGTATTGCATCACTAATCTTTTCCCAGTCCCAAGTTTTCATCTTGCTTCCTGGCTGTGAGGGGTTTGATTGTAGAGATAACTGTCAGAACTTTAAAAGGGGATTAGACAGATTCATGGAGGAGGAGGAGGAGGAGGCCATCGGCGGCTACTAGCCACAGTGCCTAAAAGGACCTTCCACTCTCAGAGGCACTTCTGAATGCCAGTGCTAGAAGGCAACATCAGGGGAAGGCCTTGGCTGCTATGGCTTGTTTGTTCACCCTCCAGGCCATCTGTTTGGTCTCTGTGTGAGAAAGGATGCTGGGCTTTGTCAGTGTTGGGCCCGATGAGTCCTCCTCGAAGGATGAGGATGCCATGGTGGCTGAACCTCAGAGGTCCAAACCCTGGCAGACCCCGAGGTTCCTCGGCCCTTTGGTTACTGAAAGTCATTCAGGGGGCATGCAGCCAGTTGTGGCTGCTGGGCCAGAAGCCCAGATGGCCCATTAGTAGAAGCCAGGGCAAGAGACTAGGACTGTCGAGGAGTCTACTGAGGAGATTTGTCTATTGCCAGGGATCCCACAGTTGCCCTAGAACCCCAGGAGCAGAGAAGGCAGAAAGCCTAGGTGGAAGCTCAGCTCAGATGGTAGCATGCATGGCTGGCCACCCAGGGCCTCTCCTCTGCATTAGAAGAGCAAGCTTCACCGTGAGGCTCCGAATGATGCTGGACAGGGTCCTGCTGTTAGTGCCTGTATACTCCAGGCCACTGCTACAACTTCAGGCACTGATTCCTATGAATAACCTCAGCTCAGCTTTGGCTGTTGTGAGATCAACAGCTCTGATATTGCGTGCTACTCTTACCCGCCTTGACTGCACTGCCTGTTCTTGTGAGAACTTCTACCTGCCCCTAGGTGCAAGGAGAACAAACTAGATGGATCACCGGCCTGGTTCAGCAGGGCATTTCTAGTGTTCTCAAGAGAATGCTGCACTAGAGTGGTTGATCATTTTTCATGAATCCTTTGGTACTGGTACCCCCCCCCCCAACTACTCTACCCATCTGAAGGTAAGAGCCAGATCTCTCTTTATTTCTCCCTGTTGACCTCAAAGTGTGACTTTTGTTGGTGGGTGCAATGGCACTACCTGAAACACCAGTGGCACCTGCTTCTGTAACAGTCTTCTGATATATAATGCACCACTCACCATAGCAAACTTCAGGGATGCCAACATTAAACTTCAAAAAAGTACAAAAGAACGTAAGAAGACATCTGCTGGTTTGGAACGATGGTTCCTCTAGTACAGTATCTTGTGTCACACACAGTGGTCAACAACTTGCCCCGGAGGCTCAGCAAACAGGTCTTAGAGAAAAAGTGCTTCCCCTAATATTGCCTCCTATTTCTAGTCTTCAGAGGTTGGCAACTTCTGGATGTGGAAGCTTAAAGCTAGTATCCATCGAAGGACTTACCTTTCAGGAATACATCCAGTCCCCTCATGGGTTTACCCGTCAAATAGTTCCCATGCAAGATAGTTTAATGTCAGTGAAATGGCATGGGGAGGGGAGCGGAGCCCCTTCCACACACGTGCTGCAGTTGTGATCTGAACTGGGCATTGCACACACAAGAACTGAAGAGAAGCTACAAGCCACGTGTGACTGTTACACAGGTCATAAGGTGGGGACCCCAGATTCAGTATGTGTACTACATAATGTGTGAAGAGATCCTCTGGAATTATTTCAGCCACAAGGTAAGATTGGATATATAAAAGCCATGGAATAACCTGTTTCCTATCAACACAGTAAAAAATGATGATGTGTGCATCTGAATGCTGCCATCTAGTGGTATACTCTTATATAGGTTTTCCTCACGCTTTCAATTTTATTCCAGGGAGGAGGCTGCCATTTACCAGTTAAACTTTGTGTCGATGTAGATACCACATTAACAATGCCAAGCTGAAGCAAGCCTTTTGCTCTGCATGCATCTTCACTTGCTGTTCTTTCCATCCTACTGTGGTGCAGGTCTGAGTCTCTTGCAACCGACGAAGTAAAATGATTTCTCCCCCTTGGCCGTGGAGCTGAGCCCCTTCCTCTGCTACCTGATCTTCCTTTTTTGGAAGCCACAACCTCACTCTTTCCACAGTCTGAAAATAAGCATATGTTTGCTGCAGTTTCTACTAAAAAGTCAGACACAGAAACGGTCGGATGGGCAGGATTGTCGGGATTTCTTCTGGGCCCCATCCACATCTGACTCAAACAATGTATGAAAACAAATCCCATTATTTGCCTACCTCCATGCACACACACACCCAGCCACCAGGATAAACAGGGCCCTTGGAATTCTGTCCCTCTTGGCAGCCCTGCTGATAGGCATTGTAGTGGGCGGAAGATGGCACTGACCTCCACACTTGGTTTCTTCCCATGCTCCCTTTCCAAGAAGATCTACGGTCTTTCCCCTACCTGTTTCCCTGAGACTGAGCTTCTTAAGCGGTGGCGGAAAGTGCCGTAAAGTCACATCTGATTTATGGCAGCCCCATGGCGTTTTCAGAGCCCTGTGGCGCAGAGTGGTAAGCTGCAGTACTGCAGTCCAAACTCTGCTCACAACATGAGTTCGATCCCAACGGAAGTTAGTTTCAGGTAGCCGGCTCGAGGTTGACTCAGCCTTCCATCCTTCCGAGGTCGGTAAAATGAGTACCCAGCTTGCTGGGGGTAAAGGGAAGATGACTGGGGAAGGCATTGGCAAACCACCCCGCAAAACAAAGTCTGCCTAGAAAACGTTGGTATGTAACCTCACCCCATGGGTCAGGAATGACCCGGTGCTTGCACAGGGGACCTTTACCTTTTACATGGGGTTTTCAGTGCAAGAGATGGACAAAGGAGGTTTGCCGTTGCCTGCCTGCTTCATAATGACCCTAAGTCTTCCTTGGTGGTCTCCCATCCAAGTGCTATCCAGGGCTTAGCTTCTGAGATCTGATGAGATTGGGTTAGCCTGGGCCACCCAAGTCATGGTGGCTTCCTAAGTGCACCATGATAAATATGTAATGACAATTAAAAAGCTGCATCAGTTGAATTCATGTGCTTTCTGAATGGCACATTGGCCCACGATGCTTTTCAATCTGGTTTCAGGCCTGGTTTTGGGAATGAGACTGCTGATTCTGGTAGATGATCTCTGCCTGTGCAGTAACTCCATCCCAGCAGTACCTTCTTGCTACCCCCGTGCACATTGAGGTGGGGATAACTACAGCATTTTCTATAGTTGCCCACCCGCACATGCACACCCACTTTAGAACAGACATCTCTGAAAGCATAAGGAAAGCCCCTTTGTAACTAGAACCTTCAAGAGAACCTTTGTAACTAGAACCTTGTAACTAGAATCTTCATTTGTAAAACCAAATGGTTTGGAGCATCTTGAATGACGCTAGGAGTAGCCGGGCTAATCTTGTTAATCTTGCAAGAATTGTGCTCTCACTTAGTGTTTAGTTTTTAGTGTTACTGTGGCTGCATGGGAGAAAGGCAGGCTTCTAACTGGCTTAAATAAATCAATATTATGCAGCTGTTAAAGACACCCAGTCTCCCTCAGAAAAAAAGGAATCTCAAGTTCCAAATGGTCATCATACAAAAGGCAGCTGTATATATTTGTAAACTTAATCCAGTTTTTTTTAAAAAAAAATAAGACTTCCAGCTTTGTATTTTATATTATCTATGGCCAATCTGGCAGTACAGTGTTTGTCAAGTCTATATTAACCCGATTCATTTTAAGACATGTGACTGTTGCTATTCCATTAAGGTGTGCTTTTTGCGGTTTTGAGATCATGTCTGAAAACCAATGTGTCATTTTACCCAGTAGATGGCAGTAAAACATTTTCTAAAAGCTGGGAGAACACGATACCGGGAGACTAGCTTGAAAATTCAAATGAAGTCAACAGAAGAGGAATGAGAAGACTGGCAGTCTGAAGGATGAGTTAAACGTTTAGTTATATATGGCTAGGAGTGCACTGCGAAGTCAAGACTGGCTAGAAGCAAGGCCGCTTGGTTCGGTCCCAGACAGCAGTGACAACATGTGCAGGTTCACCCCTAGTAACTTAAGAGGCAGCAAGAGGTACGCCTGTGGTTGCCGTGGCTGGAGAGGCCAGAACTGAGTGACCCCTGTGGAGTGGAGGTCATTTGGGCGTCACTTGTTCTGGGCTGCCATGGCCCTCTGGGAACTTTCCTGGGGAGTTAAAGGGCCACTCCACCCCCATATATGGCCTGTGGATATATTAGTCCATGGCTAATCCTGGAAGGTTACTGAAACTGCTACTGGAAAACATGCTTGCTAAGCTATGCTAGCACCTCTCTTCCTGACCTGCTAGCATTTTGCCTACACAGAGCTTGTATAGAGATGAGGTTTTGAAACATGCCTTTCCCCCCACTTGCATTCAGAAGTGGTACAGTCCCAAGAGGGAAATACCGTGTGCTTTTTAGACTGATTTGAGAGTGAGGTCTGGAAAGGAACGTACCACTGTCACAAGTCACTAGTCTTGTGTGGGTATGAATTCACATGGTATTCTAATCTGTATGATGGGAGGGATGCTCCCACTGTCCCAGAGAAACTGTGAGCTCATTGGTCCAGACTGAACGAAACATAGTGTGGCTGTAGCAGTGATATCACTTCTCTTTTCTTGCTGAGTTTGCAAGTTGACTGAGAGTTCACACACTCTTCAACTGTCAATGAACTCTTGCTTAGCGCGACCTCCAGCTCGGACAGTTCGTTGAAACAGTTACAGAAAAAAGTTAGATTAATTGCTTTTTAATAGAAGGTAAGAGTTGAGACTCTCTTATCTTGCTATATCGAATGTATCTCATATGCACATGCTGATTAGTTTATTTGCTTATCTTATATTTAGTTATGACCAATCAGATATCTAGATATGATCACATGATTATAATAGGTCAGAGCTAGAGAAAGATTATTGCTATTTTTCTATAAATATGCACTTGTGCAACAAGCAAATCTGATTTCTCTGGCTGGAAGTCTCAGAAGAATAGGTGAGATCTCTTGATGAGGTAACTTGGGCTTTTTGATAATCCCTAAAAGCAGTGAGGCAAAAAGTTGAAACCTTATTTGCTTTTTAAAACTATTACTTGTTATAATATGATTAAACAATGCTTGGAATTTTGATAACTGTAGCATTTATCTTCACAATAATTATAGAGTTAAACTTTTCATGGCTATTTCCCCCCATCTTGCTCAATAGAATGAATCTTTTCTTTTCTCAATAAAAGATAAAAGTTTCTACAGGTGTTGTGTCTGATTTGCTGGTTAATAGTTCAGTGAACCAAACTCTACCCCCTACTCTTGTATTATCAGGGTTAAAGGCTGTGAATCAGCTTTAATTGATAAATCCTGGAGAACTCTGCTGCTAATCAGTTTTGCACTGGTAAAGTCTTTAAAGTTGTTTAGTACAGATCCTCTAATAGGATGCAGGAGGGAATATCTCATTACATTGGCATGGGGGGGAATAGTATCAATAGGTAGCAAAAATCAAAGAAAAACATTCTTATCCAGCCAGATTGCACAAGAAATGTTTTTCCTGCCTTAGCAACCTAACCCACCTATAAGTAGAGGTTTTTTTCCTATCCTCTCAGAGTTGGAAACAGAATGCTGGGCTAGAGGGCTTGGTCTGATTCAGCAAGGGTGCTTTTAATCAGGGGCAGCATTACTATGCACCAGAACTCCCTTCCCCTAAACAAAGAGGTGTGTGGGGGAAACAATTTTCCTTTTCCACTGGAACCCACTAATTCACACTCCCTTCACCTGAGTTTGAACTGTATATTGGGCTTAATGACTGAGGCCCTCCTGACCCACACTCCCTTCACCAGAGTTTGAACTGCATATTAGGCTTTGCCTCAGCTTGGCTGAGTTTTTGGACCCTGCTCCCTCTTGAGTAGCCCAACTGTCATTCCCATGTGGAGAAGAGAAGCTGAACTGGGTGAGTATTCCTCTGGTTGAATTCAGAGATATTGTTTAAATGTATTTCTCAGATGAAGATACCAGTTTTCATTCCCCTTCAGTTGGAGCAGAAAGGATTGTCTTACCTTAATTTTACAAAAAGTGCTTTAATGAGTTGCAGCGGGTGCAACTTTTCCCCTTATGGGTGGGGTCGGCCTGGCTCTAGCTATCTCTGCAAGCCTGGCTCTTGCTCGTGTGTGTGTGTGGTTCTGTTGGTAGGACTTCTTGTCAGTGATTTTCTAAACTGAAAAGTGTGGGGTCTTGACACTGGCTACATATCACACAGATTGACCCCCAAATCTGGAGGATAGTCTCTCTAAGACCAGGTATACAGAGCCTGGTTGTGATTTCTCAGTGGTGAAAAACACTGTGTGTGTGGTTAGAGGCTGTTAGTTTACATTTCTCAGACTGAGCGATGCCCCTGGAAGAAGGCTCTTGGATGTCTGATGAATGCTGGCTTTAATTACACTATCCTTTTTGTCCAAGGGTTGGAATAAATTAAATCTTTCTGTGCCCTGGAAATAAGTGGTTTAGTTCTGGGGAGGTTAAATTAGCTTTCTAAGGAAGCCCTGCACACAACCAGAATTGAGTGTTCCCAGGCTTCTAAAAAGTGTTTGATGTTTTATTTATCTTGGGGGGGGGGTTGCTATGGGGCAGATGTCTTCTCCCCCTGGAAAGGTATATTTCAGGAATTTATGCCATATGCCAGTGTAATGTCTAAGTTAGAGGGACTGGAAGTCAACACTGCTTTCAAGTCATCACCACATATTCTCCCTCCTCCTCCATCCATGGGTGTGTAAATGTACCGGATTTCCCTCAGTGATGAAATCATGGCACTGTACACACGTTTAAAGGCACTCATTTACAGGAGTTGTATCTCTTGGTGTAGAAGAGAATTGAAAATTGTAGCCCCACCAACTCAGGAAGTCAACCGTCACCCCTGTCCTCATGCCCTGGCGGGAACCCTGGTAGAAATGTAATGCTTGGATAGGCGAAAGGTATTGGCATCGCATTTGGTCAGGGGATTCTACTAGATGTCTTTTTTTCTCCTGAATGATGGCTTTCATCTGTTCCAAATGGGCACATAGGCTGCAGCTCTGCTTTGTATGTTGTGCAAAACTGAGTTATACACTTTGGGGATGGGGGATCACACTGGGGAGTTTAAGTGGCTCAGACACAAGCCAAGCTGAGTAGCCCTTGTAGAACTTCAGGAGCCACTCAGCTCAGTTCTAGTCAGTATCGTTGTTTTCTTGTATGCTTCATTTACCAACCAAACGGGAGGCCATGGACCGTGCTAGCTTCACGGAGGAGGAGTTTTGAGTCCTCCCAGCTCCTGTTTCTTCTCTGTTTTGAAAATCAATATAATGAGCCTACAAAGGTAGTGAATGTACAGTGTGGGCTCAGACTGCTGTCATATCCGTTTCTCGTGTTTGTGAATAATTCATTCCCCTCCCCTTTCTCCATCTGCAGCAATTCTTCCTTCCAGAAAGGGAAGCAATAATCTTTTCCCTTAGCAGAGCCTCTGCTCTCCTTGGAAACTCCAGCCTGTCCCAGCTGCCTTTGTGCTGTTTGCCAGAGTAAACACTGAATTGCATTTGAAGCTGCATGAGTCAGGTCCAGCTGGGAAGGTTTAAGGAGCTCTGGAGCTTTCTGAAAATGGCAGTGCTTCTCGACAGAACCCAGGCAAAACATGCAGAACATTTTATATGGGTTACTAATTTCCCCCATCAGGACAGTTGTCTCCATAGCTACTCCCTTCTTGTCATATTATACTTTATCCTTACTTGGCCTATTCAGCTCCTCCAGCATGAGAGTCCTAGACATTTCCGTTGCAGAATCCTCCGGGGATACTGCTGTGTGTGGCAGCATGGCCCTGTAGGGTTGCCAACCTCCAGGAGGTGCCTGAGGTTCTCCTGGAATTACACCTGATCACCACACTATAGAGATCAGCTCCCCCTGGAGAAAATGGCAGCTTCGAAGGGCAGACTTTAGGCCATCGCATCCCCACTGAGCTGCATACCTCCCTAAGCATTGCCTTTCCCTGGCACCACCAACACTCCATGGATTTCCCATGCTGGAGCTGGCAACCTTATTTGCCCCACCAATAAGTGTCCCAAGGTAGCATCAAAGACAGTGGCTATGACCTGGGAGCAACACCCTTTGTTCAAAAATGGCATTTCTGAGAACACATGCATAGGGTTGGGATGCATGGCTCACATGTCAAACCTGAAAGCACTGCCAACGCACTCTGCAATTTCCTCCATAATAGTACGTCATAGTTCCTTGGAGTTGTTCCTTGTTATCATGGAGATTTGTCATGGTGGCCCAGTGGATGAAGGCTCAGCGTTGGCACCAGAAAAACTGGGTTCCGGTCTGACTTCAGTACTACAACCACTGGCTGGTCTCTGGCATGTCACAACACCCATTCCCTTATTTTGGAAAATAAGAGTTGGATTTACTTCTTTCACAGGGTAGTTGTAGCAACAAACTGTCTTGATTCCAGCTTCTCATGACCATTTTAACCAGGAACTCGACCATGACGTATTCCTGGATCTGAAAGTTACTGGATATGAGCTTAGTTATTCAAATTGAGCA
This sequence comes from Euleptes europaea, assembly GCF_029931775.1. Lineage (NCBI taxonomy): Eukaryota > Metazoa > Chordata > Lepidosauria > Squamata > Sphaerodactylidae > Euleptes > Euleptes europaea. The sequence goes on from NC_079314.1 coordinate 46,855,541, forward strand.
CTGAACCTGTGCCCAGTTGGCATCCCATGAACCACTGTTTTCTCAAATCTGCAATAAAATTCCCCAGGCAAGTGAAAATGCCTGACACCAAACATTAATTCTGGGACTGACCATGATTCACAGTATTCCATTCTCCCTCAAGACTGGGTCCCATCTCTGAACCACTGTCTTGATTCCTACTTTGTCTTTTGCTCACACTGCAGGAATGTCAAAGGCACACTTTGATGTAATCAAACTTATTTGGAAACAACTTGCAGCCCCAAACTGTAACTTTAATCAACTATTTCTTCTTTTTCAAAGTACATAGGTTGAAAGTGACCAAGTCCCGTGATTTCCAGCAATGTTTCTTTGGCCTAAAATGGTTTATTTAGGTCCTTGGTATCTCGTTGGCATAGTTACACCAGTTGCAAGATCCATATTCAAGCAGAATCTTTCTCATAGCATCCAAGAGCATCTCCATTCTGTCCAACTCCTTGTCTGACTAGGAGTATCATAACACAGCCTCTTTGGTTCCTCAGGCAGTACAGATTGAGGATGCTTATGGATATTCAGTCAGCTAATATATGACCACCAAAGGCAAAGAAGCTGGCTAGGAACATGCTTTTTGTATAAAATTTTAACTTGATGTAATTTGCTGTGGCTGCCTTAGACTTGCATGTATCTTGAACTTTTTATGGGGAAAAGAAAGACATAGGATAGTGTATAACAATTTAACAGAATTAAAAGAAACGGGGGCTGGGTTTACCAGACCTGAGAATGTATTATGAAGCATCTTGTTTTGTTTGGCTAAAAAACTGGATTTTATTAGAGAATCCCAGATTAGTAGAATTGGAAGGATTTAATTTACGATTTGGTTGGCATGCGTATTTATGGTATGAAAAACAAAGTAAATAAAGATTTTAATTATCATATTATTAGATCTAGTTTATTTCAAGTATGGAAAATATATAAAAAATCTTTGGAAGTTAGAACCCCTGGATGGGTTAATCCAGTAGAAGCATTTATGAAAAGAGGTAAGCAGCTTAATTTAGATATAGGTAATTACAGACAAATCACAGAGTGCAGAGAAGGGGAGTGGTCCCTTAAACTTAGAGAAGAGCTTAATATTAAGGATTTGTTTATGTATTATAAATTAAAAGATATATTTAATAAAGATAAATTAGTGGGATTTAATAGAAATAAATCTAAGTTGGAATTAGTATTAAATAAGGGAAATAAAGGTATGATAGCGAGGGTTTATAAATGATTAATAGAAGTAAATTTAGAGCAAGAAAGGATTAAACCAGTGATGTTAAAATGGATGAGGGACTTAGGATATAATATTAATTTGGAGGTTTGGGAGAGGCTCTGGAAAAAAGAATTTAAATTCACAATCACTAATGAAATAAGAGAGAATTTATACAAGATGTTTTATAGATGGTATATCACACCAGTGATGTTAAATAAAATGAATTCAGGATTGACAGATTTATGTTGGAAATGTGAAACGGAAAAAGGAACTTTTATGCATGCATGGTGGGTATGTAAAAAGGTTAAACCATTTTGGAGAAAAGTATGGAAAGAGACATGAACCTGCTTTTTGTTTATTGGGAATTCCCAAGGAAAAATGAATGAAGGTGATAGTCATATGTCAATATAGCTTTGCTGCAGCAAGAATTATAATTGCTAAATCCTGGAAGCAAGTAAATAGACCTCTAATTAAAGACTGGAGAGAAAAATTATGGATATATATGCGGATGGCCAAACTAACTGATTCCCTTCATGGGAAAGATCTGGAAGAATTTAAAACTACTTGGTCAAAGTCCTTTGCATATTGGGTTAAAATGGCAAAAATGAATTTTACTAATATAGTGAACGAGTTATAGATACAATAGAACTATTGAATTGTTGATATGTTTAATTTTAAACTGCTTAGACACTTCTCCGGAAGTCTCTCACACTGGTGATGGGATACTTACTAAGGTGGGTGGTGGGTTGTTAATGATACCTTGATCATAACTACTATTGATAACTTGATAACATATTTTATTATATAAAGTAGTTATATTCTCTATATTGAAGGTATAGATTTGTATTTTTCTTGTTTTATGTTATAAAAATAATTAAAAAATTAAAAAAGAGGCTCGCTCTGTGGGAGGCTGTTTAGACCCAGAGAAAGGTAAAAAGACGTTTATATGAAAACAGTTTATTCTAAGGAGGAAAGGGTGAGACGCAATCCGATTGGTTAAGGCAAGATTGCTGGCTAAAAAAACTGATGCCCTTAAGACACTTTACTATAAAACAGTTAAAAAGACTGATTCATTGAGGACACTTCTTTTCAGATAAAGTTAGAAAAGATTGGTCAGTATCCTGCCATTCATATGTGGAAGTACATGTTGATGGTGTGCCCATGCGCTAGGGTTCCTCAATGTGATGCCCTTGGCTGCCGCAACACCCACTAAAACTTCCCTTGGTGCTCACTGGATTTTTTAGAAAGTGGGTGGGGCCATTGTAAGGTGGGGCTTATTATTTGCTGTCCTTACTCAAATGAAAGGGTTTCCCACTGGAGAATCAAGACTGGTAACTATCTGGCCCTTCCTTAGTCAGTGTGTGTGGTTCTATTTTTCCTTCAGGCTTTCTTGCCTCCCTCCTCACATCTCTTGGGAAGAATTCCATTCAGTTTTGCCTCCTGTGGTGCTCATCACCCCCTCTCAAAATTCCAAGTGTGCCCATAGGCTCAAAACATTTGGGGACCACTGCCATACATACTGTACTGTGCACAGTTCTGGCTGCCTCATCTCAGAAAGGCTGTCAGAGCTGGGAAGTGTATAGAGAAAGACGACAATAACAATTAAGGGATTTGAGCATATTTCCTATGAGAAAAGGCTGTAGCATGGGGACAAGCTAGTTTGTTTTTTAAGAAGATGGAAGTTTATAAATTATATGGAAAAATGTGAGGGAGGGAGGGAGACCAACTTGTGGTTGGCCACTGTTGCCAATAGAATCCTGGACTAGATGAATCCTTGGTAGTATACAGCTGGTCTTCTCTGAACGTGTGCTTTATCGGTATGTCCAAAATAAGGAAATTCACATAATTCTGTGATTTAAGGATCATTTTAAAACAGAGGATGCCTAGACAAGGTCACGTTTGGCAAGAAAGCATACTGCTAGAAACAGCAAAACCGGTTGCAGTGAATCCAGCTTTGGTAATTCCTGTGGTAGTCCTCTAATGGGTTCCCACTCCGGCTCATTCCAGTTGCTGTGTTTATAGATGAGAAATATTCACCTCTGGTTCAAAGAGGGACCCCTTAATGATTAACAGAATCACCTTGCAGTTTGCATACTGAGTTCCACAAACTTCAGATTGATACTGAATCTAACCAGGTGGGCGGATTCATTTCTGAAAATAAATATGTTTATTTCCCTAACAGCTGGGAGCTGTTTCTTTGTATTCAGGGCTGCATAAAAAATACTCTATCAAACAGGGAAAGATCCTGTGTAAATTTAGCTCTGTTAAATAAAACACGGCTATTACAATTGTTTGTTTTTTACTGTTTGCTACATCCAAACCTTTTCAAAAAGCAGCATCTAATTCTATATACTTGCATGCTTTCCCCTTGGCAAGGCATACATGTATTTTCCACATATTGTCTACTTTAATATAAGCAAAGTAAAATGTTAATCGATCCTTGGGAAGTCCAATTTGCCTTGTTCATTTGCTCACTTTCATTAGAAAACAGACACTTCTGAGTGTCTGTTTGAAGATCAGATCTGGTTGCAACTGCTCCGTCAGGCCAAATTTTCCTAAAATGCTGGTTGGACTGGCATGTCTTCCATTAAGAGTAAAACAAAATACTGCTGAATACTGGTAACAGAAGTGCCCACATGAGCTGCTAAATCTTGGGGCAGGTGATGTATTTCTGGAAGGCTTGTAAAATATTAGTCTAGGACAGTAATGTTTTATTGAAGGGTTGAACTCTGAAGCAGGTGGATTTGAAGAGATGCTTTTATTGGGGACAATGTTTTAAAAGGACAAGCTGCTCAAATACATTCAGAACACAAACAAGACTTGAGTGCTTGTTCTTTCTGCTCTGATATTATCAAATATCAAGGAGCCATGTAGGACCTCTCTACTCCCTCGGGTCTCCGATTCTCCCCTTTCTTCGGCTATGCACTGTGCCTTCATAGATTTATTGCACATCAAATGCATGCTGACATGCAAAGAACATGTGAGATCTGTACTGATGATAGATGTATTTGAGGGTTGTTGTTTTTGCCGTTGCATGCTTGGGACTTCTACATTTCTCATCTGCCTTAATATCCAACTCTATGATGTTCAAGCTTACCTGAAGTATAAAGTAGCTATGCAGAGTGTACTTGGTTCATACTAGATCTGTTTCTTGATGAGTTAATAACATCTGGATAAACTGAAGCAGTGAAACACGGAAGTTCCCAATACCAGAAGTGGAAATTCACTTGTGAACATTTGGCAATGGTGTCTGGGGTTGGAGGCGGTGCTGTCTGATGAGAAAGATGTTATTTCTCTGTGACTGTATCAGCTCCCATGCAGTACATACCTAGCTTGATGAGAATAGCTGTTGTAGTTCGGCTGCAAAAATATATATATACGTGTGCATGGATAGTGTGCACTTTCTACCACCAATTCTGCTTGTAGAACTCTGTTCTGCAACATCACAAGGTGAAGTTAGTATTTTTAATACCTGGGCTGCATTTTTGCCACAAATCCTCCTTCCAAGCAGCATGAAATGGCTCCTCTTTTTGACTTCACTGGTATGGTGCCCAGTTTGTTTTATAGAACTGTGCCCTCAAGGAAGTGCTGAAATGCCTTTGCATTTTCCACATGGTCCTTTGGAAAAATCAGATTAAGAAGCCAAAAATGTAAAACAGAATAGGTATTCCGTCAGCTGCTGCTGTGGTCAGGAAGTGAGCTTGTGTAATTGGTCTGAAAGCTTCTCCTTAATGAAGAGCCATGCACACACACACACACGTTTGGTATGGTAGGGCCCATGCTTTGCTCCAGAGCAACAGGAAATGAAGCACAGGCAATGGGACTTTGTGATTAAGAGACAGGTCTGGCAATTGTTGGTGTGAACTGAAAAATCATTTTTTCCAGAAGGGCTACATCAGTGTTTTTCAAAGTAATAGGTCTTCAGGATGCCAGTTGCAGGTAATAATGCAACAGACACAAAGTATAAATGGGAAAGGCTTAATGGCAGAGTTTGTGTTTGCATGCAAAAGGACCCACGGTCAATCTCTGGCAGGTTCTGATGGAAGGATCTTTGATCACAGGGCTGAGTTACACCACCTCTTGAGGGATAGGAGGAAGCTAACTGGAGTGGATGAAACTAGGTTTATATGGACCTGTAGTATTCCTCAAGCAACATTGTACATTATAGAGTCAGTCAAAACAAAAATGGGAGATGCAGGATTTCATTGGTGTCCTTTACATGACTGGATGTAGTGATGAAATCAGGATACATTTGAGGTTGATGTGTACATCATTGTGATTATTCCATTTGATGGGGGAGAGAACAGGAAACCAAAATCACCACAGCAAACCAACACCTAACCCACAGTATCGCAAGTAGTTCGCCAATTGCTATTATCTGCTCTGGTTGCAATCTTGAAAAGCTCAGCTTTTAATTGAGTAAATAGAAAAATCTCAAAGCAAAACAGCTTTTATCTCATTCTTGCTGGAAGGTGTGTGCATGTAATGGTGTTTTTTTTACAACTTTGTAATTTAGTGTAGTGTAGTCCTCACTTGTTGGATATATTTTGGAGATCAGTATGGTTTTTCACAGGTATATCCTCAGACTCTGGGTCTCGGAGAACTTAATTTCTAAAATGCCAGCAGATTCTCCAATCTGATTCCTCCCAAATGACCTCACCAACCCTCTGCCCCTACCTTCTGAGGCACCATGAGGATACTTTTTGCCCCAGTGTGTGTGTAGGTAGATGATGGATGAAACTACTGGGATAGGAACTTAGCTGGTGAATCTCACATGCATCCTCCAATTTGGGTAAATAATTCGGAAAGGTTTTCAGGTTTCCAAACTTGCACATAGTTGGCTCCTCTGCTCCTAGTCCCCACAAACTCTCACCTGTCATTGGCCCAGGCTAGCCTGATCTCGTCAGATTTCAGAAGCTAAGCAGGGTTGGTCCTAGTTAGCATTTGGATGGCAGTCCACCAAGGAATACCAGGGTTGTTATGCAGAGGAAGCCAATGAAAAGCCATCCTTGAACATTACTTGCCTTGAAAACCCTACTGGGTTGCTCTAAGTTGGCTGCAACTTGACGGCACTTTATACACACAACGTCCTTGGCATAGCATCAAAAGTACACAGCAGTGCCCTTGCCTTGCCAGTGTGCATCACAACGGCCTGTACTGACCAGTAAGTGCCACTTTCTTTGGGTTGGTGGCAGCAAGGCTAGCTCTGCCACACGGACAGACTGAGGGATCACACAAATGAAATAGGAAACAGAGGGCCATATGTTAGTATTCTTCTCTATGCATGTTCCCACATTCTGCATGCAAACTCAGCCCCAAACCCTCATCTCATTGTTGGTAGCCAAGTTGGCAGGCATGAACCATGACACCACCTCCTAAGGAGTCAGCCCCTAGTTGATCCACAATTTAGCAGAAACGTTTGAGCACTGCCAAATTAAAGTCACCACAAGCCCACAATTAACAGTCATTGTTCAAATGGAATGAGAAGGCAGGTGGAACTTACATGTCCTCGAGATCCTAACCCCAAGACCTTCAACTGTGCCATCATAAGCAGTGACACCCTTCTATGCCCACAGAAGTTAACAGACTCAGAAGGGTGTAAACTAAACTCTTCTTAGGACTATTGATTCTAGCTTGAGATGCATTTTGGGCTATAACATACAGAGGTGTTCCTGACTCTTCTTTGTAAAACCCAAGATTCTAAACTAACCTAGAAATCATACAAGCAGATAAAAGTCTTTAACTGCCAGCACCTTTGCAGGAGGATTCTCACTCTTAGGGAGCCTTAATTGCCCATCCCCCTGTTGAGGAACTTTCACTGAGAACAGAACTCATGGGAACGTAAGGGAAAGTTCGGGAATCTAAATCTGATGGGAAGATTAGTCTTCAAGTTGTGCATTTCCTACTTGTAGTGGGAAAACTGGCAGACTTTCTTTTCAAAGCTTGCATGAGAAACTTGCTCAAGGAACAGAAAATACATTAACAAACAGCACTAAAAAACAAAGGCTTCCTAATTGAGCAGGCCTGTCCTTAGAGCTACTGCCTACATTTTTCTCTTATCAGTTTTCTCAGTGTGAATGTATTGTTGAACGACAATGCTAACTGCAATAGTTATTTTGCTTCGGCCATTATATGATAAAGCATTTTTTTCAGAAGAGGTGCCAATGTTGGTCTGGCCTCCATTTAATCTGGTAGTCCAGTTTAAGAAAAAACAAAGTCTGAATCAAACATGTTAACAAATTTACTAGCTAGACTTGAACATGTCCCTCAATTTGTGCAAAGGTAAGTGTGTGTATGGGAAAACAGGGTTGCAGTTACCTGTAACTGTTGTTCACTGTCGTGTCTTCTGTGCAGTCCCAGGCCGGCCACAGAGGAAAGATTTCCAAACTTCGGAGCGCTCCCCCTCCCCGTCTTGCGCTGAGAGCGGGCCTTTTCCCTCAGTTCTTTCGCTCAAGGATTTCCCACATTTCAGCTACGTGACTGGTGTGGGTTTGTACACACACTGTTAACAGCCCTTTTTTTCCACACAAAAAACTCTGTTTTACTTTAAACCTGTAAAAAAACCTGGGGGGTTACCGCACTTTGTATTCCCAGCGATGTATTGTTTGAAAATGTTATAAAAAACATCGCTTTGAAAGGGTTTTTGGATACCACAGCTTATAAATGGTTCGAAGACGTCTTCACAGCTAAAGGGGCCAATTAAAGTGCGAACAGTATTTTTTATAACGTTTTCAAACTCTTAATACATCGGTGGGAATACATAGAAAGTGCGAACAGTATTTTTATAACATTTTCAAACTCTTAATACATCACTGGGAATACAAGTGCGGTAACCCCCCTGGTATTTCTGAGGAAGGATGCTATCTGCAAAAGCAGTTTCTTTTGTCTGAAGGGGAAACTGCATAATTGCAAAAATTTTGCTATCTTTTCATTTGTTGATTACCACAAAGGGCCAGTCCTTGGCAACAATTGGCATAACAGAATAGAATTGCCTGCCCTTAGGTATTAAGGCATTGTGCTTTGCCTATCCAGGAAGAGACTCACCCACAGCTCAACCTGCCTTTTAGGGGAGGGCAGGGGAGAGTTGGAGGTGTGTGCAAGTATGTGTTTTTTGACGTTTTAAATGGTACTGTGTAATTTCTAAGCTGTGCTGCATTACCCATGCTCCTAAAAAAAAAACCCATCTTGAGGGTCACATGTGAGAACACGGGGGGGGGGGCTTCAATACACATCAGGCGTAAAAGGGAAACCACCATTAAAAATGGACAGAAAATGAATTACCCTGGGCTATCCTTCCTTTCCTTTTATCCCTTAGAAGCTCCTTGATCAATTGATCTTGAGCAGCATATATCTAGTGTTGGAGGGATATAAGGACTGAAACAAATCTTGCCACTGACAATGTAGCCTTGGGGTCTCTATCACTTAGTAAAAAAGGCATTATGTCAGTCACAGAGGCACTGGATTTGTATATTAAAAGGGGGGAAATATAGTGCGATCGAAGATCCTCGTAAAAGCGGCATTCCAAAAGGGTATGGGCTAATGAATTACCCTGGGCTATCCAGAATCTTCATTGCAAGGGTGATATCACACAAAATCACTTATCACACAGACTACCACATAACATCACCCTGATGTGGAAGCAGTGTTTCATTTCAGCACAAACTATTTCACATCTAAAGACACCATTTTTGTGGTTGATTGTGTTTCTATTTTAACACACACACACACACACACATCTTCAGTGTCCACTTTGCAATGATTTATCTAGATGTCACTTTCCAGGGTTTGTAGACCAACTGACCATTTCAAAATATTTCAGGCACACTGCTCCAGGAAACAGATTTTTTAAAATGATCCCAGCCAATATTTATAGTACACTCAACAGTATTAAAGCCCTAACTACCTCACCAGGCAAACTGAATAATATTAAGTTCAATTGATATCACAAACAAACTCATTTGTGAGGTTCTTGGCACACACTGACAACTGCTAGACAGTTATAAATATACTCTTACTTGCAGGTTACTTTATTCTCAAGGTATATTTATTTTGTAAGGAAGTTATACTCATCTGACAGATGTGATGTAACCTTGATGTGGATATGAAATATATCAGGCTGGAAGCAAAAAAACAAACACAGCACAAGCTGAGACAAGACTGGCGTCTGTCATCTTGAGCTCAGCGCTGGGGAACACTTCTACAGGCTGGCGCAAGTGACCAATATTGAAGCGGCTTCAAGTTTTGTTCTGTACACACCCTGCTAGGGCAGGGCCTGTTCTACACACACCCTGTAATTGCACATAATTCAGTTTAAGTACTCATGTGACTTCTTTATGCTAATTGTAGGTACAGCATGGAAGACTATGGCTTTCTTTCATTCATGCGTCTTGCAGTTAGTTCACACAAGCAAGGCAACCAGCTGCTTGTTTTCTCCATGCATTCTCCTCTGCATAAGTCAGATAAAGCTTATAAGAAGATATGCACTGCACCAACTATTTTCGGTGGCTGCCACAGGTTGTGCTTGGGTACAGTCTCGGTCATATTTCTTTACTTCATAAATGTCCCACTTTCCTCCCCTAATAGGGATCCAGAGTGGCTCACATTATTTCCTTCTCCATATTATCCTCTCAACAACACTGAGGTAGGTTAGGCTGAATGTGACTGGTCCAAAATCACCCAGCAAGCTTTCATGACAGAGTTGGGATTTCAGCTTGGTTATCTCTAATCCTAGTGCAATATCTTTTAAACCCTACACCATGCTGCCTTTATCACATACCGTATATACCCGTGTATAAGCCGACCCGCGTATAAGCAGAGGTGCCTAATTTCTTCCCCAAAATGGGGAAAAATTAGGCACCCGTGTATAAGCCGAGGGTTGGCTTATAACCCCTCCCCCCCGCAGACTTACCTGACTGGGCTCCTGGGAGCAAGCGGCGCGGCCCTGGTGCACCCGGCAGGGGCTGGGGCAGCCTCCCTGCAGTTGCAGGAGGCCGCCCCAGGCCGCTCCCGGCCCCAGGAAGCGGCGGCGCGGCCGGGGGCCGGGGCAGCCTCCGTGCAGCCGCAGGATGCCGCCCCAGGAAGCGGCAGCGCGGGCGGGCGCCGGGGCAGCCTCCGCGCAGCCGCAGGAGGCCGCCCCAGGAAGCGGCGGCGCGGCCGGGCGCTGGGGCAGCCTCCGCACAGCCGCAGGAGGCCGCTCCCGGCCCCAGGAAGCGGCGGTGCGGCCGGGGGCCGGGGCAGCCTCCGTGCAGCCGCAGGAGGCCACCCCAGGCCGCTTCCGGCCCCAGGAAGCGGCGGCGCGGACGGGCGGGGGCCGGGGCAGCCTCCGCGGAGCCGCAGGAGGCCGCCCCAGGCCCCAGGAAGCGGTGGCGTGGCCGGGCGGGGGCCGGGGCAGCCTCCGCGCAGCTGCAGAAGGCCACCCCAGGCCCCAGGAAGCGGCGGCGCAGCCGGGGCAGCCTCTCTGCAGCTGCAGGAGGCCGCTCCCGGCGGCAGGAAACGACGCGGGCCCAGCGGCGGCAGTAAGTTTCCCCCTCCCCCCTCTACCGTATTGACCCGCGTATAAGCCAAGGCCGGCTTTTTCAGCCTTTTTTTGGGCTGAAAAACTCTGCTTATACGTGAGTATATACGGTACACCAGTGTGGTATTTCTCCAAGCACTAATTAGTTTGCTTGCCTGTATGAACCAACTCTTTAGCTGAGTTAATGCATAAATATTATTGTCCGGAGGTTTCAAAAATTAAAATCTAGAATGAGTTTAAAAAATTAATGGGTTGGAGTTACAGATTACATCCAAACGTAACATATTTATCTCATCTAAAAATATCTGCGCAATACTCTGATGACAATCTGATGAAAAATGGCTTTAGGTATTTCTACAAGTGCAGACAGACCTTTTATTAACTTGCATTGTTACCTTTTTAGAAACCTAATATGGATGGACTTGGGGTTTACAGTTAAAGAACTTTTCAACCACTCTTCCTTACTCAACTCAAGGAGCAAGGATAACAAACTTTTAAGCCTGGCATAACATTCAGCACTGTGAGACTTTTGACCTTAATTTTACAATATATAGATTTAAACTTCATTGTTGTAAAGATCCCTAAAATATGTATCTTGTGAAATTTTAAAGCAGGGTGAGAAATACAAGCAGCCACTCCACTTGTTAGAACTTTGATCCCCCTTGCAAGCTGCCATCCCTTCACCCAAGCTTACTATGGACTATACAAATTTACGTAACAAGCAACATTCCTTACAGCGAAGGCCTGTTGGATATCCACGCTATTAAATATTAGGAAAACTGAATGCCAATACATACCAAGGCACCACCAATATTATCATATACCTGGTTAAATGGGTTCCAAAAAGGAATGCCACCATAAAAGTAGGGATTATGCACTTGGAAGTCACTCAAAAAACATTCACCATTTTAAAATCACATCACAAAATACTGTCCTTATTTTAAGAGAGCCATATGGCTGTTTTAGAAAATGTTTGATAATACAATCAACACTGCAATCCTGTGGCTTTCAGGGTAAACATTTATAGGATTCCAAGTATTCTGAGTCTAATCTACAATGTATACACATTAACCAAAGTTCCTCAAATAAGACAGAAAATTGTAAACACCAGCCCCACAAATGCTAAAATAGTAAACTACTTCCAAAGTGTTATCAGTTAGGGGAATTAAAGACACCTTGAAAATGGAGGATCTGGCTACAGGATGGTTAAGTGCTCGCTATTTAACTAGAATTGGCTTGATGATGAAGTTGGGGCAGGCATAAAAAGGGAACGATCTGAATCATTTATAGTAGTGTATTCTCCCTGAACCAAATATGAGTGAATCATCCTTTGAAACTGTTTCCTTTCTGTTAAGAAGGTGAGTTAAGTCATGGTATGTGAGCCATTTTAACTCCACTTAAATCTCTGCTTTCCTACCAGGGAGATGTAAGTAGTGTGCTGAAAGACCACACAGTAAGCAACTTTTAAAAATTCAGATTTATTCAAACATTCTTTTAAATAACAAGACAAATTTGAAACAGGGAATCTGTTGTGTTCCTTGAGATCAGACTTGTTTGTTTAGGCATGGCTACAAACTTTGAATTTTTTCCTTAATACTTCCAATTTCAGTAGTTTTAAATTGTATACTACATACCTTGGCTGTGAAATGCGTGTTTTCCTTCCTACATCACTTGAAGGAGCATTACTGTTTATCGGAGTTACCATCCCAGCCAAATCCCTAATTTAGTAATGCATAATAAGCCTGCTTCAATTTAGTGTCCTACATAAAACGAAGTACACCAAATACTTACCAATATTTACAAAATGAAGGTCAATGGGACTTTTCTGCAGGCTTGATCACAACAGACAAGGATAAAGATTGCTGGCCTGAAAAGAATTTTTCAATTTTGCAGGATAAAATTTCATAGGTGCTATTGTTTGTTTCAAGGGATTTAATTGGCCTTATATGAAGTATACCACATTACTATAATCAAAATGTAGTTCAGAGGGACTTTCTGCATAATTTTAGCAAAGTTAATAACTAAAATCAAGACTGTTTCCTGGAGTCATCTAGCTGGTTATGGTTGAAAGGGGAATGATGTGGTCTCTTCACTCAGGACTTTTCTTGTGCTTTCTGTTCCAAAGAGCTGACGATGCCTAGTGTTGACAACAGGGGAGACTACTTAGGAGAGTTAAGGACAAGGAGAGGTAAAAGTAACATTAAATGGGTGTGCTTGTATTTCTAACGGCTGCAAAGGCCCAGTGTAAGGAGTCTACAGCAGCATGAAGAGCAAGTGTGCTCCTCTAGTCCCAGCTGTTCTCTCCTCTTACGGATACAAGGCCCACATAGGAGTGCTTGCACAGGATGAATGACCACAGCAAGCATGCCACACTCTTCGTCTTAGGAAAGCGCAGGTAACAGATGGGCAGATATGCTCTGAAGACCATGTGACACTGCACCAAAGCAGCTACCAAAATTTGACATTTTAATCTGCATTCTTCAGCAGTTATCTTGTCAGCTGCAAGACTGGCAGACAAAGCTAGGCTGAGACCAGTGAGGATTCATTGGATATTGAGCCCCTGGGGAAACATGGTGGTTATCTCTTGCCATGTCTAGTGACCACACTGAAGGAGGACAGCGTCTGTATCTTGAGTACTATCCTGCCTCATGATTTTGGCCGCTTTCATTGTCCTTCATTTCCCCACAAGCCTCCTTCAGAACTAAGCTGATCACCATTGTATACAATATACTTAATCTCCTCTCTGTGCCTAGAATTGTAGCTTACATCTGTTCTTTCATTTCATGAGTCAGCCCTTTACTCATCTGTGTCCTGACAGGCATACTTCATGTATTTTCACTCCAGCAAAAGACAGCCAGTCTGCACAAAGGGGGCATCTTGTCACTTGTTAGTTTCTTTACTATAGGTAATCAACTCTACAAGAACTATGAAGTGGTTTATTAGTCACATTGCTAATATTCTCTTGTTCAAGCTTTGATGAACAAATACTTGAGCACAAGTGGTATTGAGTTTCTTAACCAATGAACTACAGCTAACCTGAGCAGAGGTAGTCAGCCACATGGACTCTGCACAGCACACTAGAAGATGTTAGTTAGTTCTCACAACTGCTACGTTCTGGTTCTCTACCACAAAAACAAAACTATACATACATGATAATACTAACTCCAATGTATGCTGCCAGTGATTTTGCTAAGTACAAGTATAGGCTATTTGCAATGCCTCCTGCTTCAACTGGGTATACGTCATTGCCTTGAAACACATATACACACTGAAGATTAAAATAACATAGGTAGTTTAAGCTAGATAATGGATGTCAACAAAATCTGTGGCCATAATAGTCAATCCTTTCCCAACATGTGACAGAATTAAGACACAGAAATTTCTCAGGAATGTTTAAACATTCTCCAGTTTATGAACTTGATGTGCCTTTGTTTTCACAGTCTTGATCAGGGAAACCATTTCAGTGACAGGTACAAGGTTCCAGTTCACAAGAACAGCAGACATGGACATTGCACAATCTGTTAAATGCATTTAATATTCAATTTCTGAAATTGAATTAACATACTTGCCTAGATAATAGATAATTTCTATGTCAAAGGTAGCAGAAGCTATGTGCTACATTCCTGGGAACAAATGTCCTTGAAGCAATCTGATTTGATAACCATCTTAAAAATGAAACATCTGTGTGTTAATATCCTGAGACAACATTTCTGCTTGAAGTCCAGAGTTCTTGCACCTTATGTCCTAATGGAATGCCTTTGGAATTCATGTGCATCTGAAGACATGACAAAGGCAAGGAGAAACCAAGTGCAATTTGGAGGTTAATATCAGTAATGGCAATTGCAGCAGAGCCATTCTCCCTCTCACATAAACAAGGATATGAATTTCTGCAGTAGCCTCAAATAGTCAGCAATTCTTCATTATTAAGTTCCTAAAGGTGGTAGTGTTTCCCAATGTGCCAGGTAATGTAACAGTTATTTAAAATAGAAAACAGTTTTCCCTGAGGGTGGAAGAACATGGCATACTCTTCTCATTTGCAGATAGTAACTTTCACTACCAGGAAATGGTTTCGACAAAGTCATTTTCTTCAAAATATTGTCGAAGGCTTTCACGGGCAGAGTTCATTGGTTCTTGTAGGTTATCCGGGCTGTGTGACCGTGGTCTTGGTATTTTCTTTCCTGACGTTTCGCCAGCAGCTGTGGCAGGCATCTTCAGAGACACTGTCCTTCAGTGTTACTCCTCTGAAGATGCCTGCCACAGCTGCTGGCGATACGTCAGGAAAGAAAATACCAAGACCACGGTCACACAGCCCGGATAACCTACAAGAATCATTTTCTTCAGTTCAGCTCCAAGTTCATTAAAAAGCATTTTGAATGTTTAAGGAAGATGCACAGTAGCTGAACATTACTTCATTAAATAAAATATACCAGAAAATGACGATGAACAAGTTTATGTATCTCCATCTAGTTGAGCAGGTTCTACAACCACTGAACTGGATCCAACCCATCAAACACAGTATTTCAGCTTATAGAAACATTCTAGTCTTTTTGTCCTTGTTAATTTAGGAGAGCAAAAACATTGGCTTTAGTTAAACAATATCCAGAACAAACCAATCTGTAATTAAAACCCTATACATGTGATGAAGTGGGCTGTAGTACACAAAAGCTTATCACAACACAAAAGACTAAAATTAGATGCCACAACACTTGTTCTTGCTTCACAGACTAACACAGCTACTCTCTGGCATTTCTGATTTCATTTATATCCTTGTTACAGCTCATGGTGCCAATTCACCGGACATCCAATCTCATCATCCAAACATGAAAGAAAAAGGGGAAGAGCGACAGGGACTTGTGCGTCAACTGGGCATCACATATGCCATTATAGTCCATATAACAAACACTTCCCAAGATGCCCATTTTAGTTCTGCTGTCCAGTCATAAATGTTAAGCAGCAAACAACCTCTATGCCTATTAGATGAGAAATCTCATGTTGCAGGCCCAAATGATAACAGAAAGAGCCATGGAAGCAGGATCTGCACATTGCTCACCTACAATACAGTTAAGGTTGTCACTCAGCTGCATTTCCCAGCCTCTAAAAATCCATCACAAAGGAATTAAAGCTATATACGTAAGATTTGGGTCCCAGAGCAAGAATATACTGTTACACAGCAAAATTCAGACTAGCAACTGTTGTGTCAAAAAAACATTTTCATTTTTGCTTGCATTATGGAAGTCAGACTGATAAATATTCATGCTTCACCCAGCAGCTACTGAAAATCTCCCCATGCTGTATGTAGTCTACTGATGTGAGTTAAAGCCCTATACCTTGGCCACTGGCCTGAACACATACAGCATATCTGGACGAGCTCAGGTAATAGCCATCTTAAGTGGGTATTGCTAGCATAAAAATGCAACATAAAGGAACCTTTTCTCCTTGCAGAGGACGTTTTTTAAATATTATGTTGGTTAGTTGCTGCTTAGAATTATTTTCAATGACTCCCCAATGAAATGCGTAAAATGTCCCTAAGTGCTTTCAAGTTTGAGGGATAGGAAAATGCCTGGCATGCAAGATCCTGCCACTTTGCCCCGTCCTCAGCAGAGGAGGAAGGAAAGAGCCAGCAGGGAAGGCCCAATGTGGGAAAGATGCAGTACAGAAGGGGGGTTGGGAATTATACTGTCAAGAACTTGATTTCAGTCCTGCTTAATGAGATAATGTAGAAAATACTACATTTGTTATGGATGAGTACAGTTCCTAAATGTTTGGGCTAGTCTTATGCCCAAAGAAAAAACTGTCAATGACTGGGAGTACATTATAAACTGGTCGCAACAACAAGCCCTGTTATGGAGCTGCAGGTATTGGCACTACTATGAGGTCCTAAAGTGTAATGTTCACTCCCACAGAAGCAGCAGGGTTTCACTTATGTGGATGGGAAAAACAAAGACATTCAGGATAACATTAGGTTGGCGCTAGCTGCTTCTTAGGGACCAGAGTCAAAAGCAAGGGGCTGTAATTTCCCACCCTGAATTGTGACCCAATTTTAACCCTGTTCCACAGCTAGTGGGAGCCGCTGACCCAAGCCAGCCACTAACTGCTTAGCTATTTGCAGGGGTGCATGCTATTTGTGACTAGCATCAACTCTCGCCTCCTGTAAGCCACTTATATAAGAGGAGATAAGAGGTCTCATGTTGCAGGCCAAGATAAGAGAGAAGACATTACTACCACCAACTGCAGAACTTGTTCATTTTTTTAAAAAAAGACACCAGTACTTTTGAGAAACTAAAGATGACAGAAAAAGCCCCACCATCAAAGGGCACATGCTTCCCCCCTTCAGTTGCACCTGCAGTTATGATTCATGTTGGGCAGTTCAGAGAAAGTAGATACAAGAGAAGAACACAGTGGATATGGCCTGTAGACAAAAGGCAGGGATTATTAGTATACTACTCTGCCTCTCAGAATTTCAGAACAGCAGCCGTAAAAACTACAGGCACCATTATGCAATCAGCTGTTTGCCCCTGCTTTGCAACGGAGTTTGAAGTATTCCTAGGTATTGCTCTGAGTCACTGCAATATAGGACATACATGGGTAAGGAGAGAGTACCAGTAGCTGTCATATATACCTTAGAATAAAGATGTGCTAAAGCCTGTACATTGTCCACCTGCATGATAGTTTTTTTTTTAACAGTGCTGCAGCAGGTTTAGCCTACTGCTGTAGTGAACAAACCTTTAAAACAACAATTTTGCAGTGGAGTCTGCATTATCAATGGTAACATAGCATAGAACACATGTTTTCTTTTGGGTTAGAGGTACAGAGTTTCAAATACAGATGACTGGGCCAGTTGCTAAGAGCTATACCAAATGCATTAATTTAATGTCTTGTGACTCAGCATTACAATTAGTAAATGGCCAGTAGTCAAGACATTAAGTTCCAGAAGCCAAAAACATTAGAAACTGGTAAGATCCATAACCACCAGATCAGACAGATACCACTGTTTGTGCTTAAACTGAACACCTTAGCAATTAATTAAGTACAATATCACATCAACTGTGAAAGCCCATTAAAATTTGCATGTTTTGGTTTTATAAAAAGTTGCTACCCTGTAGTTTTAATTATTAGCAATCTGAGGAAGTTGGGCTAATGTTCTCTGGGAAAAAGTTCTAAACTGTGCTAATTAGGCTGCAAATACTTTCAGTTCAGATACTGCATGATACTCATTATACTAGCATCTAAATTCCCTTTCAAACAGCAGCTTAAATGGCAGGCTGATCTATCTTGCCAGCAGATTACCCCATGGTGTATTGTGAGCCAGATTTGTCCTCAGTTTCAAGACTTGTGCATCTGTCCCAAAGGTTTCAGATTTATCTTGCATCAGACTTCCAGCTCCTTGCCATTAAGGGTGCATTAGTTTTCTTTAAGATTAAGCATTATGAGGACTGTTTTGGTAGCATAAGTGTAGAATGTGTAAAAGCCACTCCCTGGAGCCTTGATATCCCCAGCAACAAGGTCTCCAGCCTTCTCTATACACATTGCCAGGCAGGCCTTAAAGCTCTGTGAAGAGACACTCTGTAATAGCAAACAATGTCAAAGTAGCAACATTACCTTCGTTTTTTTAAGTTTTAGATAGACAGTTTCCTAATACTGAAGGCCTAGCCAGACTACAATGGTCCCAGACCTCAATATATACCCTACACCTGCTACAATAACTAAAGATGTTCATATTCATATTACATCTCTACAATGCACTAGTAATGCAAGAACATTGATCATGGTTACTGCCAAAATGAATGGTATACCTTGGGAGCAACTGATAGCATTAAGCAGGCATATTACGTAAGTAAAACTGCTATGCGAGTAAACCATGTGGTGAAGTTCCACAGCACTCTACAAAAGAATATATACAGTGAAGGTGCCATGGAGTCAATCTTGGAATAGCTGTCAAAAATCTATGAAACTTAAGTCACCATAGAGTGGAAACCATGGCTGTCTCAAGAGAATTCATGCCAGTTGATGAAGAACTTATAGGTTTGTAGAAAAGAAAAGGTTAAAACCTACCAAAAGTTACTTGTAACACCTGTGCAAATGCTGCCCCCCCAAAAAAACTACCCACACAAGGGAAAAGGTAGGGATTTGTGGGGTGGGACAGTCAGAAGGAAGCAGGAGCCAGTGGGGGGGGGGGCAGAATTTCTACTCTGCCACAAACTCCCACTGTGGTTGGTCTACTTATCTGGTAGATAGTAGATACAAACGATGGTCCAAAAATGATAGTCCGTATCCTGAGGAACACAATCTGTAGGAGAAACAGAAATTGGAAAAATAAAGGGAGTGCGAGGGTAGACTTTTCTAATTACAACTGTGAGATTTTCGTAGAATATTAGGATCTAAAAATGCAATAATGGTATGCACTTTAGCATAAGTACTTCTATGAAGAGACATCCTGGTCCTTAAAGCAATTATTCCATATCTTTTCTATTAACTACTGCAGCAATGAAAAAAACAATTCAAATCAACAAAGACATTAGCAAACTCTCCATGCCCAGGTTGTATCCAATGTGCCCAGCTACCATTTACGGCTTCTCTCCTCAGCTACCATGAAGACAGGTTCTAACTATGTGTTAACTGGTCCAACATCGACATTTACATGCTGTTTACAGACATAAACAGGTATCAATAAGAGATCCTGCTGGTATTCTTCAGGGACACTCAAATTTCAAGCTGCTTCAAGAGTCCACATATAAAATGGGAGTCATGTCACTTGAATATTTGGTCAGAAAGGCATGCTGTATCTCGTGTATATCCAAGGGCTTGTAATCAAACTGCTTCCCAAGGGGAACCTACAATATTTGCTTTCAATATGCAGCTGACCAGCTGGTAACCTTGCTGTTAATCCAGGATGAAGTATTTTAGATTTTTTGGAACAGAATTGTATTAAATTTCAAAGTGAGCTATTAACTTTCAAATTATTCTAAAATGTTTCCACTTTTAATCTTCTATTTAATACACTTCAGAAAAAGGATGTATTGCAGCTATTCTCCACTGATCAGGTTTTTTAGATACCAAGTTCTGCATTTTAGATATTTTATTATCAGCAAAACTTACCAAATTGCTGCTAAAAGTTGTGTATGCAAGAGGCAGTCTAATTACATGTATACTTCCTGTGTATGCACCTATAGAAAAAATAAGCAGCACATTTAAAAAGCTATTTTATCACATAGCCATTTTGAAATCCTTTACCGCTCAATCTGAGTATATATTTTAAAACCCAAGCAAGCTATCCCAAATAGAC
Organism: Euleptes europaea; assembly: GCF_029931775.1. Taxonomy (NCBI): domain Eukaryota; kingdom Metazoa; phylum Chordata; class Lepidosauria; order Squamata; family Sphaerodactylidae; genus Euleptes; species Euleptes europaea. The sequence continues at coordinate 46,875,566 of NC_079314.1, forward strand.
ACCTTAGCAGAAGAGCCAAAAAACCTAATTTACATATTAAATTAATGTCTGACCCATCAAGTAACAGAGCTGACTCAACACCTGAATGTTTAGATATTTTAAGTATTGTGACAGTCACTGAAACAGTATGTCAAACAACTATCTCATGGGAGAAAGATGCCTAACAATATTGTACAGAAATAACATCTGCACCAAACAGGAACAATAAATTTTTCGAGCCTAAAATTATCCCATCCCTTCAATAAAATACCACAGCCTATATCCATCCAAATATAGTGAAGTCAGTGGGTTAGAGAAGCATTTGCTCTAACCACCTCATTTCCAGTCATCCACTTGCACTTATGCAGCTAAATTATCAATTTATCAAAAGATCACAGCCAGCATCTCCTTCCTCACACCCCACTCCTTGCAACTTAAAAACATGCTGCGTTATCTTTTACCTTTATAATCTACTTTCTGTCATTAGGGTATGTAATCCTAGTACTTCTGCATCGTTTACTGGATGATTTATACTGTCTGATTGAATGATTTTCTGTACCTTGTAACCTACTTTGGGCATGTTATAAATTAAATAAAAAGTTCAAGAATGTCACATTTTTATGCTCTAAATTATGCTTTGGAGACTGCACATCGAATTTTAAAAACTCTTGGTAACAAAAAGGTTGAAGATGAATAGGAGACACCAGCTTATTCTCTCATATTTCAGCAGGTTCAAGCAGCCTCATAAGAACATAAGAAAAGCCCTGCTGGGTCAGGCCAAGGCCCATCAAGTCCAGCCGTCTGCTCACACAGTGGCCAACCTCCTTTATTACGTGGATAGGCAAAGGGGGAATCAGTGTGTCTGCCTTCAAACCAAAACCTGAAATATTAAGAAAACATCCAAGATGCCATTGGCCAACCTCTCCTTGTACATCCAACCCCAAAAACCAGTTTTAAAGCTTGCTATGGTTTCCTTTCAAAACATTTTGTTCAACTATTAACACATTATTCAGAAAAAGTTATCTAACATTTTCCATCTAAAAGTTCTCTATGACTAGGCAGTGGGGGGGAAGAGGTTTAAAATACTTGAATTGGGATGTAAAGCAGGAAGAAAAACAACAGGAATTGTAGCTAAATTCTCTGGATCTTTAAACAAGTGTGTTTGAGTAACGAAAGACGTTCGATCCTGTTTACATTTACTGGTGAGCGAGCAAGCCATCCCGCCCTCCCCTCGACCGAGTTTACTCTCATATATGCGGTCAGTGGATTGTAGCCTTAATCCGACAACACGCCTTTCTCTCCCCCACCCCTAGACCATACAGCTGTCACGAGGTGTGAATTCACTCTCCCCGCCCATTTCCCCCCCCCCCGCACTGCCTGGGGAAAAGAACGAGAAGTTTCTCTCGCAGTTTTATACATGTGGGGGAGGGGAAGATTGCAACGGAAGGAGAAAATCCATAGCAGGCACATCCTTGGAGAGGGGCGGCAGCCTGCGAAAGACTTCCCTAAGCAGCAAGGGCACACCAGCACGGAAAGAGGGAAGGGTCCGGGGGGGGGGGGGGTTGCAGAAACCAACGTATCAACTGTTCCAACCGCACGGAAAAGGGACTCCCCGGCGAGTCCGCGAACCGCCGCCTCCTTTTCCTGAGCCAGCTTGGTAGGCGGCCAAGCCACACACAAGAATGCAACGCGGTCACATGACCTCCGGCGGACGTGCAGCTCCCTGCCTTCTCCAGGGAGACCTTGCGCCATCTTGAACTGACGCAGTTAGCAGAGAATAATAAGCTCGCCGAGTCTTCCTCCGTACCCCCTCCTTGCCTCTTCCCGGAGCTGAGAAGCAGGCTGCCTCGAGCCCCCCTTCGTTTCTATCTCGCTTCGACCGTCTCCTCCGAGCCGGCCCTTCCACCCCACAGCTCCTCGCCCCGCCGCTGCCATCATGGCGACTGTTTTCTCCCTTTGCACCAGCCACCCCCGACAGCCTCCCTTCCCCCCGCCCACTCCTTTCAGCATTCCCCCCGCCCTCCGCCAACAGCTGCGTCTGCCCCTGCTGCAAGATGATGTCAGCGCCAGCCAATCACGACGCGCCGCTGTGTCTCACCCGGAGTGCTGATTGGCGCCCAGGTCTCACTGCGTTTCCTTTCCCCCCTCCGTCCCTGCGCCTCCTCGTTTCAGTGTGTTCTCCGCGGTTCGCTGCGGAGAAAACGGTCAGGAAGGGGGAGGGGAAAGGAGGGGGGGGAGAGGGGGGGGGAGAGAGGGGGGGAGAGAGGGGGGGGAAACCGACGCGACAATCACCAACCACACCGAGACGGCAGTCGCCATTTCGTTACTCCCACAGGCAGAACTCCCGGCGAGCAGCCCAACCGAGCGTCCTAAAAGAGAAAACAGACACACGCGCGCGCACGTACACACCTATAAAGGAGATTAGACAATGAAGGAGGAAGAAAAAAATAACAGCACATCCACACGTTTCACCATGGTCACAAACATTTAATCGCCCTCCCTTTCTCACCCCTCAGTGCCCCTTTTACAGCCGCTTCTTCTAGGGTCCAGTCAGGCACAGCGAGCCCCCTTTTTCCACCTCAGCCTTCTTCCTTCTCCCTGGATTTGTGCCTCAGCCAAGGCTCCTTGTGACGGGGCGGGGGAGGGGGGAAGGAGAGGGGGGGGAGGACAGGCATTCTTAAGGCTTGGCCACGATGGCGCTTGAACTCCCTTCCTCTGCCACTCGATTGTCTCGGCTCCATCAAGGCAGGCTGAGGGCTGCCAGCCCAGCTTTTATCGGATGCCCCGAGTCTGCGCACTGAAGGAGGCTCGCTGAGCCCCTGGTGGGCGTCGTTTGAAACCCCAGCCCGCCTCCCCTCCCCTCAAGTCCGCCGCCGCGCCGGCTTAGAAACGCTGGGACCCAAACGTCGAGGAAAGACGGAGGTCCGTGCGGCGAGGAGAAGCGAGAGGAGGGAGGAGAATCTCGGAGGCCGGTGCAGGAAAGAGGGGGGGAAGTGAGGCGCTTCACCGCGCTCCTCTCCCAGCCGTCTCAAGATGTCACGCGTGTGAACGGGGGAGCGCTCCTCGCACCGTTGCGCTTTTGCGCGGTTTGGATCCAGGACAGTTGTCAACCCCCCCCTCCCCAGCCATTCAAAAAACTCTTCGTGGGGGGGATGGGAGGTGGTAGTCGCTTAAAGATAGTAAAAAAAAATACGTATTAGGGACGGTGCCTTTGCGTTCGATCCCGGCAATGGCTGGCTGGAAAGGGAAGGCTTCCCCCCCTCAGCGCCAGCCAAGTCAGGGCACCCGGCTGCCCGAGCCAGGCCTCTGGGAAGCAAAGGGATGGAATCCTGGACCCACCGACTCACGAGGAAAACCCCCCCCCCATCGAACTCACTGCGGCTTTGCTTCCACGAGCTTCGCAAGGGACAGTTACTGGCAGTTAACTTTTAGCTCGCTGAAATCAAATCGCGGTGGTTTGTTTATGGGGTTTTTTTTCGGGGGGGGGGGAAGGGCATAAACAGATCTAACATTGCAAAGCAGTTTTTAAAAACCCACAAACGTTCACAACCTTGTGCCACATGGCTTAGCAGAGACAGTATTGACGAACGTGGACTGATTTTTTTTTTTTTTTTTTGGTGTCGCTCGTAATGGCAAAGACGCACACACACGTTTAGAGGCAATTTCGGAGGGATGTTCGTCCGCAGCAGCAAAATAAAGCAGGGGCCCGGTGGCGACCTTAGAGCCTAATAATGTTTATTTGCAGCATGAGCTTGCGCAAGGCACAGCTCGCGTGCTGAAGGCAGCCTTTCCTCAGAGCCCGAGCGACCCACCGAGCCGTCCGCTCCTGTCAGTCATCCTGTTTCCTCGTCGGGCGCTGCCCTCGTCCCTCCCCCCCCCCCGCCACCTGGGAGCTGAAAACAGACCTGCAGCCTCACCCTCCACGCCAACCCAAACAACCCCCCGCCCCGTCCGACTCCCAGCGCCGCCTCCTCGCAGTCCCACAGCGCAACGCCTTGTGTCTTCCATCCCATTTCGCTCTCCGCTTCTTGGCCGCCTCGCTTTTGTCCTGTTTAACGTCCCCACCCCCAATCCGCCGCCCCCTTCGCCCTAGCTTCTTGCAATGTGGACCCAAAGGAGGACTTTGCCTTCACGGGCGCACCGGCGGTGGTGCAGCCCATAAGCAAAATGGCGGCTGTTTGGCTTCGTCCTGGTAACCCTGCCCCTGCCAGGCGGCCCTGGTGAACCCCGTGCAGCGGGAGGAAGGGAGGGGGAGAAAGCGACGCCATTTTCCCAGAGACGGAGAGCGAGAGAGGCAGTGACATAGGAGGGAGCGTAGGCGGCTGCGAGGAGGGAGACACGGGAGCAGCGGCGGCAGCAGCAGTTGGGGAGGGCGGGAGGGATTGGGGGGATTTGTGCAGCGAGGTCCCCGAGGCTAAAACCGAGCTGGTCTCCGCGGGGCTGAGTGCAAACGAGCAACCTTGGGGGGTCCCCGCTCTTGACCCTCCTTCCCCTTTCCCACAGGCAGCTGAAACGAGGCTCTGTCCTGCTCTAGGCGAGGGACATCTGCAGTGGGGCCGTTGCATTGTTTTGGTCGGGCTAGGAGAGCGGCTTGGTTCAGGGGGTGCTGCTGCCTGGCCTGTGATCATTACAGGTGAGTCCAGCACTGTTTCTGATGATGCGTGTTATGTCCTGGGAGGAGTGCCTCAAAGGGGCACGGAGGGACACCGACCCCCCCACACCCCCCCCAAAGGAAAAGGTTGACAGAGCATCTCATTTCCTCTGGTGCGTGTGTGTGTGTGTGTATATATATATATATACAGCTAGACTTATATGTGAATTGTCAATTGTGAATGTTCTCTTACTCTGGATTTCTGTTTCATCTCTTTGGGGGGTGGGGCGGGGGTTGACTTAAAAAGGGAAAGGGAGCCGCTGTATCTTGTGAATATGGCGCGTTATTGTAACTGGAGATCTGTGAAGGGCTTATGTTTATTAATTTTTGGCAGTTACGCTAGCCTGCTTTAGGTTAAAGAAATAGCAATTGGCGAGCAGGTTATTAACGAGATAAAATAGTATGCGTCCGTAGATCTGCCCCCCCCCCGAAAATTATGTAGGATTTTAAAGGGGAGCCCATTATTGTGAGCTTTGAGTTTGACGGAGACGGCTTCTTCGCCCTCTATGTTCTGTTTTGTGATACGAATATGGCTCTTTGTGGGCCTAATCTTCCCTTCCACACATCCCCCCATTTCATTTACCTTCCATCTTCTTCAGCCTCAGCGCTGTGCCGTAAGACAGACAAACGGTGAACACTTCCAAAGACTTTCTGTGGCAATTTAAAGGGGGGGGGTCGGATATGGGTAGCAGGGAGGGATGATCCTGAGTTTACAGCTATAAAATGGGCAGTAGCAGACTATCTTTTATAACCAGTTCTGTGTTGATAGTTTTTTTCCTCTCACTCTCTCTCTCTCTCTCTCTCTCTCTCTCTCTCTCTCTCTCTCTCTCTCTCTCTCTCTCACACACACACACACACACACACACACACACACACTCACCCCGCCTTCTTCCGATCTCTGTTTGCTTTGCTTGAGCGACAGGCATCAAACCTCCTTTCTTGAAAGGAGTTGGTGGAATAGACCCTATTGCTGCAGACATGGGGGAGGAGGAACAAACGGTCCACTGTGTAGTACTAAATAGGGTAGAAGAAACACAATGTAGTCCGATTGGAAAGTCCCGTACTCCTCTGCAGTCAGTGGTCGAGGAATGTACAGTGAGGGTCCCAGTTCAATACAGATCTATATATTTAAAAGTACCGTTCCTCAATAGCCGCCCTTCCGATTTTTGCGTGGCTTTTGCCTTAGTTTTATTTAGATTACCTTTAAAGGATTACTCACAAAAGGTACGTTTTCTTTTAAAAGCCTAACCAAGATAAATTAGGAACGTCTACAAACATAGCTGACCTGCAAAGGGCATTTGAAGGAACACGTTATACTTTTAAAGTTACTTTCGGTAAAAGTGGACTAAAAACTGTAATTTCCCTCTTTTGTCCTTTAGAGATTCTAAAAATGGCGGCCCCAGGCTGATGTTGTGGTAATCTAATCAGCTCGGGTCTTCCACACCCCATGCAGTGCATTTGTCTGCAGCACATTATAGTCTTAATATGCTTAAATGAAAAAGGCTGTTGTCTTCAGACCAGGAACAAAACATTGTCTCGACCTTAGTACGATTAAAATGCTGTGTTCCAGCTGATTAATTTTATTGGTTGTGTGAGAGAAAGGTAAATCAACCAGACCACTCTTCCTAGAGGAGGGGGAAGACGAGGGACTTGTGTAGTAGCTTTGGTTTTTGTGTGTATGTGTTTGAAGTGAGTTCATATGCATGCCATATTAATCTTTTCACTTTTGTTTTTTAAAATGGTGGACAAGTTCCTGTCTCTCAGCCTACATTTATGCTTTAATAATGGTTAATACATCTATAAAACAATATTAAAATAAAGTGATATTAAAACACTCCTATTCGATATTTCACTTGAGATTGTCATAGCTGTCAAACAATATAATTTCTTCTCTATTAATAATCTTTTTCTACTGGCCAAGTATTTTGCAGGGTTTCTACCTCCCCACCCACTCAAGGAACAAACTCTTTTTTTTTTTTTTTTTGGTTTACTTTTCTGCAGGATTTCTCCCCTTCAATATGAAATAATATTTCTGTACAGAAAGTGATTGTTCTTTTAAAAAGTGCTTATTTTTTGACAAGGGAAAAGTAGGGTTTTTTTAAGTCACTATTAGCTTGTTGTCTGCCACAAAATTAAAAAGATGCATTCCTGATATGTTTAATACAGTTGGGAACAACATGTTTTTTATTAAAGTATATAAAAGCGTCAGTTCCTTGCATTTCTATTAATTTGTAATTCTGACTACTTTAGTACTTTGATTCCCAAGTTTCAACTTCAATATATACTTCTGGATTTTACAAATCCAAAGAACAATATTGTTCTTATAGCAGCCCCCCTTTCTGCCAAAATACTATTAATTTAAATATGTTAACTTTTTCTGTCTTGCATAATTGATAACCTGTTTCTTAAACAGACAAGAGAGAGAAGCAAGTATGCATCACAAAGTTGTTCATGCATGCTTTCAGTACGTTGTGAGGTACAATGTATGATGGTTTGGGCATATTGATTGTCCAGGAATTAAAATCTCTCTTACAGTTGTTCTCATTTTAACAGAATATTTTAAAATCCATTTGGATTTTCATAACTTGCTGTATTCTTGTAAATTTGGAAGAGCAAAATGATCTGTGATTCTGTAATTTTATAGAGGTTTTTGTTTAGGTAATAATCTGGAATATACTTTTGTAATCATTGAGTTTATGTGGTGTGCCTAAAAGTGAGGTTTACTTTACTACTCTTACTTTTGCTTACAACATTTGATTTAACCCATCTGGGGTTCCATAAGAACTGCATTAATATTGACATACTGGAAGGCCTATTTGTGCTTCATTGCACATTGAAATCTATGGTTTCTGAATTATTTACTGAATGAAACCATCAGCAGGATTGTTTGGTCAGAACCCATCCATCAATCTAAGCACTTTATACAGAATTAAAGCCACCTTAAGGTCTTTGTTCTGCATTGTCTCTAACACCCATTGCTGAACATCCTATTCCAGAGTAATGGGTTGTGATCTCCAGTTTGGGAATTACTGGACTAATGGCCTGGTTCCTTGCAACTTTACTTGGAAGTAGGTTCCACTGTGTTCATTGGACCTTACTTCCACATTTGATTTTAGCCTAAATTATTGTTATTATAAAGGTTCATCCCTTGCAAATCTATTTGGTAAGTTCAGACTATGGCATTTATTTGAGTCACTAATCCTGCAAAACATAAAAATTACAGATTTCCAAGTTAAAGGAAGATGCAGCAGTCTCTCATGAGTAAAAATATGCATGAAGGCCTAGAATGAGTGTGTGGAAGAAAGAACTATTTGACTACATATTAGTCTGAAATTAGTGTTGGTCACTTTGAAATGTCTTGAATGCCATGAACCATGCTGTGCATTGTAACAGGTTGGGGCCACAGTACTAGGCTTCAGTAAACAGTTCTGTGGCCTATGTCATTATTTCCCTATCTGAAAATAAATCAATACCTCTTCTTTGGTCCCCTATGCATAACATGTTCTTTTCTCTTTTCAACCTGGAGAATGAAGAAATGGCATACATCTCAGAAAATTAAAAAATTCTTATTTTTCATAGAGCAATGATATATTTTTTATTTTTAATATGGTAAAAAGGTGCAAAAAACTTTGATTTGAGTTTGACTTGCAAAAAAGTTTGCAACCTTGAGCAATATCAGAAGGGCTTTGGTCAATCCAGAAGCATTGATTTAATTTTGAAATGTACTTTCAGAATCAAACTTACATTTAATAAATGCTGAAGTATAGTGCACTATAAAATGCAGCAAACTGAATTAACTCAAAATTAACTAAATTTTGTAGTATATTCCTTGGCTCCACCATCAACCAAAAGGGAGACTGCAGCCAAGAAATTAGAAGGAGATTGAGACTGGGAAGGACAGCCATGAAGGAGCTAGAAAAGATTCTGAAGTGTAAGGATGTGACTCTGGCCACCAAGACTAGATTAATTCATGCCGTCATATTCCCTATTACTATGTATGGGTGTGAAAGCTGGACAGTGAAGAAAGCTGATAGGAAGAAAATAGATTCCTTTGAAATGTGGTGTTGGAGGAGAGTGTTACGGATTCCGTGGACTGCCAAAAAAACAAATCAGTGGGTTATAGATCAAATCAAGCCTGAACTGACCCTAGAAGCTAAAATGACTAAACTGAGGCTGTCGTATTTTGGTCACGTCATGAGACGACAAGAGTCACTGGAAAAGACCGTCATGATAGGAAAAGTTGAGGGCAGCAGGAAAAGAGGAAGACCCAACAAGAGATGGATTGACTCAATAAAGGAAGCCACAGCCTTCAGTTTGCAAGATCTGAGCAAGGCTGTCAAAGATAGGACATTTTGGAGGACTTTCATTCATAGGGTCGCCATGAGTCGGAAGCGACTTGACGGCACTTAACACACACACACACACACACACACACACACACACACACACACATGAGAATATACATGGGCTGATTGCTTTAATATTAACCAGAATGTGAATCGACAGAATTATTTGTGAAAACTCCATAATTTGATGTAATGTTGAAGGGATGTAATGCTATGCAACTTGTACTGAAGGTGGGAAGAGATTGTTGTTTCTTTTCTACAGTTAACTGGTGAACTGTCCTTTTCATTTGGTATGTAGGTTTAACCAGGGCATTTGCCACAAAAATGTAAGCTTGGAGTCTGTTTATTCTCTTCAAACAATACCATACAAAAGAAACAAGGCAAACCTCTTGATATGCTAATTCTGATCTTGAGATTTTTAAAAAAAATAACATTCTGGTTTCTGTGTGTTGTCAATGGTTGATTTTTGCTTTGTTTCTGTAATAGTTTAAAATACATACATTATTTTAATCTAGGAAGAAATTGTGTATTTTTGTATTTGTCAGATGTTAATATAAGTAGGAGGTGGGGCTTTGGGGGATTTTGCTGGCATACTTTTGACTGAAAGAAGGAAACTGCATTGATGCATGTTGTAAAACATCTTAAACTGCAACAGTGTAGTACACCTTTTCATCAGCATTCAGCTGTAAGGGACCTGTCCAGAACCTGAGACAGTTTCATATATCTGAAGACATGAGCTGTGACTCACGAAAGCTCATATCCTGCCAGAAATGTTCTTAGTCTTTAAGGTGCTACTGGACTCTTGCTCTTTTCTACTGCTACAAACATGGACACCCATCATGATCTAGTTTCATATATGTTTGCCTAAATAGCAAGCTATGTACCAATTTGGTTTAACACTCATATTCTTGAACATTTCTTACAGAGATGCTTCTTCTAAATGAACTTTCACATTGGCATTGGTCTGCAGGAGTACAGCTTTTGGAACATAAAAACAATCTGATGGACTGCCCTTTCTCTCACTAGGGCACAGTTATTCGCAGAGCGAGAAAAAAGGGCCTCAGTATTTTATCCCCTAGGTATAGTTGTCCTAAATAGAATACCCAAGAATGCTCAGCATTGCAAAGTTGTAGCACAGATATTCCTTTCAATTGGTGATCTGTGACAGATTTGTAAAGGAAAGGCAACACCCTGCCCTAGAGGGGCTTAGTCCTACACAGCCCACATTTGGTTATGGGTGGGAAGATTTTGCCATCTTGTATAGTTCTGGAGAAAATACAATTGGATATACTTTTCCCTCTCCAAATCAGGAGGCATGTATAAGTGCCAATCTCTCTTGGAAAGGTGCAGCTACAACACTGTTGTGACCCTATGAGTGTCCATGCCCCTCCTCTGAGGTGTTTGAAAGTTAAAGTTTGATTCAGTGGGAGTGGAAGAATATGGAGGTGAGGATAGTGGGGTAAGGAAATACTTGGGCTTAGTTTCAGTAAAGGGTGAGGACATTAAGATTGGGGTGGGGGAGCTTGCATGACAGGAAAAAAAGAGGGAGAAATGTTGTTCCTGTAGAAGCAAGGCCCAGACCTTGCAGATCTTTTGCCCTTGGGGTTTACTTTTCATAATTCTTGGGAATTGTTGGGCTTTCATTTTGCTCCTACATGTCAAAATCTATTAGTAATTTCAAGGTTTTGGTGAATTCCCAGGAGGCTGGAACAAATGATGTTTGCTTTTAGATTTTTTTTTGTTACCAAAAAAAGAAAAAGAAAAAAAAACCAGAATACAGATAGCAGTAAAAGAGACGAGGTAGGGAATAGTAACTCATCTCTGCTGGAGAGATGTTGTTATCTAGAGAAGCCCTGTCTTCTGACCGCTAGAAGCTCTATATAGGCTGTTTCTGGATTCTGAACTTGCGGTGCAAAAACACATTCGCTGCAGCTAGTGGCTAGAAACTTTCATAATTTTTTGCCACCCTGACCTGGATAGCCCAGGCTAGCCCAGTCTCTTCAGATCTCGGAAGCTAAGCATGGTTGGCCCTGATTAGTATTTGGATGGGAGACCACCAAGGATGTCCAGAGGCCGGACAAAGAGGCAGGCAATGGCAAACTACCTCTGTTCACATTCTAGCGTATCTGAAGAAGTGAGCTGTGGCTCACGAAAGCTCATTCACTGCCAGAAATTTTGTTAGTCTTTAAGGTGCTACTGGACTCTTGTTCTTTTCCACCTCTGAATGTCTCTTGCCTTGAAAACCCCATGGGGTCACCACAAATCAGCTATGACTTGACGGCAAAAAAAAAATATTTTGTCAGAATGGAAGTTGTAATTCTCACAATGACAGATTGTGCCCCAGGAAGTAGATTCCCACATTTTCAAGGAAGATGGTACTTTGTGCTGGACTGTTCTGGTGGGCTCTCTGTCTTGGCTGCTTTGAAAACTAATAGGTTTATTTCTAAACCTGGACAACTCTTACTCCTTTGAATACTTTTAACTATGTTGGAGAAGTACAATAAAGCTTTACTGTAGTAAGGTGTTATAGGTACTGTTACTAGTTGGTGAGAATATTAGTCTATTTTTGTTGTAATACCCAAACAACTAAGACCAGAGAGAATATTGATGTTGATTGCCTGAAAGATGTATCCTGAATTCTTAATTGGCTAACAGTGCAGTCCTGAGGAGAGTTACTCCAGTCTAAGCCCGTTCATTTTAATGGGCATAGACTGGAATAACTCTGCATAGGATTGCACTGTAAGTCAGAAACCCAAGCAGGATTTGGTACAGAGCTAGAAACTTATAACTGGATTTGGTAGATTCTACTGAGGTTCACAGTAACAGTTTTGCAGTCCTTTTTATTATAAAAATATTGAAGTGTGTGCCTGTTTCTTCCCTATTCCACATACACATTAGTTTCTTATAGGAAAGAGGAGAAAGGCTGTAAAGGAACCAACATTCTTCTCCGATCAGGTTGTCAGTGCAGCAGTGTGGCCCTATTCAAGTGTAGGAGGGGATTTTAGTGGTTTTGCTGTGAGCTCAGTAAAAATATACATTGATGCAGGATTGGGGGAAGTCACCTGATAGGCGCTGACAGATGAACCATTACAGGTGATCAGTTTACCCACATAGTAGAATTCTCTTATCATTGAATTGATTTGTTGTCTGTATTGGTAAGCTGTGTGAATTTTTTTCGATACACATCTTTATGTGAGGTAAAAGCTGGAATCTTTACAAAGTGGTAAGCCTTCTCCACATTTCTCACGTGGTTGTATTAATAATCCACATTCATTAATGATGTTCCTTCATGTAGTAGAGTACCATGGCTAGAATCTTCTTCAGAAAAACTGTTTGTCTTTTCTGCTTTTTCACCATTGCTTTTAGATTCGCACTGTAAAGTGTTTATATATTTTGAAAGATTTAAGTAGCAACTTTTGGGAGGTATTCATTCAAATTTTACTTATGATTTCATGTGTTTGAGCTTGTTTTTAAAGTGAGAAACTGTACTCAGATATCTTTGATGTTAAGTTTGTGTGTTTGGGTTGGATGGTGTGTGTGTGTACACAGTTAATTTTGATTATAATGTGTGAATTTTTGAGGAGATTCCGCAGGGGTGTGTTTTTTCCATTTTGCATATATTGTTTTTAAAAATCCACATATAGGCAACATATGTGTACCATTTAAATTGTGCTCAGTAGGGGCTTGTTTTAACCTCTTGTCTACATTTATAAACAAAGAGCAAGTAGCAATCTATGGAGGTCTAACATCTTCATTCCATAATATCAAACAATACAGTAACTTGGGAAGAGAGACCGCAGCTACAGAACAATCTAGCACCAGGCCACATCTATGCTAGCAGAATGAATCCGGACAATCTTATACAAGCCTCCAAGAAATTTTGCTGTAGGGCCTAGTTGCCCTGGACCACAGTGGCAGCTTTCAAGCTATGGGAGTTCCTCACCTGATCTCATCTGTGCTACAGTGCCACCATTATACATTGCTGGTAGGTGTTACTGCATCTTGTAGGAGGAAGAGGATCAGTTGATTTGAGAAGTTGGTAGGGTCCCATATGTTGTTACAAAGGTGCTGTTGTCTGGATCCTTAGTCTAAGCAACCTGCACCTTACAAGTGGATTATCTGCAGAACCACCTGCTAGATTCTCCAATCCGATCATTTATAGTAGATATTTCTGTTGGGCAGTGGAAGAGATGAAATTGTAAAAGGAGGCACTAAACATAAAGAGTAAAATTAAGAAAGGACAGAGTAAAAAGAAAAAAAATCTTGATTGACATAGTCTTCTGTCAGTGTTGTGTATCCTGTAGACTCCTCAGCTGTAAATACCTAACTGTAGTATGCCCTTGTGTCATGTGTATGTGATATGCCAGAAACGCCAAAGTAATACAATGGACCCACCCTCCTGCAGAGATCAGGTATCAAGTTAGGAGAACTTAAATATCAAAAAGCAAAAGAATGCGGAGTTGACTGCTATCCTCCAGTGTCATCAAAGCACTATAGGACACCTGTGTAATAACCGTATGAAACAGAGAAACTGGACAATAAACTGGGTAGTCTTAATCCAGTTTAATATTTTTGCAATGGCAACAGTTGAAAAGAAGTTATTTGCTCTTAAACCATTGTTTGTAATGTATAATTTGTGAGCATCAGAAATGGAGTCTAGTAAATGAATAACTAGCGGAGAGCATTTTTCTGTGGTATGCAGCAGTTTAGAGTAAAGGCTACTCTGCTTGCTATTTCTTTGTAAAGTTCGAAATGTTTAATACGGTCCCAGACCAACAATAAAAAACTTTTACATAATAAAAATAGTAGCTATATACATCAATACATCAATAAATATATAATCAAACATTCGTAGGGGAACTATAAAAAACACAAGCGTAACTAGAACACAGTTAAAACTCATTCGTTGGGTTCGACCCATGCTCGTCTAGCCTTCATAATTCGCCATCCAAATTTGGCCATTTTAAAAGTTAGCTCGGTGTCTTTAACTGAGAGCAAGTTAGAAAGGCGAGTCACTCTAGTGCTCCCTGAGTGGTCAGCTATTACAAGGGAAATGTCTTCTCTTATTTTATTATAAATTTTGCAGTCATAAATGACATGTTCAAGGGTCTCTATGCTCCCATCAGAACAAGGGTTTCTCTTCAGATCGTATAAATCTTTCGCTATTTCTTTGTATGATTGACAGTTTAATTATTCTAACCCTTCTAGTTTCACTTTTTATTTAATGGCGGTTGCTGTTAAAATATTCACCTTCCTCTGGGTTTCCAATAAATAAATAAATAAATAAATAAATAAATAATACAATAGAAAAAATATGTCCAAGTCAAGGATTCTCAGTGAGTGGATCAGATTCAGGTCAGCATGGAAGGTCATGTAAATAAGCGGTACTCTTTATATGAAGCTGTTGTCCTTTACTGATTGCAATCATAAGTGAATTTATGCTGTGTTGGAGTCAATAGGATTACCAGCTCTCTATGGGTTTCAGATTTCCTTCTCAGTCAGCACAATTCCTAGATGAAGAGAATGAGACAATTGCAGTAACTGATAATGGGACTCATATACAGCTGTTGTTGCATATTGTTTTCAATATTTATTGTTCTGTCTCCTGGAACAGAATCATTCAGGATTTTGAAAATATGATATAGATCAGTTGGTTTTGGTTCGAGGAACCCTTAATTTCCTCGGAAGCTTATTGAGCATTTTTCAATGAGAAGATGGGTAATGATGGACAAGCTTTCCTGAAATTTATGACCATATCCGCCATCCCTGATCTTCTTTTGTAATGTTTAGTCACAGGAAGGTGTAGTACATATTCTGTATCTGCATTCTCAAGTTTGTGGGGCAATGGCAAAACCTAATGAATCAAGATAGTGCCCATGCAGATTCTGAATGTGTCTTGGAATCCCCTGCACCACCGTAGGATTTCTTGGTGGACAGACGGATGCGAAGGTAGAAAATGTGAAAATAGTTGGTAGAAGTGAAAGGGTGAAATAAGTTAATGTATCTGTACTGGGGTTGCTATGCAGAGGAAGGCAATGGCAAACCACCTCTGCTTGTTTCTTGCCTGGAACACCCCATGGAATGGGTTTCCATGAGTTGGTTGTGACTCAATGGCACATACTTTTTGTATATATCAGAGTTGGTAGGGGAGGTCATAATGAGTGAGATTTTGGGTATGTCTAATGCTGAAAAATCTTTAGTTTTGCATTAATAGAGCTTTCAGGTGAATATTTGCTGAATGAAAGGGAAATGGATTGTGGCAATCTGATGTTTGTGTTTAGACTTTTAACAATTTCTACTAGAAACAGACAGGTTGCTATTGGGGCAGACTTTGTTTGTTTGTTGTTCCAGATAACGAACTTGCATTTATGAAAGCAGAATACAAAAAAAAAAAAAAAGTTAGCATCAGGGTTGATGGTTTTTTTACCTTTTTTAAAATGTTTATAATCCAACCATTGTCATTAGGGATACCTGTGCCTGCATTTACAGAAGTTGAGATGAAGTTGGTGTGGTTGCTTCTCTTTCAAATTCTGATGGAAGGAGGCCCATAATTGGGCGTGTCTCAGGGATGAAAAGTGACTTTAATGGTTTGTTTTACCACATCGAAAGCATCATCTTGGCTTATGCAAAGAATGAGACATAGGCTTTTTTCCCGTGATTTTAAGTAGTTTTGAAATGTGCTGCTTTAAATGTTAAAAAACGCTTGCCATCTGTGCCTTCATTAAAGGCCTGGAGCCTGTGAGCTGTATGCCACAAATTCTTTGCCATCAGACCTCTTATGTTCTCTTCTGTGCCCCCATAAATGTGTTCCTGTTTTGTATTGGTGTGAACCTGAGTCCATGGGCTGTGTTGGCAAGAAGAATGGAGATGGGCAGGGCTAGTTCATAAGAAAAGACCTTGGTCGCTAGAGTCCCTGTAGCCTATAGTCTCAGGTCACTCTTGCTTGGATTAGGAAATTGGTTTGTTTGTACGACACTTAAAACTTGAAAAACCTTTCTGGAGTCCTTCAATGATAAGAAAGAAAGGGAAGGAGAGAAAAACAGTGGTTGGTTAGAGCAGACAAACAGGCTCTTTCCCATTTCTGGGAATCAGAATGTCAGTAGCATTTTCATTGGAACATAAAGGGAAAAGTCTGATAAAAAGAGGGACTGTGGATTCTAACAAAAAGAGGGACTGTGGATTCTAACAACCATCATCAGAAGAAACACAAACACTTGTCATGCTCCTTTTCCTCTAGTGGTCCTTTTTGACCCCTGGAAAGTAGATAGGGATTAATAGCTGGGGATTAATAGACATGGAGGTTAGGGGGCTGCACTGGGGAGAAGACCCTACTGTAGCCCCTTGTTAATCTACATTGGTCCTTTGAGCCCCAGAATCTAGTTTTTGGGAGTTGGAAGGGACTGCTGAAGGGAGGGGAATGTGACAAAGATTTGTGTTCCTTCCATTGGTGGTAGGTTCCAACTACATCAACATTTCAGTAAGGGCCCGGTGGACAAAGTGTTTCCTAGAGTCAGATTTTCGATAGTTTTCCTTATTTGTCCTAGAAACATACACAGAAGTTGAAATAGTGACTTTTAATAGGTGACTATTAAAACTGTCTAGTCTGAACAATATGGATAAGTGCTGTAATTTTTCAAAATATTTCTCTTGGAACACTTTAGCTGACTTCCTGCCCTTTTAGGAAACAACAGCCAGTTACTGAAAGCTATAGATCAGAGATGGGGAACCTCAGGCCCGGGGGCCGTATGCGGCCCCCGAGGACATTTTTTGTGGCCCTCGGAAGCTCCGGGGCCCTGCCGGGGAGGAGGGGTGCAGGGCAGCCCTCCCCGAGGGTGTTCCTGGGGCTGTGGCTTACAGGGGCGCTGCGGCGCCCTTTGGACCTCCTCTTGCCGACTGTCGGCTGTTGGTCGGCAAGAGGGGAGGGGGAGGGATGCTTCCCCCAAGGCTGCCCCCTACAGCCACGATGTGCATGAACACCACGGCACATTGTAAGCCCTCTCACTGCCTGTCGGCTGTTGAGCAGCGAGGGGGGGGGAGAGGCCGGCGGCTCCCGGCAGCAGAGCATGCATGCGGGAGCCAATCGAGCTTCGGGGGGGGGGGGCTTTTGTGGATTCTGGGGGAAGAGGGTATGGAGACTGGGGCCCAGTCGCATGGGGCTCTGTGCGCCGCTGTGTGTGTGTTGGGGTGGGGAGGCTGGGGCCTGGTCGCACGGGGCCAGCGTGTGCAGGTGTGTGTGGGGGAAGGCTTTTCTCTCTTTTCTTCCTCTTTTTCTGTCACTCTTTCTCCTTTCTCCCCCTCTTTTTCTCTTTCTTCGTCTCCCTCCGTCCTTTTATTTCTTTCCCTCCGTCATTTTCTTTCTTTCTCCCCCTCTCTCCATTTCTTTCTCCCTTTCTCTCTTTCTCCCTCCCTCCCTTTTCCTCTTTCTCTGTTTTCCTTCCTCCCTTGCTGATCAACTGTGCGCTGCGCCCCCCTGGCGCCTTGTTTGCTCGGGCCCACCACTGGCTGCCCTCTCGCCTGGGAGGGGGGGAGCGGGGGCACCCTGCAGGCCTTCTCTGTGTGGCCTCCCCTGGGGTTGCCAACCTCCAGGTGGTGGCTGGAGACCTGGCAACCCTAGCCTCCCCCCCACCAGGAGATCTACACCTGGTATGGCCCCTGAATGATGTCATAAATGTGCAAATGGCCCTTGGCAGGAAAAAGGTTCCCCACCCCTGCTATAGATGTATCTAGAATAAGACTAGGCTGAATAAATATTCTCATTAGGAACTTTATCTTTTGCATGTCAATCGATAATTTATTTCGGGGGGAATGGTCCATTAAACTGATGTTTCATTATGAAAGTCAATTGGTGTCGTGTTGAATGAAAGCCGTCGTGTTGAATGAAAGCCGTTGTGTTGGTGTTGCATGTGACTTTCCTGGAAAGAATGACAAACATGAACAATGGAAACCAGCAAAATAATGGTACCTGCAGAGGCATAGTGGCTAAGCGTGGGTTTTCTGTTTGCTATCATGCAACATTTTGTAGAGTTGTGTATAAGCCAAGCTGGCCCAGATGGCCTTTGGGGCTCAATTCTAATTATTATTATACATTTATGTAATGCTTTTTAAGTTTTCAGAGTGCTTCAGTAACATTATCTCGGTAATCATTACAGTAGCCATGTAAGAGAAGCTGTTATTACCATCCCTTACATTGCAGATAAGGGACAACCCGTGAAAAGGTATTTCAGTCTAAGCCCATTGATTTCAGTGGGTTTAGACTAGAGTAGTTCTACATAGGATTGTACTGTTAGTCTGGGAGATACTGTTTTATTGGTGGCCATTTAGTGAGTTTGTCGCTGAGACACAGTGTGAGCCAGATCCTTTCTGGTTAATAATCTTAGCCACTATACTAGCTAGTAGGAAGGAGATGCTTCTGATAGTGAGTGGGTGGGCTTGATCATAATCCCTGTAAAACAGGTTGTGTTGGGCTGATATGGATTTAGCTGTTAAATAACACCATCTTCATATGGCTAGTAATTTGGGAGTTTTGTTTTCTAGGCTAACTTGAAAACATATGGTAAAGGACATTTCAAGCATTGGCAACTGATATAACTTTTTCCTTTTTTTCCAGAAATGGGGCAGTGGTGTCTTTATTGGTGCTGAATTAGAATAAACGTGGACATTCAGATGCTCGTAAAACTAAGAGCAAAACCAATAGCAACTAAAATGGCCAAAAAGTGTGCGAGCTTCTCTCCAGTGCTCTTCATTGGACTGGATGTTTTAAAAAATGGGGGGGGGGGCGGTGTTGATTGTCGCACCCTTTGTATGCTTCTGTTTGCAGTGCCTTGCAGTCTTCCTAGGTGATGGCGTAGCACTGGGTGGAGTTGGTATCACTTTGTACCTTCAGCCCTCTGGGAAAAAGGTGGTAGAATAGTGGCAACTTCCACTGCTAATATACAAATTGGTGCTTAATCAAATGCCTCTTAAAATCAGAAGGAACACACAAGTCCCTTAAAAAGCTGACAGCAGAAGAAAAATGTGGTAGTTCTTACATTAGCAGTACTGGATACTAATTGTAGTTGATGCAGTAAGTAAATAGACAGTGGAAGCCAAACTGGGTAATGTTACTTAATTTGGGGTGGGGCAAGCCACCCTATCATTTCAGTCCTTTCCCACGTCTCAGTCCTTATTTAACCATTTATTTGTTAGTGCTTTTCATAATAAAGCTAACAATACATATAAGATTTTGGTATGAGTTGTTCCCAAAAGTTACTATGAGGTGGCCTGCCTTTGGGACTGCATTTCTGTGTCATATGTTAACTTGCAAAGCAGAATAAATTTCTAAAGGTGTTACATGCATATGGAATAGAGTTGATGTCTAGTTTCTTTAAATATTATCTCAAATTGTTTGGGCACTGATTTGGAGAAGATGAATGAGTATTGTTTTACTTTAGTCATCAGCAGACGGTAGCCCATAAGCCAAATGTCACCTGTGGAAAACTGCCACTTGCCATGTATGTGGCTGTCAGAACTCTTTCTTGTTCATCTTGCTTTCTCATTTGCACTTTTCCTTATCAGTTTCCCGTATTGGGAAGCTGGGGAGAGCATAAGACCTTATTCCAGAATCCATTTCTGACGTAGGTGGAGAAGGAGGGAAAGTGGACTTATGGAACACTTGCCTAACAATGGCTCTGCATTTGCTTATTGCTTCCAGATTGCATATCTTTTTCTCACTTGATTGCCTCTCTCTTCCTTTCCCCCCATTCCTATGCTTCCTGATACAAAGAGACTTGTGTCTGCTGATTTGGCCTATTGCCTTTTCAGTACAGGTTCATCAGCAAACTTACAGCCCATTCCTGAGGATTGGGCTGAAAGTGTAGTGGAGGCAGTGGGACTCTGCCACCAGTGTAAGTGCCCTCTTTTCATAAAATAAGAGGCACTTATGCTAGTGGCGGGGGAAGTTCCATTGGCACCTGGGCACCGTGGAGCTACATGCTGCTCCTCCGATGCTGCAGCCTCCAGGACCTAAATTCCAGAAGAGAAATGCAACGTCAGCATGGGGGGGGGGGGGGCATTCCCAGGGCGGAGCTGACTGTAGTCAGCTTCCTAAGCCCCTCCAGCCCGGGACCACCTCCTCTAGCAACAGTATTACTGCACCAAGTTTTTCTTGGCACAGCATCACTGTTTTCAATGGGGCTTCCCTCCCCCATTTTGATTTTTTTGTTTTAAAGACTTTTTTTAGCATTGCAGCGGCTGGGAAACCTCTTTGGAGGCCACACCATCCCCAGCCACTTCAAGGCTCAGGAATGGGCTGTTAGTTCAAGATCCGCTGCTTAGTATGGTGCTTTATAGGAAAACAGTGTAATCTGTTCTTTTTTTGAAAGGAAGGGAGAATCATGTAAATTTTTCTGAGCTCCTTGGAGGAAGGGCAGTATTAAAAATGGGCAGAACTTTCTAACTGGCCAAATAAAAATACCTATTGTTAATGTTCTTGGGTGTGCTATTTTAAAACTTTTAGAGTAGTTTTGCATGAACACCATGGTTATAAGATGCATGTTGCTTTCAGGTAGTAAAGATGAGTTACTGCAGTTGGTTGAACAGCTTCACCCAGAAAGTAGTAATGAATGGATCACCATCAAACCGGAAAGAGGTATTAAGTGGGATTCCACAGGGATCAGTTCCGAAAGTGGTGCAGGTTATCTTCATTGAGCATTTGAGGTGAAGGATGGACTATAACCCTTGCCAAAGGGATTGGGACGAGTTTAGAGAGAGCCAAAACAGTCACAATAAATTCGGTAAATGCCATTGTAGGCTGCATTTACAGAAATGTAGCATCTAATTTATGGGATATAATAAGGTTGTGTGTTCCTCTTGTCTCTGGGCTCACATTTGTTGTGACACATGACATTGCTTTAGAGTTAGTAATTCACCAATAGAGAGAGAAATCTTGTGTCAGTTAACTGTAAGAACACTGTTCAAGCTACCCTGTTAAAATGCCATATGAACACAGGGACAGTGTCATCAACTGGTGAACATTCTGGGATGCGTAAATGAATTTCCTACCACAGCCTGCTGTACCCTCCAAAACTATTCTCCTGGGGATTGGTAAACTCTGGGAACCGCATGGGGTATGCAGTAGGAAAGAAGAATCTGAAAATCATCCCTCACCCCAATATTTCTGGTTGTAGAATCTTCTGGATTCTATAGGACCCATTCTTCCTGTTTGTTGATTCAGCATTATTAGATCCACGCAATATCACATTCGCAGCAGTGTCAGTTTTCCTTATATTTTATGTTCACATCAGGCTCTGTAGAAATAAAAAATATTCATGACAGCCTAAATGGAGAGCTGAATTTTACATAGCACAAAGCCATTAAAAAATGCATTAACTTTGCAGCCCTAAGAAATATCTGTAATACATGCAATAACAAGTGTCTGTTCTTCAGATCAAGATTTCCTCTGTTTAGAAAACCAACCTTTTTAATTCTGTTTTTCTGACAGATGTGTCAGTTTCATTCCTGCTGAGGGCAGTCAGAGCAGATGGTAAGCAATGAAACAGTTCAGACACATTAGAAGAGGTGTGCTTATCTGTCTTATTCCACACATATTTTACAACTGTAGGGAATAATCTGTAAACTTGGAGTGTGAATACAATGATTTGAGGTGCTTAATTCCACAGACTTAATTTCATATTATCATTGATTATTGAGCAACACCTTGCTCTGGGAACTAATGAAATATTGCATTTATGGGTACCATGCTGAGCTTCCAAGCTTCACTGCGTACAGTGCTACAGCTGTAGTCAAAGTATTAAAAAAATGTAGTTCATTTTGTGGCAAATTTTTAAAAGGGAGAGCAGTTGGTTCCTTGCCTCAGTTGGCAAAGGCTTCAGAAAAGGAACTCAGATGCTTTGTGGTTCAAGTCTTGTTTGGAGCAGGAAGATGGGTGCAAGCTGGTTTTCAGGCTCTTTCTAAAAACAGCTGGCTTATTTCACACAGGAAATTGCCTGTGGCATGAATAAATATAAAACATTATGAAACAAGAATACAAATACGTTAAACAACCACCCAAACCTTGTAGTAAAAGTAGTGAAGCATGCATGCACATACCAAACCCATTTTGCTACAAATGATGTTGGGAATAGTGCTCGAAATGGAATTTTAAGTTTTTCGTCTTAAAAATCTTTCCCCCTCTTCCTTAAGTCATTGTATGATATAACATTTGATGAACTTTCTTTTGCTTGGTAAAATTAACAGGGAAGCCAAGACCCTTTAAAAGGACCAGAGAAACTAGATAAATAAAGGGAAATGAGATTATGGATTTCTCTAGGGCCTGTTTAGGTGGCTTTCATGTTGAATAATCTCTATATTGGACCTATACTGAGGTGGAGTGACTCACACTATTTCATTGACAGATTAAATTTTCTATCCTGTGGTTCCAGAACTGGATATTACTCCTTCCGCCCCCGTGATGTCATCACCCAGTCTCAGCAGATTAACAGTAATGGGGAGATTGGGCCCCAGGTTGAACACTCTATGATTGGTGCAGCCCCAAAGAGAGTGAGAAAACTGTACTGTACTCCCTCCCCTGCTGGTGCTGGGTTGAGTAATGGCAGCTGGAAAAAATTACAGTGTATGCTATGTGGTCCCTGGTCTGCCAATTGGCTATCTGTGGAGAGAACCTTCACATACGTTATTATAACTGTGTTTTCCATTTACTTATTTGATAAAGAGTTTTCCAGTTCTTTTTATGTTGTATAACCATTAGGTCTGCCATTAACATAGAAATGTGTGTGCGTGTGTAATTTGCTCCCTGTGTTGGCATACTTCTGAGCAGAGGTATTAGCTAACCAAATTATTTTGAGCAGATTTGGATAAAATTAGCAAATGCATGTTGGGGGGGGGAATGGTTGAAGCATGTTTTGGCCATATAGACTAAATGTGTTTTTCAGTCTGTAATAACATGTATTTTGCTTGAATTTTTGTTTTTATATCGGAAGAATAAAAGAAAAAACTTTTAATCTGTGTTGCAGTTTTGAAATAAGTGATACATTTTCTTGATGTTGTTAACAGAGTTTGTGGATGCACTTAGATGTTTGCAATGAGCACTGTGGCTGGCATGCCCCAGTGTTTTGGATACCAATGCATACAACTCCATAGTAATCGAATTTATCAGAAACGAACGTCATGAGCATAGTGGTCCCGTTGGGGGTTGACACAGCGGAAACTTCATTTTTGGAAATGGCTGCAGGCTCAGAGTGAGTATTGTAGCATAACTGCAAGTTTGCAGACTTTATTGTGTGTTGTATTTTTAGTCATCTGTAAACCATTTGTTGCCAAATTTCAGTTAACCCACTTCTGAGAGTAAATGACAGGATTGAGGTTTGCTCAGCTTTACCTAAAGCAAGTTATGGTTTTTTTAAAGTATGAGTTTTCCTCTTGAAAGTCTGACTTCAGTTTTATTTGAGAATGAATATATTAGAGCATTACTATTCTAGAAGAAGTTACTACTTTTAAAAAACTGGAATTTTTAAAAGTTCAAATACAGTTTTTAATCATTTTATATAGCATTTTAGCATCCAGCGCGAGGCTCTACTACCTTTTTTCCCCTTTGCTTTGACCTATTTAATTTATTTCATGAGTAGCTGGAGAAAATAGAGTGAGACTCTAAATGCTGTTATATAACTAGTGCTTAAAATAGAAGAATATTAGTCAGGAGCTCCTTAATTTTTTTCTTGCCTTTGGAGGGTGTTGCTTTTATTCTGCTATCCTCCCCACCAAAATGTAGAAAGTGGCTCTGAATATCAATGGCCCAGGAAACCTGCAGTGTTGTGCTTATACTACCACTAGATGTCATTGGTGAAACTTACTGGGGTTTCAGATAATGCTAACAGCATATGGGCAGACTCCTACGCTTCTTATGTATTCACAGAAACAATAACTATTATTGATGCTAATGTACTCCCGCCTTGCAGTCATTTTTGTGCAGCTGTATTTTATGTTGCACAACACTGTGGTATGCGTTGTTCAGATGGAAGCTCCGTTCATCTGATAGTACACTACAGCAATTTGAGTCCTATAGCTAACGCTATACTAGAAATTTTCCTTGGCTTCCATTTGAACTGCTCAACATAAACATGGATTTTTAAAAACTTTTCAGTGACCTCTTAAGTACTGACAAATGAAAAAACAAAATGAAAATGCAAGAACTGTTAAATGTGAAATCTTAACTTTTTTTTCAGACCTGAATCTGTAGAAGCTAGCCCTGTGGTCGTTGAGAAGTCAAACAGTTACCCACACCAGCTATATAACAACAGCTCTCACCATTCCCACAGTTACATTGGTTTGCCTTATGCTGTAAGTTTTTTGTTTAAACAAAACTACTTGTTCAAGTTGTTCTTTAAACCCAACTTCAGATGTTCTTCAATCATTTACTTTTGTGTGACTTTTAATGAAAAAACTCCACTGAAACAGCCAAATCTGGACATTAGAGAGCAGGCTGCTTTTAATTTGTCTCAAATTTCTTGCTTTTGTCCTTTTTAAATAAAGCAGACCCCCCCCTCCCCATGATTTGAATAGAATAGATTTGAAATTGAAATTATTCTGGGTAGAGTGCTGCGTTCCACTTACCTTGATACTATAAATATGTTTTGGCATCTGTTGTACTAGAAATGGCAACTAAAGGGGCAACTGAGGCAACCAGAGCAGCATCTCTAATTGGCAAGTGGGCAGAGGTATCCAGTTCCATCCTGCTTGCCATTACAAAGTTCCTACTGGTAAGGCATGGGATTATGCTGCCATCTCTGGCTTTTGGCCCTCTAAATACATTGTAAGATGCCTTGTAAGGGACTGCTTCTGTTCCCAGCTCATAGAGCTACATCGATGACTTATGCAAAATGGCTGTGTTGCATGCATATAAGGTGGTGAGAGTCATAGCAGATGTCTTTTGAGTCCTTTTTAGTTACCAGATACAGCCTTGAATGTGTCCAAATACGTACCGACGTTTGGCAGAACATGGCCTGGCTGCTGCTGTGCCATCACCCAGCTGAACTTCCTACCTACCCAGTGCTCACTTAGTGACAACTATATCTGATCCTGTGAGCTCTTGTTTCAAGACTGTAAGTGATTTAACATCTGGAAACAATGACGGAGGTTAGATCTAGAGGAATATCATAAGAGTGCAACTGGATCTATACAGCAGTAACTGTATCAGTTAAGTCTTATCCATTTTTCTCTCTGGATTCCCCCCCCCCCAACACACACACATATATATTGTTCCAGTTAGGAACTAGTGGTGGTAACTAGCCAGGTGCAAGTTCCTAAGACATGTATAAGACAAAGACAACATCTTTGGGGAAAACAGTCATTGCCTTTGCTGAATGCTCTTTCCAGTACTTAAGAATTCTGGTGGGCAGGTGAAAGAGCCTCAGAAAGTAATCTGTATTGCTTCTGAGAAACTGGACTGTGTGTCACTGCTCTTGTTAGAGTTAAGAGCAGCTTTATTTTTTGGCTTATATTTTGGGTTGAAATGCTCACGTAGAGACTTCAGAAGTCTTTTTTAAAAAATTATTATTTTAAGTTAAAAACAAATCAAATACAAACATGGGTCTAAAATACAAGATCACAGAATATAATACTGCTACAGACATGAATAATACAGGCTATAGATATAAATAATACAACTTCTCATTCTGGACAGAAAAACATTCCATTTTTCAAACTTCTTAGACATTTGGCAGTCAAATGAACAGGTTAGATTACACAAACAAATATACTCCACTAGTTTCTCCAACCACTTCTCTTTCTTCAGATTATATTCTTCTTCAAATTTGGGGGCAAGTGTTAAGCTTGCAGATGTTACAGCGTTAAGAAAAAATTCATGGACATCTTTAGGAAGGAAATCCACAAAATTGAACAACAACAAAAAAACCTTATGGGATAATAGTAACTCTTTCCTTATACCTTGAGAGATCACTGTAGCAATCATATTCCAGTATTCTACCATTCTGCTACATTGCCACCATATATGTATAAAGTTTGCATTGGCAGTTCCACATATCCAGCAATTCCCTTTAGCCCCTTAATAATTTTTGCCCATTTAAAGGGTGACTAGACTTCAGAAGTCTTAAGCTTGATAACATCTGCAGTTGTCATGGACCTTAATAACAGATAAGATTGTTGTTCAACATGGATCAGAGATAAACATCAAAATTCTGTTAAGCTTTTGTAATTTGGGGGAAGAAATGCTATATTTACTTGTCAAAGAATAATAGAAAAGGAATAAACCTTAAGTGATCTAGTTATTGCTGTAAAGATCCAACTGTACTTTATGATATCCTCACAATCTGCAGTAGTCCACAGATGAAGGTTCTCTTAAATCAATGAGCAGTCCTTGGTTTAACAGGACTGATGTGTAAGATGCCTTTCCAGATCAGGATAGCCTGCCCAAAATCTCACATAATTAATTGAGAAGCCTCTAAATTGTTACCATCTTAAGGTGGCTGAAAGTTAAAAGTTCAGTTAAATAAAAGGTTCAAGAAATTATTTAAGAATGTTTATGCCATACTTTGCCAAATTGTTCAAAGTGACCTATGTCAAGACAATAAAATGGAATGACAAAAATAATTTACTACAGGCCTCTGGAACAACGAAGAATTTTTAAAGTAACAGCAGATTAATTACAGAGAATGAGACTAATACAAATCTAGAACATCCTATCCCATATAGTACAAAAGAAAGCAGAATGAAATAAAGATCTTTACCTAGCAATGAAGGTTCCAGGTAGACATCTCATGGGAGGAGGTTCCAAAGTCCCAAAACCACTAGTGAAATTGCCTTATCTCTTGTCAGCAACCACTTCACCTCTAGAGGAAGGGGTACTCTGAAGAAAATAATAAAGCTGGATTTCTACGGGAAAAGACTGGGGTGAGGGGACTATTGAAACTGTTTCTATAAAAATTAAAATAAACACAAAAAGCAGAAATAGATTATTTTTCTAAAATGATTTTTCCAGGATCATAACTATGGCGCTCGCCCTCCTCCAACACCTCCAGCTTCTCCTCCTCCATCAGTTCTTATAAGCAAGAATGAAGTAGGCATATATAGTGCTCCCAATTTTGATGAGACCTCCAGTGCTACTACTATCAGCACATCTGAGGATGGAAGCTATGGAACGGACATAACCAGGTGCATTTGCGGATTTACACATGATGATGGATATATGATCTGTTGTGACAAATGCAGGTAAAGTAGTCTTGCGTCTACACAAATATTTAAGCATTTTTACTGTGTACCACAAAGACATGCTTCTTATCATGGAGGTCCATTCCCCTCCTCAGCAAACTGTTCTTAGGCTTATCACAGGAAATTGAAAGGCAGCATGGAAAAAGGGAATAAACAGAAGTTGTTGCCATTTCGCCCTTGTGATGGCTGTTATTGTGCTTGCCTGTACAGGCAGGGGAATTGACAGGCCAGCCAAGCCAGTAAAGACAAGTGGGGGTTGCACAATTTAGATCTCATCGTGAACCTATGGAAGATTAAAGGGGAAGCACTGGGCAGTGGGGAACCAAACTTACACTTGTACAGACATGATCCAGTGCCCAGGGACTATGCCATTAATGCCCTTATGACTAGAGGGGAAGCATGGCATTTTATCAAGACGTCTGTGCTGTCTAAAGCAGAACTTGTGGGGGGGGGGCGGAATAGTACGTGTACAGGCAGCAGATTCCCTAGGGATCTATTCTGAATTGTCAGCCTATGCTCACAGGCCAGTTTGTATATGAGCAGTTTCTGAAATGGAAACTCTGCAAAAGAACAAAATTCAGGTCCCTGTGTGACATTTTTGCATGCCCCTTTTGATGGCACTCATGGATTGAATTGTCTCATCTGTTTTAATGTTCTTTTGAAGTTGCAGATGTAGTGTTGTCAAGGGAAGGAAGGTGATGGTGGGTATTGGGGGAATAATACATAAAACAGATGATGTGTAGTAGAGAAGACCTTGTAACTGGCACAGCAGCACAGTATTCTACCCATTACAAGGGAAACTTCAGGGAACTTTGTAAGTCTTGAGTACATTTGAATAGTTTTTGCAAGTAACACTTTCTATATATTTTCCTCCCTAATTTAAGTGTTTGGCAGCACATTGATTGCATGGGGATCGATAGGCAGCATATTCCTGACATATACCTGTGTGAGCGTTGTCAACCTAGGTGAGTAATATATGGTTAATCAGAAATTACTGGTGTCAGAATATATCACTAGAATGGTCTGTTTAATGGCCCTGGTCCAGAGATTCTGGTGCATAGCACTGAGATGAGTATGCAGATGCATGTAAGGATCTCCACTGCTGAACAGGTGGACACCGGTAGCACTGACAGTTCACTTATCAGAGAGAAATGGATACCTGGAATCAGCTTCCCCAAGCCCAAAAGGCAATTAGGGCTTTCAAAAACAAATAGGTCACCATCCATTTGCCTGGAGAGACCAAGAACAGCAATCTGTGCACAGAAGGTGGTTTCCTTATGCAGAACAAGATCAGTGAAAACATATGAACACAAACATATTGACCAACAGATTAGCACTGACAAAAAGTTTGACATTGCAACTAATATTTGACCCGGAAAAGCCATTTGGGAAAAAAAAGTAAATTTATTTTATCTATAGTTGATGCAATATCATTATTTCCTCTTTAACTTATAGTGGAGATTTAATATTGCTTTGCTATATTGTCAGCCACCTGAAATTAAACTTCATATTCACCCCCTTCCATCTTGCTGGCAACATGAACATGGCATAAAGGCTGCTTTATGACGTAACGCAGGATGATTCAAAGAAATAAAGTTGCTTTCTAGCATGTAAACATCAGGGCGACTGGACCTTAGTTCATATAAACATTTGATAAATTTCTTTAAAAATTAAATGAAGTAGCTTTTCCTATTAAACACTAGCCCACAAAAATACTCTTTCAATAAGCATTACTAGCCATTTAACAACTTTTTAATACCCTAGTGTCTACTCTGTAAAACACACTTCACTTTTTATTACATTATTTGTAATAAATCTGTGATATTGTTATATTGTATTGCAGAATTAGTCATTGATTGAAAATGTGGTATCTTGTCCATAAAGCATTTTAAAGATCAGAATGAACAAATAAAAATTCAGTGGTCCCAATCACAAAGCCCAGGGACAGGTTTTAACATGTAGATCAGCTCTCCTATATGAGCAAAAATATGCCAGGTTGTGCACTAACTCCCTAAGCACCCTTGTGTGGAAGCTTATGAACACAGTTATGTGCTAGGGAATGCATGTCCAAATGCATAACAATACGTAAGCATCTGTGTTCTGCTCCTCTGTAAGAGGACAGTTGGAAATCCACCGCCATCATGCAGCATCTATCTCCCTCTATGTTCTGAAAGAGTCAAATGACCTTCCATCCTATAAGGAAAAGGGCTAAGAAATTTGTGCAGCCAGGCAACTGTCTTTCTAGCTATTGGCACTTGAGTGTGCATGAGAATGGCTTGAAGAGAATGGAAACAACCACTACTATTTCTTTAATGTATTTTTATGGAGCCTTAAAGTATGACATTCTCAATGCCCTAATGAGAACTGGGAGTTAGGGTAAGGCAATGCTGTGCATTACAGGTGATAGAAGCAATGCAGTCTTATTGTATTTTATACAAACTACCTTGAGTGTTCTTCTGGATTAAAGTCAATACAAATCATAAATAAGAGTGGAAATCATATTGGCTGTGTGGGCAAAATAATGATGTTGGGAGGAAGATGGACAGCTAAGGGCTGGAGTCGGTCTCTTCAGATTTTCTTCTAGTCCACACGTAATATAACAATGCTAATAAGACAACAGTAATTTAGGAGGATGATCCTGGATGAAGAAACTGGACTGGTTAGGCATGACCCAGTGTTAGAAACAGCTATGTCCAGCTAATTTGTTAGTCCAGAGTTGTCATAGAATAGTTAGAGATGGTTGTGGTCCATACAGTTTCCATCTAAACTCATCAGATGTCCTCTCAAACCAGTTGTCTTTTGTTGATTGCATGTCCTTGGTGTTCAGTACAAGGCATAGAGTGAAGATTCCCTAGATGAGTCCACAGAGGTGGTACTGGAATTAGTGTTGGAGACTTCCTAAGGTTTAATGCTGGGGGATTTCAACATCCATGTTGAGGTCACCATGTCAGGTGCAGCTGAGGACTTCACAGCTGTCCTGACAACTATGGAGCTTCCCAGTGGCCCAATGAATGCTGTAGGTCATATGCTTGACTTTGTAGTTCAGTTTTAGAACTATATTGGGGGTGAGGTTCAGTGGTTGAGATCTGCTTTGTATAAATAAGGTCCCAGGTTCAGGTCTCAGATTCAGTCTCCATTTAAAAGGATGATATAAAAGTCCTCCATCTAAGGTCCTGGAGAGCCGCTACCTGTCGAAGTAGACAACATTGACCTTGATAGATCAGTGGTCTGGCAGTATAAAACAACTTTTTGTGGGAGCTAGCTCTAGCTCTGTTCTCGTGGACAGATCATCACCAGGTGACATTTGGATTTATGGAAATCCCTGACTTTATTAGGTGGATGGATCAGATATGGTCCCAGTCTACTGAATTAAAAGAACTTCAAGATGTTCTCTGCTGCCTTGATAAGCATTTTCACTGATGCTGTCATTAGTCCCTGGAATGAGTGTTTAACATAATTGATCCTAAACACTCTTTCTCAGCATAGTAATAAAGTAGCTCTTTCTTCGTCTGAGAAGTGCTAGAAAGGAAAGTGATGGATAATTATGAAAGTGTAAATGACAGAAAACCTAGAACAAATCTAGTTGGTTATGGCTTGGAGCCCAACTGGTGTTGCTGGTGGCAACTAAACATACTGCCAGCACTGAATCTGTAAAATGCCATCTACTGGAGCTTTTTGAAGTTGCAAGAAATCTTAGCCATCCTCCTATCTCTTGACTAGTAAAGTTGTCATCAGCCTGCCATGGCTTTATTTGAGACGCGTTTTGCTGATAAAATCTCTCTCAGGTGTTCCAGCTTGGACACCACATTGATCAAGAGTTCTGAACCAGAAACCACTTGGCTAATCACAGTTGCTGGCATGATCAGTTGATTCCATTGCCGGATTCTAAGTATTTGAACAGATTGCCTTCCTGACTCCTGTTTCTTCATGGCTGACAGCAAAATCTTGGTAGATATTGCCTATCAGATGGTAAATCCATCTTTGCTGAAGAAGCATGTTCTACCAGCTGTGAAAGCAGTAGTAGGTACTCCTAAAGTCATTGGACCCAACTGTCCTTGGTTGCCTAACTTGGCTGTGGCTCAGTGGCAGGGCATCTGCATTGTAAGCAGAAAGTCTCAAGTTCAATCCCCAGCATCTCCAGTAAAAAAGATGAGAAAGACCTCTACCTCTGAAATTCTGGAGAGCTGCTGCCAGTCAGAATAGACAAGACTGACATTGGGAGACCAATAGCCTGACTCCGTATAAGGCAGCTTCAAATGTTCATAAGTTGTAGTCAAGGAAGGTACTGAGGAGTGGGTCAGCCTCAGTTACTTATGGTGATGCATTGACATTGATTATCACAAGCAGCTGTAATAGGGTGTCAGGCTTTGCTTTAGAAGTGAAGTTGTTTTGGTCACTGTAGTTGATTACCTTTACCAAAGATAGGAATAGGGCTGTGTAAAAATTCTTTGGGGTCTCTCAGCTCTTCCAGTATTATTTGACCAGTGTCATTGACTGTGTTTTGGGGTTAGGTCTTGAGGGAGGTACACTGTTCTACAGTGGCTCCACTACTTCACTGAAAGATGGCTTGCAAAATGTAGTGTAGAGTGGTTACTGTTTTTCCTTATGGGACCTGTCTTATGGAGAACCTCAGGGTTCTATTCGTCTCCCATGTTGTTTAACACATCTGTATGAGACCTCTGGGGGAGTTTATCTGGTGATGTGTAATGTGGTGTCATCAATGTGCTGATGACACCAGCTCTATTCCTTTTATCAGAACCAGGTAAAGCTATTGCTTTTATGTACTGGTGTCTGGAGACTGTAATGAATTGGAAGAGAATGAGTAAACTGAAGCTCAATACGTGTTAAGGCACTCAAGTTGCTGAAAGCTGGTTAGCAAGGAAAATACCCACCTTAGTTTGGGTTACACAATGTCTGACAGATCCAGTTTGATATTTGGGGTTTTTCCTGGACCCAGCTTTCATTGTGGAGTCCCGTGTAATCAGTATGCTCAGAAATGCCCTTTACAAATTTAGGCTGATCTGTTAGCTGTGTCTGCTACTAAAACAAAAGGATGCGGCTGCCATCATTTATGCCTGGGTGACTTCTAGATTAGTCTGTTGTAATCTGTTCTATGTAACGCTAACTATGAATAATGTCAGGAAGTTCCAGTTGGCCTCAAATGCTGCTGCCTATCTTTTGTCAGGTAAAAGCTGTAGGAGATGCATTCCCCCCCCCCGCTGTGCTGCAAGAATTAAATGATTCAAGATTGACCACTAGCCACTAGGAAAAGGGTCTTCTTATTAGTTATGGAACACTCTTCCCCCAAATATTCACTTGTTCCCCTTGCTTACCTCATTCCAGGAACAACTGAAAACTGTTCTCTTTTGCTAAACATTAACATCTATCAATAGGACCTTAATTGCTCAGTGACTGGTTGTTGGGTCTTTTTGTTGTTTTTTGCTGCTGTTTGAGATTCAGAGGTGTTTTTATATGTGTTTACATGCTGTGAATGCTTTTGAATTAGAACATGGTATTTTTTAAAAATTCATTTTCACAATTTGTATGTTTTAAAAGGTAAATAATGCGTGAATGTGAATATATCTCTTTAGTAGTTCTAGCTAAATAGTTCAGCTCTTCCGTCTCATTAATGATTCAGCTAGAGCAGAAGAAGCAAGGGGCTTTAGATGTGTCTACGTTATTTAGTTCTACTGTGTTTTATATCTCTGTTTTGCTCTGGGCTTTATACTGGTATAAAATTGCTAGAGGAGGCAGCTCCATGTTAGGTGTTTCACAGGGAAATACTATACAGAATTATTCCAGTCTAACCCCATTGATTTCTGTGGGCTTAAAGTGACGTAGCTGCATAGAATTGCACCGTAATTAGCGGTGAAAATGAGTTAGTATAGAACATTTTATATTTTTGATTATTTCTTCCATTTGACTTGTAGTCTCTGTAGAAAATTTTCCTTAAATGGTGCACTAACATGTTTTTTTCTCTTTGTTTCTTTTTTAAAAAACAGGAGTTTGGATAAAGAAAGGGCAATGTTGCTGCAACGTAGAAAAAGGGAAAACATGTCAGGTAGGTGGTATCAAAGTTGATAAAATCTAATTAAGTGGATTACTGAACTCTCTAATATATTGACACTGAATACTCTGTACCTTTTGATTTAAAGTCTTATCCTGTTATTGTTTCACCAAGAAATTAAATTGACTTTTAAATTCATCAAACAGAATATGTACATGGAGTGCCATGACAATGGAAATTGGTTCACTTTTCTGCATCACAGTGCTACTTCCTTCAGTGGTGGTTGCATAAAGCACAGAATATACCTCTTTAACATCACCTGCTCTGTTATGCTCTTTCCCCACTCTTCTGAAGGCACAGTGAATGCCACAGAGACTTTGAGGACAACAGTTTGGCTTTCATTTTGAATATTTTCAAAAAATGACTTTTGTGATACAGCAAAATGATAAGTCTTAGACAAACACATCCTTAAATATTATTGTTATATATCTGGTGCAAGGGAAGACAGTATGGTATAGTCCAGTCTCATCAGCTCTCAGAAGCTAAACAGGGTCGGTATTTCAATGGGAGACCACCAAGGAAGCTGAGGAAGGCAACATAAACCACCTCTGCTTCTCACTTGCCTTGAAATTCCCTTGCCGGGGTTATGATTAGGCAGTTGTGACTTGATAGTACTTACGTAAGTATATACTTTTGCCAAGTTTTTTGCTGTTAAAATACTGAGAATACACCTTGACCTGGACTTCAGTTGTAAGATAGGCACACCAGAAGAAAGGCTTAATACATGCATATAACCTTTATTGGCATACCGTAAATAGTTATGATCAGAAAGGCATAATACTCAGCCCGGTCTAGTTATGGACCATTTTGACCCTGTTTCACTGATGAATGTTGACAAGATCCTGGGATCTGTAAAGGCCACTACTTGTACTCTGGATCCTTGCCCATCCTTGCTGTTAAAATCATGTAATGACCACATCAACAAACCTATAGCATCTATTGTAAATTTCAGTAACTCAAAGCACCTTCCCTCGGCCATTGAAAGAGGTAGCTATCAAACCTCTACTTTAAAAAAAGATCCCTTCGGAAAAACAATGTGGCCATCTAATCTCCCCTTTCTAGGCAAAGTGATTGAGAGAGCAATAGTAGGCCAACTCCCATATTTTCTTGGATAACTCATCTGCTCTAAATCCTTTTCAGATATTGGTCTCCCCTCAAAATTAATTCAGAAACTCCAATTGTGCAGCATGCCGTGGCTTGGCTATTATTGGGAGCTAGAGGGAGCGCACGTATTTCTCGCATTCTGCAGATGCTCCCCTGGCTGCCCATCAGATACTGGGCTCAATTTAAGGTATTGGCCATCATGGCCCTCCGTGGCCTTGGACCCTCGTATCTGCCAGACCACCTCTCCCCCCTATGCTCCCCCATGACAGCTTCGCTCATCTGAACAGGACCTTCTGCAGGTGCCAACTTGCCAGTGGGCAAAATCAACAACTGCCCATACAAGTTCCTTCTCTGTTGTGGCCCCCACCTTGTGGAACAGCCTGATTGAAGAGGTCAAGAAGCTTCCCACTCTCCCAGATTTCCACAAACTATGCAAAACTGAATTATTCAAGAGGGATTTTCTACACAGACAATAGAGCTGCACTGTACAAAATGATTCACAAAATTACTTGGATAAATTATTAAGGACTGTGGTCTATACTGCTATGAATAACTTGCTATAAATAGGATCCTCATATGTAATTATTGCATCATGTAATGTGTCATGTTAATATGTAGGTTTTGCTTCAGTTCTGTTTTTAGATTTCTGGTTGGATCTACAACCCTAACCCCATTGCATCAGTTATTGAATGCCCCATCCTGTTGATTGTATTGACTCACTCTGTGTAATCTGGGTTGAGTCTAAGTGAGAAATGTAGACTATAAATAATGTAAATAAGAGTAAAACAAAACAAATATCAGAATACTAGGGAAAAGATATTGAATGAATAATTGGGTTTTCTTGCAGTAGAAACCTTTCTGATGAGTTTTTTAGTTTGATGAATGTCGAACAAATGCAGAAGCATTTTTAGAATGTCAAGATAAGCTAAAATCTTTTTGTGATGCTGCTTTTCATCTTCATGTTTCTGCGAGTTTCCTTTCCTTTTTACCTCTTCATGGTCAGCTTAAGATGGCAGGGTTTGAGGAACTAGACCTTGTTTTGGTCCTTCTTCCTTAGTGAAGACATGTCTTGATCATTAAGTGGTGAATTTATTCTTTGATTGGGTGAACATAACATTTAATTTCTTCTAATTATTCTAAATATAATATTAATACCAACTGCCCCTAAACTAACAGTTGAGTCATAATATATATGCTTTATTCTTACCTTACTACTATGGCCTATATGTCCCTTTTGTTACTATTATCCACTTATATATTATTCAAAAGGATTGTGAAGAACCTTACCAATATAATCTTTATCTAAGCAGATCATCTCTGAACATATTTTGTTCCTACATAATTATTCTAGCCAGGATTAAATGCTATCTCAAATATAGTATAATGCTTATTGAATTTCCATGTGATAACTTACTTCAATAATGCTAAGTCCAATACAATCTTATAATGTAACAGTTTCTAATTATGCAATCTTTACAAAACCTATACAAAATACAGTTCCCGTTTTTGTTGAAACTCTTCACTGGATGTTTTGTTTACTTAATTTGTCAGTTTAGCCATCACTGCTTACTCTGCTAATGTATTTTTCCAATCTTCAATGTCTGGGCATTCTTCTAACTTCTACTTTGATGCAATAACAACTCTTGCTGCTGAGATCATATATGACCCCTCACCTCATTCTTGAGGCTAAAGAGACTTGTTCCTCTTAAAAGTTTTTTTGTCATCAGTCATTCTAGTGAAGAATAAACTACATTTAAAGAAGAAATTAAGTTTAAAGAAGAAATTAAATTTAAAGGCTGTCAAAAATAGGACATTTTGGAGGACTTTCATTCATAGGGTCGCCATGAGTCGGAAGCGACTTGACGGCACTTAACACACACACAAAGAAGGAATGTTTCTGGATTTCCACATTTTTTCTGTGGGCAAGATGTCAGGTTTCATCCTTGGCATCTCCCACTGAAAAAGTCTCTGGTAACTGGACTTTGTCAAAAATCCTTTAAATCCATTCATCTATCCTCTATGGTGATATGCTCTATAAGAGAAAGTAAAAATTCTGTGGTTGTCTGCCTTGTCCACCAGTCGCAGGTTTCCTACTATTCTTTCCACACCTGTGTCCCTCTGTGGGCTCAGACCCAAGATCTTCCCCACCTCTCTGAGGTGAGATTGCCTGTCTTCCCATTAATTCAGTTCAGTACTCCCCCTCCATTCATGCTTGCTTGTATGCAGGGGGAACAGGATCCTATTTTATCTTATAGGAATCATCTGCTCCCAGGTGCTCCACCAGTTGTGTGAGTGGATCACAGCTGTTAAATCTATTGTATGGTGGTATTTCAACAAAACAAATGTAATTGTGAATTTCTTTTTTTTTTTTAGTTTAGTTTGCTATTTAGGTTAGAGCTAATGACCCAGGTAATTAGACCAGTGCTTTTAGAAAAGTAGAAACGTCACTCAATTATCCGATTACCTGAGTACAGTATTTAATAGGCCCTTTTGCACAGGTCCTCTTTAGACCTAATCTTGTGGAAATAAGTTTTACTGATTTCTGGTTACCCATTTTCAATTTCATAAATTTGGAAAAGTTCTGCATGTGAATATTTACAGTGGTTAGTGTGATTCATTCAAGGAATATTTCACTATTGGACAAAGTTTACATGATTTATTTTCATGCTTCCTTTGTGTCTTTGAAGATGGGGATACCAGTGCAACAGAAAGTGGTGATGAGGTCCCTGTAGAACTATATACTGCTTTTCAACACACACCAACTACAATTACTCTGACTGCTACACGAGTTACCAAGGTCACTGAGAAGAAAAGGAAGAAAAGTGGGGAGAAAGAACAAAACATCACAAAATGTAAAAAGGTAAACCAATTTTTAATATTTAGAGCAGGGGTGGGGAACGTCAGGCTCGGGGGGCGTTTAAGGCCCGTGAAATCATTTGGTCTGGCCCTTCATGGGTGGCAGATCTCTAGCTCAGAAGGATCTAAGACTGGCGATCCGCCCCCTCCCCCGGACAGGAATAGCCTCTATTCAAGGCAGATGTGAGTTTGTTTTGTCGAGAAAAGGAAACTTTTTCCCCCCTTGTAGAAGAGTCATTAGCTATGGAGCTGCTAGGACCACCCAAGAAATTGTATTAACCCTTTCCCACCCGGGCCATGGAGAAACATATTCCCTCTGTACCACAAGAGGGCTGGGGGCAGAAGTGGCAACAATGGAGAGGTTAAAGGGGGCAGGGGCAGAATGCGTGGGGGGCGAGTTCTTAGCCAGTGTGTCCTCATTTCATCCCTGCAGGCGGAGGTAGCAGGAGCCGGCTGTAGAATCCGGCCCCAACCATGCGGAACAGGAGCAACTCCGGCGTGTGGCTGGACGGCTATGCCTGGCTGGTGCAACAGACCATCCTGTGCCACCAGGTGGCCGAGTGCGCCACTGGTTGGATGCCTGCCTGCTTGCCCACGCCCGGGGGGGGGGGCAGGATTGTCTGGGGCAGCTGCCTGCTTGGGGCTTGGTCGGCTAATTTTTAAGTTGATAATTTTGTATGACCCGCGAATGATGTTATAAATATCCAAATGGCCCTTGGTGGAAAAAAGGTTCCCCACACCTGATTTAGAGTCTTGAGCAGCTTTCTATAATTTATAGTCACTGCCTTTTAGAAATTTAGAAATATGACCATGCAGGAGATTGGAAGGCAAGGGTCACTTGGTTTGTCTCTCACTAAAATGACCACAGAGATTGGCTACTGCTTAATGGGATGGTATCATAGAGAAGAGTTAGTATAAGGATACAAAGATCTCAAAGGAATGAGAGGGTGGAAGCACAGGCCTAGTGAAAGGAAGGTAGGATAAAGGGAAGTTGGCGCTGGGCCTCTCAGCCATCACAACACATCTTTATGACCGTATTTCCCATGCATTTTCCCATGATTTGATTAGAATCTCATTGATTCTAAAATAATGCTGAGCAAACAGGACAAAGCTGAGAGTGAAAGCTGCTGTACTGCTAGTAAAATGAAAATTCATTCATGAAGCAAAACTTCTGTGGGTTCTTTCTCATAGTGCTGCTGGAGGCTTTTCTTTTTTGATCATTTATAGGAAGTTTTGCTTTGGGTTTTCTTCTGCAAAATGCATATTTTGTGAAAAGTTGTGTTACTGTTTCCCCCCAGATAACGTCTGTTTTAATTAAAATACTTTTAACATGGCAGTTGTTTGTTTATTTCAGGCTTTTCGTGAAGGTTCAAGGAAATCTTCAAGAGTTAAGGTAAATAGAGCTGCTATTGAAATGCTAAATACTTGCAGTTCCATCATTTTGTTTATGGTATAGTAAACAATTATTTTCCTGTCCATTTTGTTTATCGTATGGGAGTTGGAAGGCAATAGATTGGTTCATACCACACATTCATAATTTCATAACTATAACTTTGTATGTGTGAATAAATATATCAAATACCAGAGGCAGAACTTTCATGCTCCCTCCCACATCACATGAAACTCAACACTTTAATTTAGCTCTGATTTAAAGTGGTATACATATGTGTTTACACAACTTTAAGAATTACACAACTTTAAGGTTGACAATGAGGAAATGGAAATTGTTCAAGACTTTCTATTCCTTGGCTCCACCATCAACCAAAAGGGAGACTGCAGCCAAGAAATCAGAAGGAGATTGAGACTGGGAAGGGCAGCCATGAAGGAGTTAGAAAATATTTTGAAGTGTAAGGATGTGTCACTGGCCACCAAGACTAGATTAATTCATGCCATCGTATTTCCTATTACTATGTATGGGTGTGAAAGCTGGACAGCGAAGAAAGCTGATAGGAAGAAAATAGATTCCTTTGAAATGTGGTGTTGGAGGAGAGTGTTACGGATTCCGTGGACTGCCAAAAAACAAACAAATCAGTGGGTTATAGATCAAATCAAGCCTGAACTGACCCTAGAAGCTAAAATGACTAAACCGAGGCTATCGTATTTTGTTCACATCATGAGACGACAAGAGTCACTGGAAAAGACAGTCATGTTAGGAAAAGTTAAGGGCAGCAGGAAAAGAGGAAGACCCAACAAGAGATGGATTGACTCAATAAAGGAAGCCACAGCCTTCAATTTACAAGATCTGAGCAAGGCTGTCAAAGATAGGGCATTTTGGAGGACTTTCATTCATAGGGTCGCCATGAGTTGGAAGCGACTTGACGGCACTTAACACACACACACACATATATATATGTGAACCTATCCTGTATATCAGATATGTTAACTTTTGCTGAGGAATTTTTTTATGAAATAGACTGCCTGAAATCTGTTAACTTTGATTCTTCTTCAGAGCGAAAGCCAGTTTCCCTGATATTTCAATTTACTGAAAGAATCAAAAATTGAAATCTTTCCCAAAATGGCTACTTAAGCATGAAAAGGTTATAAGTTCACCTAGAATTTTAGATCAGACTTCTTAAAAGAAAGATCAATTATATAATTTGTAGAACTAGCAATTTGTGTTGTCTGCAAAGAGATGAAAGTTAGTACCGACCAGAGATGTGAGGGTTTGAAAAATTAAAAGGGGTGTGTGTCAATTTTTTTGGAAGAAATGTTTTGATTTGTGGTTTTCCAGTGGAAAAATGAGAGTTTAGTGAAAAGCTGGAAAATGTTCCTACAAAATATTTTGTATTTTAGAAAGACTGGGATGCTTTATGTTTTAAGCATTATTTTAGCTGTCCTTTGTTTCCTCAGATTTTTTTCTAAAAACTAAGACTGACATTCTGCAGTATTTGGTAGTTACAATTCCTGCATATCCCATAGCTATGTGCAATTCTTAGATCCTCGTGAGATCTCTTCATCATCTGCAGCATGTGAAAAGAAGTGTTCTGTTTTTGGGAAGCATACACACAAAATGAAGAAACATGAAAAAGCAGAGACGCATGTTTGAATCCATGGAAACGTTAATTTCTTTAAAGACCAAAGAGATGAAAATAATGGTTCAGAATCTGATGATCTTTCAGAACCTGATTCTAATCAGAAATAGATTTTGAGATGGTAGTGCTTTTAAGTATACAATTATTGTTTAAATGACATGTGGCTACTTGTCCACATCTGTCATATTAACAGTAACAAAGAGATCAGTGTTGTGCTGAAGTGTAATATGAGGATTTACGGATAGTCCTCCTTACTGTCATCTGTTACTGTTGAGGCAGACACTAATTTTCTTTCAAACAACTGGCAGCAGTTGGAAAGAGGAAGTGTCTGTGGTGTTTACTATACACGGGTCCCACAGTTACCTATGGTGAACAGGTGTTGCAGGTTTTTTTTTTGTTGTTGGTTCTAGATCAGTGATACCCAAACTATTTTGGGCCACTGACCCTTTGGTTCCTTAAACTCATCCCCAGTGCCTCCTCACCTTACCCTATAAAAAGCATTATTCAGAATAGTGGTTTGCTATTCCACTAAGCAATATAGTAACAGTATAATTCAAAACAGAAACAATCAATTGCATATTTATTTAAAATTGAGCTAAAACTTTTAGTTTAATTTATTCAACAAAATTGATGAACTTCATCTAGTGATACCAGCTTTTCAAAGTCTAATAGTCATTTAGCAAGAATCTTAGATACTACATTTAGTAAGTATTTCACTGTTCAGTAAATTGTTAATGCGATGGATGGGCTTGATGAAGTGATACCAGTTTCCCAATGTCTGAGTTAAAGCCATTCAACAGGAATCTTAAATCACCATATTCAGTAATCGAGTCGATTTCTTTGCTTGGAGAGAAGTTGGATGACCATCAAATATGATTTTGGAAATGCAGCAAGGAGCCTCTTAACTACTGTCCATAGTGCAGGATAGTGATCAGAAATTTACTTCTGTAACCAAAACTCTTCTTAAACTTTGGCTTCAGCTGAATGTCATTTTATAGTTTGATTAGTTCTTCCACTACCCAACTTCCTCAGTATCTGAAAATGGATTTATTACCCAATCTGGAATTTCCATTGAAAGAAGATGCTTAGACGTATCTTCATGCAGCATATCCAAATGGTCACAAAAAACTTGCAGATCATCATCTTGTATCCCACCTTTCACTTCTAGCTTAGACAGGCTTGGAAACTGATATATTGTGACAGCCAATATTGCATTTGAATAGAGTAAACTCTGAAATAAATGTAGAGACAACAGATCTGGCCTTAATATGATTGACTTTGTTTTCTTGCAACTGCAAATTCATTTCATTGAACTGTGCAAATAGTTCTGATAAGTAAGCAATATCATGCCTGATCTCTTTGAGTTCATTTTTAGGCAAAGCATTTGTGTCTTCAAAAACTCCACAACGATGTCAAAATGATTGTGAAAGCATCTTACACAGTTGCCTTTTGATAGTCAACATACTTCACTTTGAAGCAGCAAATGTTCAGAATCTTCGTTCTCAACCCAGAGCTCCCAGGACAGTTGATCATTGAGAATATGGGCTTTAATTTTATTTACTGCAGTAATGACAGTGTGTAATGACTTGTGCAGGTGATCACTGAGGTTTTTTGCAACCATATATTGGCGATGAATGACACAGTGAATGGTGAAGACATTTAGCATTGCTTGTTTCGAGTAAGCAGCACACCCACAGTAGTGACCAGTCATTGATGGTACTCCATCAGTTGCACAAGCAAGTATATTAGTAAGCAGAATGTCCTTGACTTTGAAGAACTGCTCAACAATAGGAAATGTTGACTCCCCTTTAGTATCTGATTTGAGTTGCCTTGCAAATAACAACTCCTGAACCAAACTTTGATCTTTTATAAAGCACACATAAGCAAGAGGCAACATTCAGTTGCCTGGCAAAGTTGACTTATCCAGCTGCAATGCTACTTTTGTTGTCCTCAGTATGCTGCACAATGTATCTTCCACATTTTCAGCCATTTCATTTATGCGTCTTTGCACTGAATTGTTGTTGAGAGGAATCCACCAGATTTCAGCACTATGCAGAGGCAGAAACTTGGAGTGCCATTTGCCAGCATCTAGGCTTTAGCCGAGTCAGTCGTAAATAAGTGAACAACACAGTTGAAAGAGCCCACCTCCATTGTCCCCCTGCCTCCCCCTTGCCTCTTAGCGCCCTCCTAGATAATCCCACTGCCCCTCGGGGGTGGTATCACCCACTTTGGGAACCATTATTCTAGATAACACTAGTTGGAGAAGAGATGGTGTTGGATCCAAATAATAGTTGACTGGGGATGTGCTTGCCAAATGGATCCTTTCTGCTACCTTCTGAATTTTGCATTCCCCCATGTCACCAGAACTGCTTATCTAGCACAATGTGGTCTGCAGTGCAGGGAGCTGAAACTTATTATTTGGGACCAGTAGAATTGTGTGCTGTTGTGGGGACAGGAAACAAGAGTGCTGGAAAACTGAACAAAGTACAGAATGACTGAAGACTGTGGGACAAAGTTGGCAGTGAATTGGAAAACAGGAACTCAGTGAAACCATGTGTCATGCAGTGTTTGAAGTGAGGAACGGAGG
This sequence comes from Euleptes europaea, assembly GCF_029931775.1. Lineage (NCBI taxonomy): Eukaryota > Metazoa > Chordata > Lepidosauria > Squamata > Sphaerodactylidae > Euleptes > Euleptes europaea. Next base: position 46,918,407 of record NC_079314.1, read on the forward strand.
CACTGTGGAGAAGGCAGAACCGAGGCTGTGCCACTGGGCAGGCAAGGAAGGCTGAGACTCCAGGGATTGCTAGGTCTACCGTCAAGAACAGGCATATTTTGCTGGCTGCACTTTTACTGTCATGGCAACTTAGTGACCTTGGTAAACCACAAGGGCCAAAAAAGGAAGGAGTAGATGGGGGCTGACTTTTGCACTGGTTTGAACTAACCATCCAGTTAGTATTCTCTAAGGCTTCTTGTTTTATACTAAGTTTTCATGTTCACCAATTTCCATGAAGTTCCTAATTTATATTTCTTAATTTGTGATTTTAGGGCTCAGCTCCAGAGATTGATCCTTCTGACAATTCAGGCTTTGGATGGGAATCTAAAATCAAGGCATGGATGGATCGTTATGAAGAGGCAAGCAACAACCAGTACAGTGAAGGTGTTCAAAGAGAGGCCCAAAGAATAGCTTTGAGATTAGGAAACGGAGAGGACAAAAAAGAAGTTATCACCAGCAACGCAATCTTCAAACCTCCAGTAGAGGTAAATGAAAGTATAGTGAAGTAAACCTCTGCCTTGCATGTGATGGCACTAACATCTTCCACTTTTCTAGGGAGAAGCGGGGTTTGGTGTATTGGAGGCATCATCTTCCTCCTTTTCTTCTGAAGGTTTCTTCTGGTACAGGACAGTATTTTTTTGTTCATTTATTTAGTTACCCAACCACTTAACAAGGAATAGTGTGTTACCAGTCATGAGCATTAACTACCAATATAAGTGTCTCAAAATTGGAAAAAAACTTTCAAATCAGAATAATTGTATGTTTTGCAGCATTGTTTTAAAATGTGGTGGTATATGTGAACAAGCACAGAGTCAACCTGACAGGTTTAAACATTCTCTGGTGTCTTACACTATATAGATAAATATTAACATGTATTAAATACAACATTCAGTATTTGAAAATAGCTCTGTTTACAGTACATACTTATATAGTGCTGTTTGTTCTAGAAGGAGCCTCTCTCTGCCACGAGGAAGCTGCTCAGATGCTGTGTCCAGGCAGTCTGAGTTCAAGCTTTTGGTGCTGCTTGTTTTCACGCAGAAGCACCTTCCTTTGAAGATACCAACAGTTCCATGTGCCTAGAAGAAAATAGATTTTCTTCGGGTTGCTGTTACATGGCAGTACCTTTCATATGTTGTGGTTTGTGATGTTCTGAGAGAGAGCTTAATGGCTTCATGGCCTCCAAACCTAACTGGTACTATCCTTTCTTTCATGTTTATCTCCAGAGGACCTTCATGTACAGTGTTCTCCATTACTGTCACATCAGCAAATGCTGACGTAAATGTGGAAAAACTAATGCATATTTGTTTTAAAAAGAGTGCATAAACATTCAGCTAGAGAACATGTCAATAAGTATTGGTACAAAGATCATGTAATGCTCATGTACTGTACCATGCAGTAATCATCTTTTTAGTCAAATACATGTAAAAAGTTTAATGACTTAGGTAGTCTGTGCTTCTCTCCCCCCCCCCCCCTCAGATGAAGCAACAGATTCAGTGGGTATGTACAGGAAGATAACAAAGCTAATCTGACTCCATTTAATTAGCATTCATGTCCTCCATTTAATTAGCATTCATGTTAAATTCTGCTCTGGATTGTTATTAACTAAACCACCTTGTGTGCTCTGATTAAAAAAAACTGTTCTGGGAAGATTCAGTCTGATTGTAAACAGAATAAGCAAAAAAACCACTTGATATTTTAAAAACAAAACAAATATGAAACAAAAGAAACACCTAACTTATGTACATTTAGATGTCCCAATACAGCTATTAATTTTTAGAATTTTATCAAGCTAGGTTGAAGTAATATATTGCATCATTATTGTAACTATCTGTTCTTGAACGCTTGTGCCTTTTTTCTCAGTGGAATTTGTGGTGATTGAAGAGCTTGAATATATAATGTAATCTTAACAGCTGTGAAGTAAAAATCACAACAGTAGTATGATAATATTCTTTCCAACATGAAAAATAAGTTAATTGCCATACATTAACTTAACATTAATAGTCACAGCACCTATATCTATCTTTACTGTTTTTCAAACTGTGCAGTATTTTTCTGTACTGGCACACCATACACCCCTTCCACTAAATCTCCACCTAGTAGAAGAAAATTATGGCTCCAATCCAATGAGTATTTTTTGAAAAATAGTAAATGTAGAGATTGTCCTAGCACCTGTTAATTTACGGACGTTCCATTCATTGTGTTTTATGTTTCACCAATGGCAACATTGAAGAGCCTGTTAGAAAGTTCTTACCTTTAATCAAGAGTGTTTACCTTCCATTCCCTTTTTGAAACACTAGGCTAATCCATCTTCAAAGATGTCATGCGATATTTTCCCCAGTAGTCCCAAGTAAATATTCCTTGTCAGTAAATTAGAGAAGGGACCAGCACACACTATTATACCATTAGCTGCCTGTCATGCCATAGAAGGAATCTGCAAGCTATTCGATCACTTAATGTTGGTAGGGAGAGACTAAACATAAAGGAAGTTATCTTCTCAGATCTTGTAATAAGAAGCATCTTTGCTTCTTTCCCTCTAGCATCAGCATGGCGCACGTGACGCACTCCTTGGAGGAATGTCCCTGCTTGCAGAGACCTTCGCCTAGATATAGGCCAATTCTCTTTTGATCAGAAGTGACACAATTACAAGAGGTGTGAGTTCCTTAGTTGTTGTGTCAGAGTACAGTAAGATTTTGCTTAGAAAGGCATATTCCCATCTAAGGCTATTGAAACGTGCAAGAGGTTTCCTTTTCTTAGAAAGCAGAATGTTGACGAGATTTTCATTAAAATGCATCTTACTTGCGTCTGTCCTTTGCTCTTGCTTGCAAATAAGAGAAGAGACTGCATATTTCATGTGTTGCCATTCCTTCTCTCCCCCTCCCATGAGAAGGTGTTAAACATCTTTGAGGAAAGAGTATCCTAATTTACATTGAAAGGTTTGTCTTGGTTTACAAGTCTCAGAATGTACTGATACTCTGAACATATCCTTTCCAAAAAATAAATTAAGATGTTTATGTAAATATAAACTGAAATATAGAAGCATTACCGCACTTGTTTATGTCTTTATTAAGCAACAGTAGTTAGTTTTTCCCTTTCCAGAGTAAGGTCAATTGACTTTTTAACAGAGAAATAACTTTAACAAATTTAAATTACAAGTTGTTCTTTATAGGCTGTGATCCACTGGATTATATCATTGAAATTCTTCTTTTCTTCTTCTAGAGCTATATTCAAAAAAATAAGAAAATCCTAAAAGCTGCCAAAGACTTGCCTCCAGATGCACTGGTGATTGAATATCGAGGGAAGTTCATGCTGAGAGAGCAATTTGAAGCAAATGGATATTTCTTTAAGAGGTACATTTCTTTAAAATCTTGCTTTTATTATGTACAAGCTCTGGGATTCTACAGTTACCTTTATTTTTCTGAGCTTCTGGCGCACATGTCTTTGTGGCAATGAAGATAACAGCTTTCTACATCTACTCAATCTACTCAGGTTTTCTGAAATACTATGAAGTTAACTTTCTTCACCTAATTTGACAGTCGGGCTACTCCTCATATCCTCCACAGGACATTTGATACTTCATGGTCAGGCTCTTCATTTCTTTGCCTCCCCTGGCCTTTTCCATTCTTTCTTGTGCTCTGCTGTTTTAGCTTAGCCTGCCTCCATCACTCAAATCTTCATTTTCAAGGGAAATCTCTTCTGCCTGTCAGTTCCTCACAGGACATCCCACCTCTGTGATTTTCCATTCATCTTTCAGAATAAACAAAGTATTTGAAAGGAGCCAAGTCTGTGTTTGGACAGCAACTTGCCTAGTTGATTTAATATTGTTAACACTAAACCAAATTTGAAGGAAATGCAGAGGAGGGACTAGAGTGGGTGCTTTGTACATCCCTTGCTGATCTAGCCCCTGGTTTGCCAAATTGTGGGGTAGCAGCAGCTAGCACAGGGATTGGCGTAGTTTCCCTTTGGGCATTTGGCACAGTAAATTTGCACAACTGATATTTTGAAAACTTCCCCAGTTACATTTGTCTCCAGCCTTGACGTATTATGTTGTTCTCCTTTTTTTTGTTGATTCCTCCCCCCCCCATATCTTCCTCCCCTTTCCTTGTCTAGCGCTGAATTGTTTCCTGCTTTATTCTGTAACATGCCAGGTACTTCGAGGTTTTTGTATAAATGAGTAGTACCGTATTTTTCGCTCCATAACATGCACTTTTTTCCTCCTCAAAAGTGAGGGGAAATGTCTGTGCGTGTTATGGAACGAATGTGCGCACAGAGCCGGCTGGGCGCGCTGGAACGACACGAGCCGGCTTTCCCCGCCCGCCTCCCAGCTGGAAGGTGGGCGGGACGCACAGAGCCGGCTGGGCATGCTGGAACAGCGAGCCGGCTTTCCCCACCCGCCTCCCAGCTGGGAGGCGGGCGGGGCGCACAGAGCCGGCTCGCGTCGTTCCAGCACGAGCCGGCTTTCCCCGCCCCGATGGCCAGCTGGGAGGCGGGCGGGTCGCACAGATCCGGCTCGCGTCGTTCCAGCGCAAGCCGGCTTTCCCCGCCCCGGCGGCCAGCTGGGGGGGGGGCGTGTTATGGTCAGGTGCGTGCTATGGAGTGAAAAATACGGGAATAGTTATCTTTCACAATCTGAAATTAATTTTAGCGGGGTACTTAAGCATCCTAGAAGAAACTGAAGGTTCAAAATCAAAAGAGAGCCCCAAAGTTCCTTACCTATGAAGAACCTCCTCCTACATTTTCCTGTACTTACAATGAAGACTTCTCTTTACTTAAACATCCTTAGCATATTAACCTACATTATCCAGTTTATAATGTGCCACAAGTTTCCATAGACCAAAGGTTTCTGCCAAGAAAGGAAATCATTTAGTAAATGTAACTCCAGATAAACTGGAAACAAATGAAGTGTACTACTCTTTCCCCACCTAGGTTAGCAGCCAGACTGCCTAAAGTGAGAATTCTTTCAGAATCCCAAGTACAGAAGAGTGAATGTAAAAGCAAAAGCACTCTAAGATCCTCCAAGAAACCATTTGCTTAGCATTCTGACAGAAACTGTCAGCTCTGAGCAGCTCTGATTACATCCTGAAAAATGGCAGTGGCATCCCAAAAGATGGGACTTTGAAGGGGTGGGATTTTTATTGCCTGTACTAGGAATGCTCCATATATGTACAGCAGGTGGTGCTTGGTTCAGCAGAATCAGTATTTTATTAACATTTTATAAGGAGATTGTTACATTAAGCCAATTTTTGTTGTGGGTGTTCCTTACACTTTGATAGTAAATCTGGAAAGCAGTTTGAATATATGGAATAGTAATTCTTATCATGGGGGGAGGGGAATAAATGTCTTATAATTAAATATTTGCTTCCTAATTTATACAAGTTTTTCGAAGCTATTGTAAAAGTAATTATTTTTATCGTATAAAATACTTTAACCGATGAGGGTGCTTTTTTGTTATTGTTTCAGGCCATACCCCTTTGTTCTGTTCTATTCTAAATTCCATGGGCTAGAAATGTGTGTTGATGCAAGAACCTTTGGAAATGAAGCTCGGTTTATCAGACGTTCTTGTACACCCAATGCTGAGGTAACTTTTTATAAATTTTGAAATGTTTCGTGGTTTGTGTTGTGTGAAGCAGGCCCTTACACTCAACTCTGCTGTATTTGTTTTGATTCCCAGTAATACAATAGCAGATAAACTCAAAAACTTCAGGGAACACATTTTACATCAAATGCCATGCTTTTCTACCAGTGAAAAACAGAGCAGGGATTTTTTTTACCTCTGATTATTCTTTAATATTACATCTATGTTGTTCATTCTAGTGGACCATTAAAACAGGTAGGATTGGATGATGCAGAACCACAGACAAAGTGAATTCAGTGGTGGGATTCGGTTAGTTTTCACTTCCTATAGTGGTCCTGTACTGCTTTTCAGTGGGTGCGGAGGCTACATTGGGGAGGGGGGATAGTATGAATCCCTTTCACATTGTGAGACAGGATCCAACCCCTTGAATATAGGCATATTATAGAGGGGAAAGGAAGGGAAAACTGCACACCTGCGTAAGCCCTGAATTGCTTTGCACAGCAAAAATGTTATGTGTGCATCAGTTGCTGATACAGGAATGGGGAGGAGGGGAACACGTGAGATATAGTTCGTTCTGTGAATGACTTTTCTGTCAGAAATTGTATTGAGCTTTCCTTGGTAGACATTTTTTGGTTGGCTTTGCCTACTGTGGCAGCCGTTTTTAGGTTGGCTTTGTCCCCTGTGGCAGCCATTTTTTGGTTGAGCCTGCTACCCTATATCAGAATTCCAAAGATGCCCACAGGCTAAAAAAAAGTTGGGGACTCCTGCACTATATCCTTAAGATTAATTTTTCCAAATTTGTAGGGTTTGTAGGAATTCTTCAGAATTCTGCAGTTTTTCTTCTAGAAATGTATAGATGGGTTATATCCTTTGTGGGCTAGTTTATAAGTTAATTACATAAATAAAAATGCTTTCTTCTTTAATCACCTATTTGTAGCCTTTACTAAAGAAGCAATTACAGAATAGGTTACTTGAGTGGAGAAATCTAAGAATTTTTTGCAGCACATTGAGACATACTTAAGTCTGTTTTCCTTGTTTAGGTTAGACATACTATTGAAGATGGAACCATTCATCTTTATATCTACTCCACCCAAAACATTCCAAAGGGAACAGAAATAACAATTGCATTTGATTTTGATTATGGAAATTGGTAAGTGTAACTGAGCATCATGCATCAGGACCATGTTGTTTACCAATATGATATTGATGTAGTCATTCCAGTTTCTTTTTAAAATTGCAGTAATTGATTGCCCTGAGAATGCAATGATCTTAGAAGTCCTCCTCACAAGGAGTAACAGGGAATCTGGGAGAGTTTTGCTTCAAATGGCTTTAGGAGCGCAAAGTCAAGCTTTGGTGTGCACACTGCTAATGAGCAAGACTTCACGTATTGGACAGGGATTATCAAAGAGCTGCTTTAAGCAAGCCTTGTGGAATTTCTTTGAACAGCAGACCCACGTCATCACATTGCAAACTTATTTTGAGACTTTTCTCGGTTTCCAAGGTGGTTTTGATGGAGGATAAATAGCTGCTGTTTGAGAAACTCAAGATCAGAGCTGCTTTGGGTTTGTGGAACTAGCAGCACAGTCTGTTGGCTCCTGGCTTATGGTGGTTGGCATCAGTGGCAAAGTCTAAAATTGAGTTGGCATCCATTACTTTATTTGAAAATTAATTTGGTAAGCGAAGATTAATTAAGGTTGTAGTCCCTGTGAACTCTGTGGGATTTTCTTCAGAGTAAGTGTACATAGATAGGATCAGGTTGCACAACAACAGATACCATTGTGTTAACAGTATTTGAACCTCCAGCAGTTATATTGATTGTTATGTTTAATTTTTCCATTTTTTTAAAGCAAATACAAAGTGGACTGTGCTTGCCTCAAAGAAAATCCAGATTGCCCAGTTCTTAAACGAGCCTCTGAGCCTACAGAAAACCTCAATACTGGTTATGAAACCAGAAGGAAGAAAGGCAAAAAAGAAAGGGATGCTTCAAAAGAAAAGGAAACCCAAAATCAGAACATCACCTTGGATTGTGAAGGAGCAGCCACCAAAACGAAGTTTCCAGACAACAGACAGAGAAAACTTTCTCCCCTTAGGCTTTCCATCTCAAACAATCAGGTATTGCTGCACTTTCTAGAGTTCAATTTACATAGGAAACACTCCTTTTGATGCTGAGGCACAGGTGTAGGCACTCATTACTCTAATGTGTGTACAGAAGACCTGCTCAGTTAGCTTCCCCATTTGCTTTGGTGGAGGGGCAGCTCCGTGTGCAGGTGAACTGTGGACTTCGGAGCGCTGTGTAACTTTGGTGCTCCTGATCCTGCAAGGAGCCACTGGGTTTGTGTATGTTTCAGTTAGCTTTAAAATGAAAATATATTGTACTCCAGCTTCATTTCTTTATAATTAGTTGCCTTTATTGAACTATCTCAGAAAGGATCAAAATGTTTGCTTCAGATGTTTTTTGCAGATTGCTAAAGTAAGAGTATCATGCTGTGCCTCATGATCCCAGGATCATTCTCTTTGATTTATGGATTATCATAAAAATATGAATACTAGAAGCCAAAATAAGAAAATTTGTGCCTCATGAAAACCATAGATGTATGTATATACTTGCTTATGCAACAATTCTTACTGGATATATTTTAGGTGAAAGATTCATTCCCATCTCACAGCCTCTTCCCATCTTATGTTTACACAAAGCAGGATGCTCCTAATTGTGTGTAAATTATTTTAAAATGTTTACTGACATCTTATCGGAGATCAAGATATTTCTTAATCTTTAACTATTCAGCTTTAAGGGGATGTTAGACATATAATTGTCATGTTGGAATTGTCAATGTATCTAATTCTCAACATGGCCAAGTTTGTAGATACTTTAATCCAGAGACTGGAACCATGAACAGATGGGACAGCTCTTGCTACCAACCTGTGAAAAGTTTCAGGTTTGTAGAAAAATCTGAAAAATTTAAAAGGGGAGCTTAACCCCCCATAATGGAAGCAGAGCCTGTAGCTTTAAGAAACAAATGGCCTCATTGGTTGTTGTTAGGCAGTTGCACAGTATTGCCAGCCTTCAAGCCTTGGTTTCTGTCAGTAAAGGGAAGGGGGCAGGGCCCTTGCTTTGGCCTTTGAGGGATTACTCATTGGGACCAGGCCGGGCAGCAACCACTGGGTGACTTGATACCATGCAGCTTGCATGATTCATCAAGGCCTGGCTGCTTGCACTGGTTCAACAGCAGGCACCCCAAGAAAGCCAGAGTTGTGTAGTGGTTAGAATTTCAGGCCAGGATCTAAGAGACCCAGGTTTGAATTACCACTCTGCTGTGAAAGCTCACTGGGTAGCCTTGGGCCAGTTATACATTCGTAGCATAACATACCTCACTGCATGGCTGTGAGGATAAAATGGAGGAAAACGATGTAAGCTGTTTTGGATCCCCATTGTGAAGAAAAGTGGTGTATAAATGATGCTGTGTATGTGTGTGTAAAGTGCCGTCAAGTCGCAGCTGACTTATGGCAGCCCTTTTTGGGGTTTTCATGGCAAGAGACTAACAGAGGTGGTTTGCCAGTGCCCTCCTCTGCACAGCAACCCTGGTATTCCTTGGTGGTCTCCCATCCAAATACTAACCAGGGCTGACCCTACTTAGCTTCTGAGATCTGACGAGATCAGGCTAGCCTGGGCCATCCAGGTCAGGGCATAAATGATGCTAATAAATAATAAATCCAACTGAAGATGGGAGGCAGATAAAAGTTGGATTGGAGGGTGGTAGGAAGGAGAAGAAGAAGCAGGGATATATGAAGATACGGGAATTGCCAGGAGGAGGGGAAAAGGAAATAGTATGGGAGAGGCCTACAAGGGAATGTGGGGTGCCCCGGCACTGCATAACTGAGCCATGGTTTTCCAAAGTGGAGGCTGCTTGGGGAGAGGAGGGAAAGCTGAAGATGGGGAGCAGATAAAAAGGCAGGTTGGCTGGTGGATGGGAAGGAGAGAAGAAGCAGGAAAGGGAGAACCTATAGGGATTTTCAGAGAAGGTAAAGAGGAAATAGTGGAGGAGGGGAAAATTAGATGCCCCTTGTGAGCCCCCACTTGTAATTCTACATTGCAGAAATACACTATAGGAAGAGGTTTTAAGTGAAGATTTTCCAAATCATGTCTTTTCAGATTTCTAAAATGTTGGCGGGATTAGACTCTTACAAACGGTCTATTTGATGTTATATCTTGCTTTTCAGCCAACCTTAGTCACTACTCTTTAATTCCTTGTGAGGAGTCAGAAGTAAGATAGGATTAATAAAGATATTGTGATGCTTGGAGAATATGTGGTTTCAAAGGTTATTAGATGTGTTTAAGGGATTACATCTAAATAGTCAAAGCCACTGTTTGGTTTCCCACTGAGCTCATAAGGCACAGCATGTAATTTCTGATCTGCAGAGACAACATAGTCAGGGTTTAGTGTTCTGTTGGCAAGGACATATCTGCACCTTGTGTGAATTGTTAATTCAGGACACTTTTTCGTACTGATATACTAGTGCTGCTATGGTGGCAGTTACACTTATTCATGCTTAGTGCAGTCATCCTGTACTGTCCCACCCCAGGTGAGTTCTTGTTTTTCAAACTCACTTTAATTACATGCATGAGAAGATGTTTGTACACAGACTACTGGCAAAACACAACCATCACTCACTGGCTTACATCTGAGTTGAGAAATAATACTGAGATTCCAGTTCATTAAATCTGAACTTCACTGTTTGTTTTTAAAAATTGTTAAATACAGACCTGAGACGGGCAAATTTGTATTGTTTGAGAAGCACTTTGGCTGAAAAGCAGGCTATAAATAAACTTTTTGTATTTTGCATGTGCATGTATGCATTCACCCCCACCCTGAAAAGGTGGGATTCAGGCAGGTAAGGGCACTCTCCAACACATCCTCAATCCCTCTAATTCTTTTAAATTCAAATGTTGCTGAAAAAAAGGTTTGGGTAGTAGAGACCCACAAGGAAACAGTGCCCCTAAAGTTGTGTCATAGGGACACAAGGTGTTCGTTGGTAGTTTTACTGGTATATGTGCAGGTATACGTACATTTTAATGGCGTGGGAAACTCGACGTGATAATCACAAAAGTACAGGAAGACAGACCATTTGTTACCGATGGGGGCGTGTGTACTAATATATCCCCAAGTAGTATTCCTTTCTCTAGCTGGTATTTTCACGATAACATCCTTTTGTACATTTGCTAAAATCTAGTACTTGTGAAAATTGGCTCTATGGATCTTAAAATTTGTTTAGTGTGAAATTTATCATATGCAATATTTTACATTAAAAGAAAAGTTGCACTAAATAATAGCTGCATTAAGATAGGGCACCTTAGTTATTCTGTTCCATGATAAAGTCTTGTATAAAATTGTCTACCAGCAAATTTCTCTAAGTACTATTTTTTTGTGAGGACCAGAAATAAGAACAGGTAAAACAAATCTGGCTTACTTATAAGTAGTCTGAATACCACTGTTTAGAGACTACATGTCCTGATAAGAGACTTGGAACCACCAGCTACTACCTGTGATGAGAATGGAAAATATGGTTTAGTCAAGTTATTTATTTGTAGTGCTATGAAAGTGTGAGTGCTATGGTTTTTGCATGTTGCACTGGTTAATCGGTTGGCTGATGTTGCAGTCGTGAGGCTTCTTAGTATTATGTAGTATGTAGAGCTCCCTAGGTTATAGCAGCAGCAGCAGCAGTAGTAGAGCTTCTGTAAAGCAGTCATTTCCATCTTTCAGGAGCCAGATTTTATTGAGGATATAGAAGAGAGAACTCCTATTAGCAATGAAGTAGAAATGGAATCAGAGGAGCAGATTGCAGAAAGGAAAAGGAAGATGGTAAGTTGGGAAGCTAGTAGCTGCTTAAAGCTGTCACTAAAGTTGAGTGACAGCTGCTCTTCCCATGCTGATCATTGCTGCCTTTCTTAGGTATTTAGCATTTGAGAATATTTGAAATTTGCTGCTGATATGTGCTAGCAACATCTAAAGTTTGCTGTTTGAGTGAGTGAATGGGTGTAATTCCATTTGTACCTTGTTACCCTCTGAAAATGGAGTGTTTGCTTATGAATTGTTTTCTGTTGTTGAAGTGTCACAGTTTACTCCCTCCCCCCAAAAAAACCCTTACTATACTTGATCTTGATTATTGCAATTATTTTGCTTAGCTGCCTTTAAATGCAGGGTTCATGGTTTCTGTAAGTAACTACTTAAATTGGATACATTCCTGTAGACTGTGAGCAAAAAAAATTATCCATGCAAAGAGGACAAATGTTCAAATACTTATCCATGTTTTAAAAAGCGCAAGACCCCTTCCCCCCGGAATTTCCACATTTTTCTGGATTTTGCTGTTACATTTGTGGCTGTAACTTGTAGGAGGCAATAAAGGTGGGATGTTGCAAGGGGAACTGAGCAGCAGAGAAAGTTTTGGGGAGAAGAGAAACAGTTACATGTCTCCTTCCTGAATACCATTGATTGGCCCATAATAGCTGCTTGGTTTTCCCTGCTTGTTGAAGCTCCTAAATCTTCTTACCTAGTCTCCCCACTTTTGTTGAATATGACAGGTAGGTAACAATCACATTGCTAAATGTTTCTAAGAACGTGCCTCTCTTGCTCTTGGTATAAATTCCCCATGTGACATGGTTTCTGACATTCCTCCTTCTCTTCAACATTCCTTCTGTCTGGGATATGTCACTTGCTCTTCCTGCTGAGTATCGCTAAAGCTACTTTATTCTAAACCTGACTGCTTGCCATCTACCCCATCCTGTGTGTTTGCCTGTCTTGCTGATGTTGCCTTTGGAGTTTTGTACTGACCTTTCAAGTTGAACACTTGATATTCTCTGTGAGGAGGTAATGAGCCTGGGGTCATCATCGTCCCGTTTCCCCCCCCCCCCCCCATACTGCAGTGCCATTCAGTATTCCACTCCCCGGGGAGAGGCAACCTCATTGTGGGCAGAGCAAAATTGAGGGAAGAGTTTCAGTCACTCCCATGTACCCTCTTTTTGGATCTCCTCCTGGCTGGTGTCTGTTAGCTGTCAGAGAACATCCACCCACTCACCTCCTTGGTTATCTGAGCTCCCAATTAAGAATTCCACCCTGGAATGCATAGGCCTCAAGCTGGCCCTCAACTCATTGAAGCAAGGGACATCACCTGGGAAACTCCGTGGGAGAACCCTGCCCTTGCTAAAGGGGAAGTCCCCAACTCTCTTCCAGGGCAAGGAGACTAAGCTGGTGGTCATCAGTGGTGATCATGCCTCCCTTTCCCCTCCCCTCCCCAGGTGGGTGGGAGCAGACTCTTGGGGATGAAGGCAGGGCCTGGCATCTGTCAACTCCTTGCTCATCCACAGTCCCTTAAGGAGCCCTTAATATGAAATGGCTCCTCGTCGCCACCTTGGGCAAGGAACGCCCAACTTTGCTTGGGGAAGTCCAGGAAGGTAGAGGCAGACTCTAGACACCCCTTCCTGTTTTTCAGCCAAATCTGCTGCTCTTCTATAAGGTAGAGAGGGGTATCTCTTTCTGGAAGATACTCTTATCAGACTGCTTTCACAAACTGGCAATCTTGAGGTTCCTTTCAAGGCTTTGTACCAGGTCACAGCTGACTTCTGTATTAATTTCAAGGTTCTTACCATTGAAGGTGTGTAGCTTAACACTTCCTCCTTCCCACCATCATTCTGTCTAGGCTGCACCTCTTTGTTCTGTTCACAGTTTATCTGTCCTCCCAGCTGCATATATATGTCTGCTCCAGTGTCTCAGCCCTCTCTTTTTCTATACATTTTTGCCATGGTAGTTCCTCTGCCAGGAACAACCTTCACCACTCCTTCCGTCAGGTTATTTTCTTCTTCTTTTCTGGATGTGATGGTCACCACTGTATTTCTTGGTGCCCTCTTGCTTCTTTCCCCAACAAGTTGCCAACCCCTGCTTTCTTCTACTGTGGTAGAAGTACTTCAGAAGACTGCAGGAGCAGGACCTCTGGGCCTGCAGAAAGTACCCATTCAAAAATAGCTGCCCCAGTCATAGGAGGATGCTTGGCGTGAAACTTTGCAACATGTTGTAATTGTCCCCCCCCCCATGGCAGTTGTTCGTGATTGTTCTTGTCTCCCATGGCTAAGGGCCATGGGTGGTGCCCACTGTTCTTTCACAAAATTTCAAAAGTACCCACAGGCTCAATAAGGTTGAAGATCCCTTGTTTAGACTGATGGGTTTCCTCTGACAAAGCTTGGAGTTGTATGACTAACCAGTCAGTCAAGCACCTTGCTCAAGAAAGCGATATATGTTGAGAGTTGTTTAAATCTTGTAGATCTAAAGAGGAGTCTCACAGCTGCCTCCTTGAAGGCAACCAGAAGGAACTCTCTCACCTGATGAACCATTTACCATTTACGACTCCAGAGATTGAGCCAGGTAGTCTTCTTGTTAATGGTGTAAGCCAAGATAGGCAAAGGTCACTTACAAACCTGGTTGGGCTTACACTTTAGAATAGCTTGTTTACATCCTTTTGCTCCAATAATGGAATTCATTTTTTTAATTGATAAGACTACACTCCAGTGTCCTGAAACTGATCTGCTATAATAACAGAGTCCCAAGTTGTTACAAATTTAAGTAGTTTTATCTGTGAAAAGCTTAGCAAGAGGATCATAGTGGGCCATTGGGCAGTCTAGGTTTATACCATTCTAATCTAAGAACCCCCTTGCTACCTGGAATAGCTCTGCTGGGCTGCTCTGAGCAAATGTAATGGTGACAGACACATGAGCACACTGTGTCAAACTCATTTGTTACGAGGGACGGATATGACATAAATGTCACTTGGTTGGGCTGGGCCATGCCTTGCCAGCCCAGATCGGGACTGAGGGGGTGGCTGCCTTAGCTGGCTCATGGGCCGGATAAGACCTCTCAACGGGCTGGATCTGGCCTGCGGGTTGATTGTTTGACATCCATGCTCTAGACTATTATGCACTCTAGACTGTGTTGGGTCATTTCTTTGCAGTGAATTTTCCTCCATTCATGTTCTAGACATTTACCAACCTGCTTCACTTTCCCAGTTTCCTTAGTATACCACGTACAGGGCAAAAGAGCATTCTGAGAAAGAAGCGGAATGCAATAAGTGTACTTTGGAGGTGTATGGTGATGTTTTGGAGCCCTGACTACAGAGTGAAGAAAGGTCAGCTCTGTATGGTAGTGGGTGGGTACTGTGACTTCCTGCTAGCACATGTCTCCTGAAGCAGAAGGAGAGCACAATTGGCTACTCCTTTCCACTACAGCCAGCTTTGCCAATTGCCTATCCTGAATGATAGCAAGAGAGGAGGATGTGCTCAGAGGAGATAGAGAGAAATGCAGTTGGGAGATGCTTGCAAACAAACCCTAAAGGAGGACTGGGATGTGCATCTTATTAAAAAAAATTAGTAACCTTGGGATTAGTGTAAAAAACTCCTTTGAAATATTTTTTCCTTTGGAATGAGTGAAATACCTTTTTTTACTATAAGCTTTTGCTCACTCAAAATGTGTACAATGCATATTTTTGTGTAAGGCAATCTGCTTCATTAAATAATGAAATTTCCTGTGTATACTGTAGATGTATACAACATATTTTCAAAGATATGTTAATTGTTTAAATATGGCTAATTTTGTTTACAATTACCATGGTGTTGAAGAGTTCAGTTCTCAATATTACACAGCTTAACTCAATGGGTTGTATCCAGCCAGCTTTTTATTCAATTCACCCTATTCCTCTCCTTAATATAGCCTCCATCCCACACAGTTTTTGTCTATGCAGGTTCTGTGATCCCCAGCATAGTATTTTGGGTGGCTAAAGGGGACCGTATGCCCCCTTTTTTACCAGTGGAAAAGCAGGTTAGAGCTAATAATGTATCTAACTATGCTGTTAGTCCTATTGTGACCGTATGAAACTGTTTCTGTCCAAATAATACACTTTCTTTGTTTACTGCTAAAGTTGAAGTATTCTGGAACAAGTTTTATAAATAGAAAAACAGCCAAAGATGTTGCTTATCTTCATGTTCAGGTCCCCCCCTGTCCCCCGCACCAGTTTTGGGAGACAGTGGCCTGTATCCTACCACTCCACTAAGCAGTTTGAAACCTTCCTCTCACTTTATTGGCTCTTCCTTCAATGGAACAGAGGTACAAGTCGGAGGAAAACACTGTAGCTGAAGCAGGTTTCTCCAGCCCAAGGAAAGATACCACCCAATGAGATGCAGCATTTTTAATTCTGTGTTTGTTTGTTTTTTGATGTGTGTGTGTGTGTGTCACTTACAAGAAGTGTTGTCTACCAAATTTATATAAATGCATTTTCTACACTTCAGAAAGTCTAAACCTTAGTACCCAATAATCTGCCTCTTTAGACCAGGCCTAAACAATTTTTTTTCATAGCTAGGAGCCTTACCCAAAATTAAGGAGCCCAGATTCATCCATCCCAAACACATGCTTTTCTTTGTTCTCCCCTCCCACCTTTGGAGGAAAAATCTTTGGCCAACTCACCAAGCACAGCTACCTGCTTGCCTTCAGCTTTCCCCCAGCTGGGCATGTATCCTAGCAACAAATTAACTCTGTGTTAGAAGTCAACAGGGCATTCCTTTTAAGGGCTGACTCCCCTTTCCCAAATCCTCTGTTTAAACTCTGTAACAGAGTTTACAGGCTGAGAGCCACTAGAGCTTTAGGCACCAAGAGCAAACTTCAGGGCGCCGTGGCAACCAATGGCAATCGTCAAGGCCTGCTCTAGATTCTGAAAAACTGAGCAGTTTTCCCCCTTAAACTTATTCCTACTACGTAATCAGTAGTATAATTATGAGTACCATTACATCGTATCAGCTGGTGAAATCTTAAAATGTTTGTATTTTGGTACTCCCACCCCTCCACATAATTAGTTCAGTATTTCTACTGACAAACTGAAAATAACTATATTGATTAAATACTGAATGTATTTTTTAAATAGCATTTTTACTAGACATGCAGAGAAGACAGTCTTCAAATGTTTTGTAAATGAATTGCTGAATTGAATGATAAATAGATGTGGTATAAGAGTACAGCATTCCCAGTACATTTGCTTGTCAGCTAATGCAGACGTAATTCTGTGGTTGAATCCTAAGCAGTGTGAGTTAGCACCAGAGGAAAGTAACTTCCCCACCTTGAGTGGAGCCTTCTGTGTCCTTAGCCTCCCCCAAAATTGTACTTCTGCCGGTCACTAACCCAAGTGTGGGGAGCAAGTTGGGAGTCTACAGTAGGAGGGGGGAGTTGGCAAAAATCTCCCACCCCTCCTTTGCTGACAGAAAAGCTGTCCCATGGGAGGAATGGTTGCTGCACCGGTGGAATGGGCATCTGAGCGCTCAGGCCTGGGTTCCTTGTGTTTTGGAGCTGTTCATGTCAAACACAGGTCTATATAAATATCACTCCCAGTTTGCCTGAACTTGGCTTGTATAGAAACACATTTGGAACAGTGATGTATTTCACATACTTGCATTGTAAGTGATTTGTCTTGGATATGAATTCTTTGAAAATGAATAATTTGTTCCATTTTGCAGACCAGAGAAGAGCGGAAAATGGAAGCAATCCTTCAAGCTTTTGCCAGGTTAGAGAAGAGAGAAAAAAGAAGAGAACAGGCTTTGGAAAGAATCAGTACCGCTAAAACAGAAGTTAAGTCTGAATGCAAGGATGCACAGATCATCAATGACACCGAATTTGTTCAGGTAATTTCAAAAAGTTTTATTAGTTTTGAGGTGGTTTAAGAGCGAGGCATTCACAGCCACTTGGCGCCAGCTTTTATGATTTGGGCAACCAGTAGTGACTCTTTCATTCAGATGTGTATAATCTCAGAGAGGGGATTCTGTTCTGTTGCAGTAGGTGTGTAACTAATCTTTGTGTTACTTCTTTATGTTACTTTTATTGTACCAGGAACCAGCAAAGGAGGAAACTGCCACCAAGCCAACCCCTGCCAAAGTCAATAGGACAAAACAGAGGAAAAGTTTCTCTCGTAGCAGAACTCATATCGGGCAGCAGCGGAGACGACATAGAACTGTTAGCATGTGTTCAGATATCCAACCATCCTCTCCCGACGTGGAAATTAGTTCACAGCACAATGAACCTGAAAACACTGCACTTTCAGCTGAGCCTGAAACAGAGACAACTGTTGCTGAAATAGTTACTGAACCAGAAGCCCCAGCACTTAATAAATGCCCCACTAAATACCCTAAAACAAAAAAGGTATGTGCCCTTCTAAACCTAACCAGCTCTTTCCTTAAAATGCATATAAGCAGGGGCATAGTGTCTGTCACCAGCTCTGTTTTGGGATGAAAGGCTGTGTGTGTATCTTGGAGAATGTGGGATAATGTCTGAGTACCCCAAGTCATTGAATGAGATTATTAAAGAAGGCAAGGTTATCTCCCAACACACACATGTGCACACACAGTTTCTTACTCTAAGGGAAATAGGAAGGCTGTAAATCTGCTGTTGCTAACGGACAAGTTGAGCACCCACACACAGGGGGATTTCCAGAATCATCTAGTCCAACCCCCTGCACAATGCAGGAAACCCACAACCACCTCCCCCCTACACCCCCAGTGACCCCCACTCCAGGTCCAGAAGATAGCCAAGATGCCCTCCCTCTTAGCATCTGTCTAAGATCATAGAATCAGCATTGCTGACAGATGGCCACCCAACCTCTTCTTAAAAACCTCCAGAGATAGAGCGGTCACCACCTCCCGAGGAAGCCTGTTCCACTGAGGAACAGCTCTAAAAGTTAGAAAATTCTTTCAAATGTCTAGATGGAATCTCTTTTGATTTAATTTCAACCCATTGGTTCTGGTCCGACCTTCTGGGGCAACAGAAAACAACTCGGCACCCTCCTCTATATGACAGCCCTTCAAGTACTTGAAGATGGTTATCGTATCCCCTCTCAGCCTTCTCCTCTTCAGGCTAAACATACCCAGCTCCTTCAATCTTTCCTCATAGGACTTGGTCTCCAGACCCCTCACCATCTTTGTTGCCCTCCTGTGGACACGTTCCAGCTTGTCTACGTTTTCATGGAGGATAGGGTTATCCTAGTCATGATGCATACCTATTCTCTCCAGGATCAGAGGAGCATGCCTGTTATATTAGGTGCTGTGGAACACAGGCAGGTTAATGCTGCTGTAGTCGTCTTGCTTGTGGGCTTCATAGAGGTACCTGGTTGGCCACTGTGTGAACTGACTGCTGGACATGATGGACCTTGGTCTGAATCAGCATGGCTTTTCTTATGTTCTTATGATGCAGTTGGAAACTTTATGTACTGCTCTGGTAACATATTTTCCTTTCTGTTCAGCACTTGGTAAATGAGTGGTTAAGTGAGAAGAATGAGAAGCCAGGCAAACCGACGGACAGCCTTTCAGAAAGGCCTCTGCGTATAACGACAGATCCGGAGATTTTGGCCACCCAGTTAAATTCGTTACCCGGTCTCACTTACAGCCCACATGTCTATACTACTCCTAAGCACTATATTCGTTTTACATCACCGTTCCTTTCGGAAAAGAGGAGGCGGAAAGAACCTATGGAGAACATTATTGGATCTTGTAAGAAGGTAATGTTTCATCTCAATTTACACTTCTTTAGATGTTAACATAAATAGAGAATTTGAAACCAACATGCCATCTGATGTGAGCAAACCAACTTACGTTGGCATGTGTAACATATAAGCAGCCAATAAGAATTATATATAAAATTTTCATTAGTTTATTTGTTTATTGCAGCGTTGGTTGAAGCAAGCACTGGAAGAGGAAAACTCAACAGTTGTAGATAGATTTAATTCACCATCTCATGAAAGATCTAGAAGTCCTGCAATCAATGGTGAAAGTAAAAGCCCCCTGTTGTTGAATGACAGCTGCTCCTTACCAGGTGAGGCTTTTTCATATGCTACAAAGCAGTCTTTTGAAATAAACCCTTTTAAACACAGACAGGGATATAGTGTTCAAATAGCCAGGCAGCCAATTATTTTTCGCTGCTTTGTTGATTATGTTATTCATTCATTTAGCATGCTTATCCTACACTCCAACCAAAACGGTTGAGTCTGTTTACAACAGGGGTGGGGAACCTTTTTTCTGCCAAGGGCCATTTGGATATTTATAACATCATTCGTGGGCCATACAAGATTATCAACTTAAAAATTTGCCTACTATATTTGGTCAAACATTTAGCCAAGAGGCACAACCGGAGATGGCTCCAAGTGTCTGCCACGTAGAGCGACTCACTTTTGAGCTCTGCCATCCCCAGCTGGGCCCGAGAGATTAGGCAGGGCAGCAAACACAAGATGGAGTGAGCAGCAAGCCACTCAGGGCTTGTAGGCAAAGGAGCCCCGGCCAGTAACGCCCTGATCCGGCACTTTCCAGCCCTACGCATCTTTTGCAGGACTTAGAGGGGAAAGAACCAGAAGGGAGAGAGGGTTCCAACCAAGCCCCAAGCAGGCAGCTTCCCAGATGACACCCCTCCCACACAGGCAAGCAGGCAGGCATCCAGCCGGTGGTGTACTCGCCCACCTGGTGGCATAGGATGGTCTATTGCACCAGCCAGGCGTAGCCGTCCAGCCGCACACCAGAGTTGCTCCTGCTCCGCATGGTTGGGGCCGGATTCTACAGCCGGCTCCTGCTACCTCCGCCTGCAGGGATGAAATGACACACTGGCTAAGAACTCCCCCCCCCCCCGCACGCATTCTGGCCCTGCCCCCTTTAACCCCTCCATTGTCGCCACTTCTGCCCCCAGCCCTCTTGTAGTACAGAGGGAATACGTTTCTCCACGGCCCGGGTAGGAAAGGGTTAACACAGTTTCTTGGGCGGTCCTAGCAGCTCCATAGCTAATGACTCTTCTGCAAGGGGGAAAAAAGATTCCTTTTCTCGGCAAAACAAACTCACATCTGCCTCGAATAGAGGCTATTCCTGTCCGCGGATCACCAGTCTTAGATCCTTCTGAACTAGAGATCTGCCAGGACCCACGAAGGGCCAGACCAAATGATTTTGCGGGGGCCCCAGGCCTGACGTTCCCCACCCCTGGTTTACAAGGACATCAAGCATACAACAATAGAAAATATGACATCATAACAATATGAGTATGTGTTAAAGCCAACCTAGAAACACCAGTGAGCTGATAAAAAAGGAATGCGATCAAATCACAGCAATGACATGTGAACTTGAATTTCCCAAAACTTTAAAACCAAATCCTCAGCAAACCAGCTGTAGGCCTGATCAAAGCAGAGCATCACCAGAAAACTTGCAAGGACCATCTCCGTGCAGGGGCCAGGATGAATCAAAAGGCTTTTGCTTGGTGCAAGGAAATTAATGGATTGGGCACCAGGGAGGGAGGGGAGGGGAAATATTCCATTGAGGTGTCACAACCATCTTTAGAGGTCCCCTACCTCAGTTTCTCACATTAGGGGCACATGATGTAGGCCCATGGAAGGTTCAGACAGGCAGGTTCTCAGGGGAAACAGGTGGTCTTTTAAGAATCCCAGATATAGACAATTTAGGGCTTTAAATGCCAACACTTACAATTGAGCCTAGTAACAAACAGGTGGCCGGTAAAGTGGACTATGCTGCCTAGAATCAGTACTGCCTAGCAGTCTTGCTTCTCCAGTTTGAACCAAGTGTGGGTTTCAAACTGACTTCAGAGATGCAGCCCCATGTAGAGCACATTGCAGCTATCAAACCTGCAGATGACCAGAGATGTGGCCAGAAGGGCCAACCAGCTGAAGTGAGTTAAAGGCACTATGTGGTACAGATAAGACCCGAGCATCTCCAAATGGGTAATTTGTTCTTTAAGCCGGGGTGGAGTAACGCTGTCTGGAGGATGCTGAGTCTCATTTCCCTGATTGGCCTTATGATGGACAATGATTGAGCTTCTGTTTATTGGCCCTAACTCAGCTTATTACTATCTTGTCCCCTGTTCAGAATATCCACGGTTTCATTTGCTTTTGGTGAAAAGATGGTTTCACCCTCCTACACATAATATTCAATGCTGAGTCTATGGCTGACCTCACCCAGAGCTCATGTAGATGTTTAAAATCAATGATGGCAGAGTAAAACCCTGTGTGACCCCAAAAATTGTACAGGTGTGAACAGTAGTCTCCCCACACCATCTTCTGAGATAGCCAAGAATGAAAGCATGGTGTCTTCTCCTCCACCCAAAGCCAGAGAGATTCAGGAGAATCAACAAGGACAAGCTCCTTGTCTTGCTATAGGGCATCTGGCAGGTTCAGTCCCAAACCCAGGCCTGCAGTTGGATTAAAGTGGTTTCTCAATCTCATCTAACCCTGCCTCTACCTTTTTGAGAATGTTATATCCAAATGCAATATTTGCAACCCTCTGGTGCCAAGGAAGGCTTCTTCAGAAGAGGATTGTGGTTTCCTTCCTGCTGTTTTGTCTTCACACTTTTCTTTCAAAGTCCCAATACCTGAACCAACGGAATCCCTAATAGCTCGTGTGATTAGCTGCTTCTCGCTCTGAAGAGGAGGGCATCTTCACAGTGGTGATTTCTTTCACTTGCCCAGGGAGGCAGAAACAAGATCTTTCACTTCCTGTCTCCTGAGGGTATCAAACTTCCCCCCCAGTTCGTTTCCTGTCTCGCAAAGGCAGAGCAGCGTTTGTGCATCTCTCTGCTGCCTTAGGTCTTCTCTTAAGAACCTTACCCTTTATTTCTTCTTAATTCTATTTCTAAGTCTTCTACCTCTCTAATCTACCTTTTTCCTTTATCTTGCTAAATCTCCTCTGATTTCTATTTCTCCTTGGAGCCTCTACCGATGGAAGCTATTTCCCACCAAAACAAGATGGCGGACATTCAAAATGACAAGTACAGTTCTCCAGAGGATTTGGACCCGGGCTTCCTCATGGCTATGCCACAGTTCCAAGATGAGGCCTCTTGCAGCTCCCTTACCATCCAAGAGAAGAACTATTTTAACCTTTGTGTTCATTTAATATCTGGCCAGCCTACTAGCAATTGTATTCAAGTTTGTCCTTATGCCTTTATTGAGAGTCTTGTTATGCCTGTTTTCTAACTTTTGTTCCTGTTGTAACACACAGACCTCACCACGCCACTAAAGAAGCGAAGACTATATCAGCTGTTGGATTCCACCTATTCAGAAACCTCTACGCCTACTCCTTCTCCATATGCCACACCAACCCATGCTGACACCTCGGCCTCAGATCCATTGTTGTTTGCTACTCCACCTAGAATAAAAGTGGAAGATGAAACCTGTAAGAATGGTTATAAGCCCATTTGCTCGCCTGTTACTCCAGTGATTCCCTGTATTCATGGAAATACAATGCACTTTGAGGTGAGCCTTGCACAGAACTTGCCTTTTTTCAGAAGTGGTACAGTTGATGCAGCCATAACAAGGGGATCCACTAACTGCCCTGTTCAAAATCTATCGGAGTGCCTTTTTAATTCATCAGATTTCAATATGTAGATAAATATCTAGTAAGTGTTAATTGCTCAATCCATCTACTTCAGGCATCTACTTTCTACAAGTTAGTAGAACTTGGGAGGGCTTGAAAACCGTGTGCCAAAACCCTATTTCTGATAAAGAGAGGCACATCTTGGTATTGTTTCCAGTAAACAATGCAGGAATTCCATTTGTGCATACAAGCTGTTGCTGGCTTGGGGCTAGCATCCTCCTGCTCACATAACATGAAATAGTTTGTGCAGAAATCAATTGTCATAAATCATTTCAAAAGTAATTTGCAGAGTTTTAACCCATGAGGCAGGTGGAAAGTCAAACAAGCACTCAGGAAGTTGTTTACAAAACTAGATGTGTTGTCTCCCCTTCCAAAACCATTTCATGTGTGTAATTTTTTTCCCATTTTAAACTTTTTTTTCTTTTGGTGCAGAATATTTCTTCACCTGATAGCTCCCCTGAAGTTAAGAGGCGAACATATAGTCAAGAGGTAAGTCTGCTCAAGATGTCTTTGGGCAAAGACTCCCATTTGGTTTATTATTCAACTCTTTCTGCAAACTGGGCAAATTTAAAGCAGCTGTGTGAAAGGGGATGTTGTTTTAATATATTGCAATGCTATGTTAAAAACTAGCTTAACATCAGAATGGTTTTCTTTTGTGTAGGGATACGACCGGTCATCAGCAGCAATGCTAGCACTTGGCTCCTTTCGGAATTCTAACCTAGCAGAGATGTGTCTGCAGGAAATAAAGACTATTGGATATCTTAGTCCGAGGAATAGAACCGATGGCGCCAGGCAGTGCTCTGGAGAAAAGGAAATGGCTGCAGACCTCCAGTTGGGACTCGAAGTGATTGAGCCAAGTGCACTGGATGCCCCTGGCCACGACAGGACTGATTCAAGCAGCCAACTGGAAACGGCTCACTGTGGACGGGGAACAGTTTACTCCACCTGGGTAAAAAGTCCCGATAGGACAGGTGTAAATTTCTCTGTGAATTCTAATTTGAGGGACTTGACGCCTTCACACCAGTTGGAGGTCGGAGGTGGATTCCGAACAAGTGAGTCAAAGTGCCTGATTCCAGATGATGCAAGAGGCATGTTCATGGAAGCGTCTGTTTTTTGTACTTCTGAAGATGGACTTGTAGCTGGCTTTGGAAGGACTATCAGTGGTGACACCTTGATGGATGGAAATTGCACACCCCAGAATCCTCCACAAAAGAAAAAGGTTAAACCCTTAACCATAATTCATGTGTTTTTTTAAAAAAAATATTGCATAACCAGTTGTGCAAGAGAAATTTTGTGCTACTTAAGTCATTTGTGTTCTACGTTGTTTCAAGTTCTTAAGTGGATTACTACAGACCGCTTTTTAACCAACTTAACACAGCATTATTAAGGTTTATCGGAATGGTTAGCCGTAAGTGAACAAATACTGTGTAAAGTTATTTTCAAAAGTTTTATTTTTAAAACTTATATCAATTTCTTCCACAGCCTGGTTGAACTTTGAATGAGTTCTGAGGAATACAGATGACTGGGATGAAGTGAAGAAGTTCAGATCAGTGGTCATTTCAGTATAGGAACAGCTGGAGACTGGTTTGGGTCCACATGCTGACTCCTCGCTTAGTGGCAAGGAGTCCTTGGATCCAACTCAAAGTGATTGGAACAAAGGGGGTGGAGTTGGGCTTGCTCAGCCGTGCAGCAGCTGCCTTGCGGTTCTGCGGGGCTGCTGACGCCAAGCAAAATTCACAGAGACCTGTTTGTAAGAAATACAACAGTCACAATGACGGTACTTCTTTAGCTTCCCTAATTTCATTTGTTGCTAACTTATATGAGTAATATATTGCACTTTAAAGCAACTAGAATCTTAGAATAGAATCATACAGTGGAAAGGGGCCATCAGGGTCATCTAGTCCAGATTATTGTCTGTTTGGGTATTATTCCCTAATGGGTGAATGTAAATGTTGTAGCAGCATTAGAGGAATAAGGATAGCTTTAAGGCAACTTATTTGCTCAGTACGTTCTTGAGATCAGGAAGCTAAACTACTGGGGATCAGTGATGAAAGTCCTAAATCTAGAGTGAGCAACCCTTCATTTGTTTGCTTTGTGACCAGGGGGCACTCTCATTTAAATAAATTTGTGAACACTCATCGTTCATAGGAATAGACAATTTATTGTATAAAAATCCTTCCTGGGAACTAAAACTGCTTTTCAGCTTCAAAGGCAAAAAATAAGAGGTTTTGGGTTTTTTAAAGTTTTTTCCACATTTCAGGAATATTTTTACTTTAATAATTCTGCTCAAACCATTAAAGTAAAAATTCAGGACCACACTAGAGCACAATGGCCAAAATATTTAATATATTCCCCTTATCCATGCCAGGAATACAGTGTACACATTTGCATATATGCAACATAGAATGATCCATTGTTTCTTCGGAAGTGAATAAATAAAAAGCTCAGCTACAGAGACATACCAGATCTTTCAAGAGAGAGAAATGAGCAAGTTGCTGGCTGTGGGGCAGAGACAGCAACATCAAATCGATAGTCAACAGGTTCCAATTTACACTCTGCTGCTGCGCCAATCAATCTGTGCCTCAGCCTCCCAGATATACTGTAATGGCTCTGACTCAACTCCTTGTTCTAGTGTAAAGGTCAGCAGGCACAGAAAATCCCCCCCATCTCAATTCTCACATTTTACATACAATTCCTCATTATTCACCTCCTTCCAATTTTATATTAAGCTTTCCAAAACTTGTTTATTGGTCTAAAAAGCAGTGTAACCTTAAAAGAGTGTACCAAAATGAACATAAGACACAAATATCTGAAGAGATGGCAAATACCGTATTTTTCGCTCCATAGCACGCACCTAACACGCCCCCCCCCCCCAGCTGGCTGTCAGGGCTGGGAAAGCCGGCTCGCGCTGGAACGACGCGAGCCGGCTCTGTGCGCCCCGCCCGCCTCCCAGCTGGGAGGCGGGTGGGGAAAGCCGGCTCGCTGTTCCAGCGTGCCCAGCCGGCTCTGTACGTCCCGCCTGCCTCCCAGCTGGGAGGCGGGCGGGGAAAGCCGGCTTGCGTCGTTCCAGCGCGCCCAGCCGGCTCTGTGTGCACATTCGCTCCATAACACGCACAGACATTTCCCCTCACTTTTGAGGAGGAAAAAAGTGCGTGTTATGGAGTGAAAAATACGGTAATACTTTGAAGCTAGATTTATGTTTCTTTGTTTGGATTTTACAACATTATAAATTTGCCTAATATCTTGAAATGAACTCAGCTTTGCCTTCTGCCTTTTAAATATAGGTGTCACTTCTAGAATATCGTAAAAGGCAGCGAGAAGCCAGAAAAAGCGGCTCGAAGGCTGACAGCTTTCCCCTTGTTAGCATGTCACCTCATGCTGGTGGTGGAGGAAACAACCTTAGTGCTGCTGATGGGTATAACAGCAGTGAAAATGGGGAGCAAGTGGAACGGGAGCACACTGGAAGTCTCCCTCTGCCCCTGCCAGCCACTGATTACAGCACCACTTCTGAAGAAACTGAAAACTCTTCTTCGTCAAAAGAAGCTTCAAGCGAGAAGAATGAGCCAGAGGTTCAGTGGTAAGCTATTTTTGAAGCTTTTAATGATACAGTGATGTAGTTGATACGGTGGCAAAGTGAACTTTTGAGCATATGTCCTAACCCACAAGTTCAGGTGGTACTTTCTGGAAGCCATTAAGTTGCAGTTGAGGAGGTCTGGCCCATTTGCTTGAATGCAGCTTGGCAGAATTAGATTTAATGCTGTGAACGCCCATGTGCATGAGAGGAAAGACATGGTTCTGAGTTGTCAGGGTCTTCATCTGGGTAAGCTGCTCATCTTTCCTGTAGATGACTGCATGTTGTATTTTTAAAGTGTTTTTTTTTCTGCTCTAAAAATGAAGGATATAGTTGTGGTCATAACAGAACAAGAGAAAAAGCTGTACTAAGTCAGCAACAGCCAGGCAGTTCCCATAGAATTGCTGGCAGGGTAAATTGTTTCAGGAGGGTTCCTGTGTTGGTCAGCAGTAGAAGAGGTAGAGTCAAGTCCAGTAGCACTTTAGAGACCAACAAGATTTTGGGAGTATAAACTTTCAAGAGTCAAAGTTCCCTCCATCCGATAGAAGAAGAGCATGCATTGGATTTGTTTTAGTCAGTACCCTCTCCTTTGTCTGTAAATATCTTATATCATCTTCCCCCTCCCCCCCATGTGCAACTCTTTGGGGTC
The DNA here is from genome assembly GCF_029931775.1 of Euleptes europaea. NCBI lineage: Eukaryota > Metazoa > Chordata > Lepidosauria > Squamata > Sphaerodactylidae > Euleptes > Euleptes europaea. The sequence goes on from NC_079314.1 coordinate 46,945,666, forward strand.
TTAAATCCTGAACAGGAAATCAAACCATTAAAGGTTAGGTTCAACTTCTCCAATTCTCCTGTGCAGACATTAGTTTTTTTTAAAAAAAAACCAGAGAGAAATAAAAGGGTTGCACCAGTCACAGGAGATAAAAATTGAGGCCAAGGCCAATGGTGCAAAATAAGGTAAAAACATTTTATTACTTTGCTAAAATTCTCAAAATTCTGTATGCATTTCGCCAGGAGGCTTCTTCAGGGGAATCTGTTAGTCTTGCAGTGATTTTCTAAGAAGAGTACAGGATCAGTAGCATAGGGGATTTGGGGAATTTATCTCCTTTAAAAAAAACACCTGTCATCTAGATCAGTGTAAAATGTGTGCAGTGTAGCATCTTTTGAAACACACATACACACACACACATATACTCTTTCTGGGCCTGAGTCAGATATGCTAACTGCTCTCTCTGTTCAGCTTGACATGGAAGTGGTCCATGGACCCTCCCCCCAAAGAACTTCCAGAGTGCCTGGTTTTTTAAACGAGGAATGGCTTTGGTGGTTGTTGGTTCAAGACAACTCAGATAATTGTGTGTGTGTTAAGTGCCGTCAAGTCGCTTCTGACTCATGAATCAATGTCCTCCAAAATGTCCTATCTTTGACAGCCTTGCTCAGGTCTTGCAAATTGAGGGCTGCGGCTTCCTTTATTGAGTCAATCCATCTCTTGTTAGGTCTTCCTCTTTTCCTGTTAGTTAATTAGTTAAAGGCTAAACTCTGGTTTATTGACACACTTTCCTGCAGCAGTTGCCACTTAAACAGCTCTGGAAGTATTGAATTTTCACATCTAAACGTGGGTATTGAAGAAAGCATAACCTGAATTGCCAGTGTAAAGATGGCTGAATTATAACAGACATACAGTTTCATGGCAACAGTCCACCATATGTTCATGCCCTAACATTTGACAACTTTTACCATCTGAGTGTGAATTTGTGTCCCCCTAAAAGTCTTGAATTCCGAATTGTGAAGAATTAAAATTTAAGTTAATTATTTTTTTTTTAAGGACTGCTTCAACTTCAGTGGAGCAAGTGAGGGAGCGAAGTTATCAGCGAGCGCTGCTTCTAAGTGACCATAGGAAGGACAAGGATTGTGGTAAGAAGCTGTCTCCTTTAACTTCTAGCAGTGTTGTAGTGCTCTTAGTCTGCTTCAGCTTGAGTGTGGGGGGGGGGAATCCTGAGCATTTCAGGCTGGAGTGGGATGGGGGTAGGTGAGAAAGCATAGTCCAGATTTATTTCAGTCCAGAAATATGCTTCAGCGTTAAATTTTTCCAGACCTTCCATTGTTTGATCCAACCCACAAGAGAAGTGTTTCTTAACCATGAGGCAGTTTTTCCAATGCACTTTCTTACCCTTATTGCAGATCCTGATCCTGAAAACCCTGAGCCCACAAGTGAATGTCCATCCCCAGATACTTCTCTGAAGACTTGCAAGAGTCCTTTAAAAATGAACAAGGTAACGTAAAACAATCCCAGTCCCTAAATGTGCGTGTACATGGCTTCTTTCCTGGTCACTGTAACTTGAAGGTGGTGATCAGAATTTAGCTTTATGTCGTCTGTGAATAGAGGCAGTATTGCTTTGCCTGCCAGTCAGTGGCTGAGGACAAATGGGAAGTTTAGAGCCCTGAGACTGCCCGGCCACTTTTGAGAACATCATTCTGGGAAGTAGGTGCTCGTCAGAGCCATAAGAGCAGCCTTGCTGTTCTCAGTGCTGATGTACAGTTTTGTTTTATGAGTGTGCATTTGTGTAAGTTTGTACTTAAAATGGCCACCTTCACTACTGAAGCTGTTCAGTTGACCCAGAAAGCTTTTGGGTGGCATCTAAAACAGACACATTTGCAGGAGATACAATCACTAATGCACTGCTTCTAAGCCTGATGGGAAGTCACTTCTAGTACAGTAGAATCGAACTGTTTTTCTGTTCAGATGTGGTTTTGAAGCCTTACAACAGTGTCATGGTGTCCCTGATAACCACATGATATAAACAGACCAGCACTGAAACAATCAGATTGTTAAAATAATTGAATAAAATAAGCAGCTGTGCATCTCAGATAAAAAGCAGTAAGAGACATTTTATCCTGGAAACCTTAAAAGAGAGAGGAGACGCAGACTCCAAGCTTGCAATTGAAGGTACAACATTTTTCAGAAAGCAGACCGGGTTTACAGAACGTAATCTCATTTAACCAGAGAATCTGTTTATTAAATGGGCCAATAAATTTCATAAGAACAGATGTTGGCCATTATGTGGATATGTTTTAAACACGAGTGGATCAGCATTTACTGCTCTTTTTTCTTTATGGTAGCCTTCCTCACCGAGTCCTGCAGCTCCTGCCCACTCTCTGGGGAGAACACCTACAAAGCAGGACGCCCAGTGGGACGCTGCAGCAGCCACTCCAGAGGCTGAGGGCTCAACTCACCCCAAACCTGACCAGCAACCCAAACAGCTGACAAGCACCGTCGAAGCACTTTCAAAAAACCACCCATCCCAGGCCCATTTGCGCAGCACAGCAGAGCCTCTCTCTCACTCCCAAAAGCTGCCTTCTGCGCCACTGAAGCTACACTGTCCCCCTTCACCTCATGTAGAAAACCCTCCCAAGTCCTCTACTCCTCACACACCTGTTCAGCATGGCTACCTTTCACCGAAGCCTCATTCACAACAATTAGGATCGCCATACCGATCTCATCATCCTCCGTCACCTCAAGTCGGAACACCTCAGAGAGACTCTCACAGAAGTTTTTACCCAGCAACGCCGACCCTTCAGCCCAGCACGCAGCCACCGCCGCCCAGCGGGACACTCTTTTCCCAGGCCTCTTCTGTATCTTACAGTCAGTTCCACCAACAAAGTCTCAACACCAGTGCCCCGCCTCCGCCCCCACCCCCGCCCCCTTCCTCTACTTATTATCAAAACCAGCAGCCCCCCTCAGGAAACTTTCAAAACTACAGTCAGTTAAAAAGTAGCATACCACCACAGCAAACTGTGTTTCCCTCTGGACCAAATCAAGCCCTTGCTGGTACAGCATGCCAGCAGCCAGTTTCAGGGCACCATGTAACCAGTGGGCATTTTTTGCCATCACAGACTCCCAGTATTCACCATCAGACTCCAGCCGTTGCAGCTCCGCCGCCTCCACCACCTCCTCCTGCGCCTGGACCGCATCTCGTGCAACAGCAAAGCTCTCATCAGCAGCATGCGGTGGCACATGTCGTAGGGCCGGTGCATGCGGTGGCAGTAGCTCCTGGATCACACCTCCACTCTCCAGCTGCTGGACATCATCTGCCACCCCCTCCTCCTCCTCCCGGCCCCCTTCCTCACCACCATCCTACTCACCCCACAACAGGTCACCAAGGTTTGCAAGCACAACACCAGCACGTAGCCAATTCAGCTCCTCCACCGCCACCTCCGCCACCCTCCACTGTTCTAGGTTCTGGTCATCACGCGGCATCGGCACAAGGACTGCACCATCCATCTCATCCGGGGGGCCCACTTTTTCCTTCCGGTGCTCACTCAACGGTCTCCTATCCATCACAGCCTCCACACCATACTCCGTTGGGACCTGGACCTCAGCACCAGCCTGCTGGAACAGGCCCCCACGGTCCACTCCCAGGGCAGGGTCCTCACCTCCAGCCTCAAGGACCAAACAGTATTCCAACACCGACAGCTTCAGGGTTCTGTCCTCATCCTGGCTCTGTCGCCCTTCCTCACGGGGTTCAAGGACCTCAGCAGGCGTCTCCGGTGCCTGGGCAAATATCTATTCACAGAGCGCAGGTGCCACCGACTTTTCAGAACAATTATCATGGTTCAGGGTGGCATTAAAATGGACCCCTTCTAAACATTTTAAAAATGTTATGTAAAAACTGTATATTTCATATGTACCTGTTCAAGGTACTTTTTAAAGCTTGTACATGACTTTGTATAAAAGCAGACACCAGTGCGCGCGCGCTCTCATTGTATTCTTTCCATTTTTGCTTTGAAAAATTCCTGACACTGTGCCCGTTGAGCCAGTATGAGGCATTTTTTACTTTGTAAGTGAACATTCCAACTGTTTGTTCTGGCAGTAGATTTGATGCTGCAGAAACTTTAACTTTTATTGTTGCAGTTAAATTCATTTAGTGAATGTTTTCTATATTTACTTTTTATACATATGTAATTAAAATAAGTACACAGCTTAGTGATGGCACTAACAGGTTTTTTCCATCTTCTGTCAACAGTTTTCGTGTGCATATAGATAGAAAATGCAATACAGATTTTTTATAGTTTGGTGTGGACATGGCTCTTATTTCAAGTTATTTGCAGACATTGTAATTTAATGTATAGATTGTTTCTAATGTCTCCTACAAGTGCTGTAAATACTGTTTCCTTTTGCGTGTAAAACTGCTTAACGCTTCTCATTTGATATAGTATTGTACATACAGGTCTTTTGCAAAAACGTGTGATCTTTGTGGAAGTAGTACAGTATATGAACTTTAATTTTTTTTTAATATACTGTCACATTGCAGCACTGGTTGGGCATTTTAATTCATGTTAATAAATCACAATTATGTCAGTTTTAACGAACTGTCTTGAGAAGTTGCTGTTAAAAAAGATTATTGGTGTTGGTATTGAAATTACACTGACAAGTATTACACTGTGAGGAACACCTGAGGCCTAGAGAAGCAAATGGCACGATGACTAAATTCTGCTCTTGCCAGGATGAACACACCCATTCAGTCAGCTCACCGCTAGGGAAAAACCCAGCCTTGTACTATCATCTATCACATTTAGCTCTAACAACTTTTAAAATAATATTTGAGGCTCCATAAAAACAGGGCCGGCAGCAACTGGCTGCACCTCTGTACTAATGCCAAGGCCACATAGAAATGGCCACCACAGCAACACAAATACTTTGGCAGGGGTGGTATTCATCCACTGGTGCAGCAGAACTGAGCAATGGGATGCTGGGAGGAGGACACCTGACCTGTGTGGGTTCCACTGAATTATGGGGCAGATCACCAAAGGATGTGTGATATTTAACTTTATGGACCTAGTTCAGCAATGCCTCAACCTTGTTGAAGACGTGGGCATTGGGGATTTTGCGAACAGGCAAGGTGTGCCAAAAACTCAAAACCCTGTAAGGTTCGTCATAAAACACTAGGAGGCAGCTGTTTTTAAAGCGACAATCCCTAGAGCTGCAAAAGCCATGCTTCTTGGGCTCTTCTGAAACCCCTCCTGCTCCAGTGAGGGGAGGAAAGGCTTTTGCTTCAGAGAAAAGCAAGGGAGGCCCCAGGAAACATGGCACCCATGACCACCACAATCTATTTTCCTAAGTACCTTTAAGAAGTCAACTGGAGTGAAGTGACAATCATTTATGACACATAGTCCAGCTACCTTGCAAGTTGGTGCTTTAAAAGATTTGCCTAACTTTAAGCCAGTTCCAAAGCACTGCAGAAGGCGCCCTTGGTTCTGTTCAGCAACAAAGAGCGAAAAGTATGTCCCAGCTGTGATCAGGGCTGCATCCTACCAGGGTGGGCTTGCACTATTGTTAGGCTACAGCCATCGCCCACAACCCGATTGGCTTGTCCATCCAAGGACAAGTGACTGCTACACTGTAACCACTGTAATAGCCAGCGGCACAGGGAGACCCTGCAGGTCTCCTGTGGAGGAAGAGCAAATGTGTGCTGAATTTTCCCTGGGCATCAACTTCCTCATCTCCATAAATAGCTTAATGGCATGGAGCGCTTCTGAATAAAATAGATGCAGGCAGACTGCTAAATACTTTTGCCCTGTAGTCAAAGGCGCACATCCTACTACGTGTTACTGAGTATGAGAAAATGATCCTGATGAAAACAGTACTAAAAAATTTTATAGTTACATTTTTTCTTCAAATGGAATCAGGTCTATAATTACATTGGCATCTTTGTCCTTTTAAAGTTTACCTCTGTATATCTTCAGCACTGTACTCCAGTCAACATCTACCTACAGAAAGAAATGCCTCAAAGTGAGCAGCAGAACTTAAGCTTTGCAATGTAGAGAAGCATTATGGAGTAGTGAGAGAACTTTCAAATCTGTATGCAGTCTGGTTTATATCCCACAAACACAAGCACATTTTACAAGCATGGCAGAACATCAGCATTTCAGCAGCTGCATAGAGATTCAGGTACTTATTCCTGCATAATGATTTGGCACAGTTCAGCACCGCACACTGCATAAGAAACACCTGTTTACCATCAGTAGAAGGTATTCTTGTAAGAATACCTCCTTATGCCATGAGCAGGGAAGCGACTTGACAGCACTTCACACGCACACACACACACGGCACGTGCATTATTATTTTGCCAAGCCTTCCATTATCTTGAGTAGGCACTCAACCCACCCACGCCCAGACCATGCCATGCCTGCTCCATATAAGAAAAAGGCTGAAACACTTGAGGGGGAATCAGTATTCTCCCCACACACGCGCCTCTTGATTATTAGCAGCTGTAGGAAGGGTGAAGAAGAATCTGCGTTGGACAGAATGTTCCAAGATAGCAAATGGAGCCAAGTCACCATGATAGGACAGGGTGACTGTCCCAGCAAATACAAGTATCGAAAGAGCATTTCCCTCTACACACACCACCAGCCTCAGTCATGGGAAGGGAACTCTTAAGAGGTTGAAGGGGGAAGGGGGACAAAGGGGCCTTATTTACCTTCAGAGGGCTCTTTCCCCACCCATCATCATCAACAGGACCTCACTTCACCCCTCTGTACCTACATTACTAAAAGTGGTGAAGGACGTTCAACAGGATCTGGGGGGAAACGACATGAAAAAGGAGATGCAATAGAAGGAGGGATGAGGACTACCCCCCACCTACTCTTCCTCCCCCTCCCCACCCAGGTGGAGACAAAAAAGGGGTCCAGCAGATACCAGTACCATTCCTCAGAGGAACCTGGCTCTTCCTGGATCGCAAAACCACCCATAGGGGCTGCTGTTGCAGCACTTCTTTGAGGCCCAGCGGCCCACGAGGCTGGTGCTCATCCCCATCTTCAGCCTCTAGGCCTAGAATCTCTGCCCTCCTCTGGCCATTCAGTCACTTTACTCCAACTCGGCTTCAAACTCCATGGCTTCAGATAAGGAAGAAGGGGGAGGGGTCAGAGGACGAAAAAACTGCTTCTGACCCAGCCTCAACAAAGTTGTTACAATGGGAGGATTTTCCACACCTGGGGAAGATCACATCTGGTCTAAGATCTGCAGGACAAGCCACTCTTGAGGCTTCTCAAGACAAGATACTATTAGATCTGTTGGCAGCATTTGACACATGACCAGCTTATATTGGTGGACTCCGCAAGGAGCTTGGGGGTCTAGCTGGACACTTTGCTTACCTTGGACGAACAAGTGTCCTTGGTGGAGAAATTGGCGTTTCTCCTCTGGGTTACACCTCCTACTCACTCCAAAGCAGGGTTTTGGCAAATTAAAGTGATCCCTAACAGGACCAGTAGGAGGCAGGGCAGTCCTGCCAAAGGCATGCTCCAGAATCGTAGAATCATAGAGTTGGACCACCAGGGCCATCTAGTCCAACCCCCAGCACAATGCAGGATATTCACAACTACCCCACACACACCCAGTGCCCAGAAGATGGCCAAGATGCCCTCCCTCTTATGAACTGCCTAAGTTCATAGAATCAGCATTGCTGACAGATGGCCATCTAGCCTCTGCTTAAAATCTCCAGGGAAGGAGAGCTTACCACCTCCCAAGGAAGCCTGTTCCGCTGAGGAACCGCTCTGTTGGAAAATTCTTCCTAATGTCTAGATGGAAACTCTTCTGATTTAATTTTAACCCATTGGTTCTGGTCCAACCTTCTGGGGCAACAGAAAACAACTCGGCACCCTCTTCTGTATGACAGCCCTTCAAGCACTTGAAGATGGTTATCATATCACCTCTCAGTCTTCTCCTCTTCAGGCGAAACATACCCAGTTCCTTCAACTTTTCCTCAGAGGACTTGGTCTCCAGACCCCTCACCATCTTTGTTGTCCTCCTCTGGACACGATCCAGCGTATCTACATCTTTCTTAAGTTGTGGTGCCCAAAACTGAACACAATACTCTTTAAATTAACAGAAGGAAAACTAGAAACTAGAAAACTTATTGTGTTAAACTTTTTCTTGTGAAAGCTAGCGAGAAGATTACCCCCAATGCGAATGAACTATATCTAACCATGGCCTGAAGAAAAAGTGATCCTGAGCAGCTCCATACCGAGTAGGGCAAAGATGACTTCACCCCACTATTTATTTATTCAATCATACTTATATCCCACCCTCCCTTGCCAGGTGGGGCTCAGGATGTCTTACATCATAAAATTGAACAATAACTAATAAAATACAGGGGGGACAGCACAATTTTAAAATTCCAGTAAGCTCTCAATAAAGCTGATCTAAAAATAACCAAGAAACCGAAGGACGATGACACCTCAAAAAAGACTTCCACCCCGTACTAAAGATATCATACAATTAAAATCTAAGCAGTGATTTGGGGTCTAGAATAAACCATAGATGGCCTAGATGACATTCTGAGAGGCTAGAGAGAAGACTGGGCCAAGGAAAAAGGAGGGTTTTTTCCCCCAAGACTCAAGCCAGCAGTTGTTCTTAAAGTGCCTATATAATTGTCGCTGTCCTCAACCATAAGCTTGGCCGAACATCTCTGTCTTGCAGGCCCTTCGAAACTGGGCCAGATCTTTCAAGACCAGGTCTCCTTGGACAGAGAGTTCCACCAGGTACGGGCCACAGCCAAAAAGGCTCCGACCCTAGGTGAGGCCAGCCGGATAGACTTTGGGCCAGGGGTCACCAGGAGGTTGTCAGAAGATGAGCGTAAAGCTCTCTGAGGGGTTTATCAGGGAAGGCAGTCCCGTAAATACGAGGGCCCGATTGTTTAGGGCTGAAGAGAAAAAACCTCCAATGTTTCATTCTCCTTCAGTAGGGGGAAGTTATCTTCCTCTGGGATGTACCACAGCTAAGCCATGTCAGGAGGGAAAGAATTCAGGATCAGCAATCCACTACCTGTTGAAGTATTCTGCACCCAAAAGCAGCCGATTAGATAATGCTTAACAAAAATAAAAATGACCAGGTGGCTGTCCTCCATTGATCAACAGGGGTTGATTAAAATGTTTCCGTTGCTGCTGCTGCATTAGAATGTGCAGTGGCCAACTTGGGCACAGGTAGATGCAACACTTCATATGCTTTGAATATACACTGCTTATATATACAACAGTATCTTTTGAAACTCTCTTCCCCAATGTATGGGAACTGTGAGAAACAAACAAGGCATCCAATTGACAAAGAGCAGCCATCTTTTTGATATAACAATGCAGAGCCCTGTGAACATCTAACTTGTGCCGTAATTTCTCTTTTTCATGCACAGGATTTGGACAAAAGGAGGGTTTAGTCAACGTCTTCAGCATCTTGTTTAAATTCCAGGTCAGAAACTTCTGGCAAACGGGGAGATAGTTGAGTCTCTGCATAAAATGTGTGATAAGGCTGTTGGAAGAGAGGATTTTGTCATTATCCAGCTTGAGAATAGATGCAAATGCTGATACCTCCCTTTTTATATTATTTGCCCAGATGCAGAGCCCATTAGGGAGAAAGAAAATTATGTCTTTCTTGCGAGGAACGAGAGGGGCAGGTAATTTCTCCTACACTACCTGTGGAACACTCGCAGGTGAGTTCATAAATGCAGATTGTAGATGGTTTGTAGGAAGCTAGCATGATCTCAAGCACTCCTTGGGAAAATACCTGCATTCTCCAAGGCTCTCCTTTCAATTTCCACATGTCTGGTTCTAGCCATTCTGGCTCTGGGTGAAAGAGTGGACTTTGTTGTAGTAGGTCTGATGATGGAAGGATCTTCCAAGGTCAAGCTAGTGCCATGTTGATGAGATCCGAAAACCAAGGCCTCCTGGGCCAGAAGGCAGTAATCAGTATCACTGGGGCTCGCTCCCTCAAACCCTGTTGAGTAGTTTGGCAATCCATGGAAGGGGAGGAAACACATACAGGAGACCCACTGGCCAAGCATGAGTTAAGAGTATCTTCTCCTTCTGCTTGAGATATTTTGAATCGAGATAGGAACTTGGAGACTTTGCAATTGTCTGGAATTGCAAAGAGATCTATGCAAGGATTCCTGAAGTGACACACAACAGCTCCAAAGACCCTTGGATTTAGTGACCATTACCTCTACCTCTACCTGTCTACCTCTACTCTGCTCAACCACTCAGCTTCTGTGTTCAAGGAGCCCTGGAGGTGCTGAGCTTGAATACTTGCAAGGTGTTTTTCTGACCAAATCAGAAGCAGAGTTTCCTCCTTCTGTAGGGTGTGAGATTGCGTTCCGCTCTGATGATTTATATGTACTTTTGCTGTGACATTGCCTGTCTTGACTAGGACATGCCTTCCAGCTACTAGATGCTTGAAGGCTGGCAATGCCAACATGACTGAATGTAACTGCAGCCAACTGACGCTGTGCATCTGTTTTGTTGTTGTCCACCTCCACTGGGCCATCTGAATCAGGCAACGGGTTCTTCAACCCAGAAGACTAGCGTCTGTCGTCAAAACCAGGGGATCTGAAGGATACTCCTTTGTTTGGATTGTTCTCTTTGCACCACCAAGCCAGAGATAGATCTGTGTAGTGCTGGTGGGATTGGAAATATCTTGTGATGTCTTAGAATGTCCCAACTGGAATGGTAGGAGGGGACAACAATGAAAACGAGCCCACTGAACCATGTCCATGGCCAAAATCATGAGGCCTAGAATTTAGGCTAGGACCATAACATTTTCTGACTCTGGCTCATAGCAGCCTGGATTAGTTTTCCCAGCTTCTCCTCTGTAAGAAAGACCTTTCCCCAAGCTGTGATAATCCTAGTTCCCAGATGGATGATGTCCTGGGTAGGGATCAGGTAACTCTTAGAGGCATTCACTAAAAAAACCCGAAGATGCAGAAAGAGGGTCTTTTCTAGATCCCATTGTGCACATTCCCTGGACGAAGATCTTGTCAACAGGTCAACCAAGTAGGGATATACATGGCAACCCTCAGTCCAGAGGGATGCCACCAACACAATCATGATCTTTGTAAATACCCTGGGGAATGGTGATAGGCCAAATGGCAAGGCCCTGTACTGGTAGTGCAAACCACTGGAGACAAAGCGAATAAATTGCCTGAAGTACGGTGGATAGGAACATGTAGGTAGACTTCCATAAGGTCGATTGAGGTAAAAAAAACACCTGCCTTGGTGGAAAATCTGAGAAATTCTCTTTGAAATTTGCTGAGCATCTTGTTGAAGGACTTAAGATCCAGGATTGCTCATTTGCCCGGTTTCTTCAGCATCAGGAGAAAGATGGAATACACTCATTTGAAAAGTTGATCCTGAGGCACTTGTTCTATGACTCCAATTTGTAAGATATGGAATATGGCCTGAGACATCAGGGAATGCTGCTGAGGATTCCTGGATCTTGGAGAAAGGATAACTTCAAAAGACAGACTATTTACAAAGTCTATCATGTAATTGTATTGAATAATTTCCCCTACCCATGTGTTTTGTGTAGGTCTGTTCCAAACATGGCTGAATAACTGAAGCCAACCCACTATTATATAGTCAGGTGGAGGTGGGCTTTTTGTTGAACTGACAATTATCTGCTCTGGGCTGATGGGAAGCTGCAGGTCAAGACTTGTTCCTGTCCCAATATCGTCTGCTACTTCTGTTGTCTCTATTGTTCCTTCCCATGAAAAAGGAGCCAACAGGACGAAGGGAACCTTGAGATCTGTTCTGAGAGTTCATGCCTCTAACGGTGGTGCTAGATGGCATAGCCTTCCTTTTTTCTTTGGCTTTGACCAAAACCTTATCCAAAGTCGAATCCCCAAAGAACTTCTGGCCAAAAAAATTCTCAATTGAGACAATAGACTTGGAAAAGAGGTCAACCTTCCAATGTTTAAGCCACAGATTGCAGTGAATAACAATGCTGGCTGTTTGATCTTGGGTACTGAAGTGGAGAGCGTCCTGAGAGGCATCCACCACAAACTCCACTGCTCTTTTGATCTTCAGCAACATCCTTCTCTGTGTGAGGGGATCTGGGTTCAGGTTTTGCAGAAGGTCATCCGCCCATATCACAGTGGTTCTGCAGAAATTGGAGAGAACTACAAAAGTTCTAATAGCAAGGAAGGAGGCTTCATGCAACTTCTTCAGTGCTATTTCATTTTTCTCTATGTAAGGCATCATCTCCATCTTCAGATAACACAGCCCCAGATGCATAGCAGCCACCAGGGCATCGGCCAAAGGACCCTTTAAGTCCTCCATAACGAATTCAGGAAGTGAGTAGAATGTTTTATCTATAGTAAGCAAGCTATTCCCTGAACCAGGAATAGCACATTCTGCTCTCATCGCCTCTTCAAAATGCTCAGGGGAGAGGCAAACAGATGAAACAGACACCGGTTTCTTAATGCCTCACTTGTCCAGATTGGAAGAGATTGAAGGTTTAACCTGATCTGTGGAATCCTGTTTATAGATGACAGCTTAAACGGCTTTGGGTTAAAGTTTCAGGGGGAGGGATGTCCTCCCCTGACCATTCCCCTTCTTTTTCAGAGACTACCAACTCAGTTCTTGTGACTGTGTGTCATTCCACATTATGCTCAGTAGATGGCAGTGGCACTTCATACTTGTTGGGCTCCTGCTGGTTGTCCTCAGAGATGGTGGAAGAGTCAAAAGCCCTATCCCTTAGCCACTTCACCAGAGAATTTGACAGGGAATCAGCACCTTCTCTGCACCTGTTAGGATGCCTTTTTGATGTACAGGAAGTCTCCTGAGAAAAGAAGGAATCCAAACGAAGGGTGTGTTGGTCACTACAGCGCCTCTTACAGGGCCTGCTCTTCTGCTTTTTCCCTTTGGAAACTACCTGCTGCTGAATAGACTATTGCCAAGGAAGAAAGCCTGGGGGTCAGAGGTTGCTTGTGAAGCAAGAAGATTGGGCAGGCATGTCAGAAAGGGCATCTGAGGAAGTCCTCTGAAGCCCTGCGCCCTGCTGCAATCAATCAAAGGTGCTTAGAAAGACGGGAAACCCTCATAAAAGGGAAAGGGCGGCATTACCACTACATTGGAAGGCAGCCCTGAGGGAATTGCCACAGCTGTGCTACATTGAGAAGCCTGCACAGGCACTGTGGAGTCTGGGGGTGGGACATCCCAGCCATACCACCGTGGGGCTACCTTTACCAACAATGAAATAGGGGCTTCTCCGTCCCTTCCTCCAAAGCATCAGCTGGGATGCTGAAAGCCCAAGTGGCCAAAACTGAAGCCTCGGCTGCTGCTAGGACTGGAGAGGGGATTCTAACCGATTGCCACAACCCCATGCCTGGGGCGACGATGGCTTGGCACGGTGTGGTTCTGGAGAGGTGAGCAGCAAAGAACCATCTCTCAAAGGGGTCTTGGCCTTTTTTCCTTTGGATTGCTGCCGCAAGAAGCTTTAATGCTGCTGAGGCCATTGATGAGTTTTAACTGCCTTTGACATAGTAAATGGCTGGAAATAACTAGTCCAAAAGGCCCCAATAAACTAGGTTATCACAATCTGTCACACTTTTTTGGGCCTACAAGATGGAGCTGGCTAAGTGAGTCTTGTCTGGAGCAGCAGGGCTTTCTGACTGTGTAAGGTCCACCTCCTACTGGTCCTGTTAAGGATCAATTTAATTTGCATAAACCCTACAAATTTGAGCGAGTAAGAGAGATAACCCAGAGGAGGATGACTTCCCGCTACTGAAGGAGAATGGGAGTAACTAGACAGTTCTGAGCTGGAGGCTACTCTGATGTTTCAATGCTTGCAGCTCCAATATGACAGAAGAGGCAAGTTATGTATTTAACATAATGTTTGTAGAATACATAACTCTCACATGCAATCTTTGAAGGAAAATTTGTTCAGATCATGTATATGTGTGTGTTTTAAAGACTTGATTTCATGCTGAAACTAGTCATGCCCATTTACATCTGCACAATTTCTTTTCCTGCCAGCCAGCCATGAGGGACGTACATAATGTTTGTTTTTGTCAGTTAATTATCTGCTGGGTCGCCCTCTCTCCTTCTTGCTGACCTCTGTAAACTCTCAACCAGATACTATCACAGAAACCAGATTCAAATATTAATGGTTATTTTTTCAATTTGGATTAGCAGTTGTTTGTAAACTGCCTTTGTACTCGTCTTGACTCCAGTTGCAGGGAGAAGTGTTTTAAATAAATACAAAATAGTTATAATTAATATATGAAAAGCATTTTCATAGAATCATAAAATCATAGTTGGAAGGGACCACCAGGGTCATCTAGTCCAACCCCCCGCACAATGCAGGAAATTCACAACTATCTCCACCCCTCACCCCCAGAAGACGGCAACAAAAATCCTCCAGGATCCCTGGTCTGGAGAGAAATTGCTTTCTGACCCCAAAGTGGTGATTTGCATTACCCTGGGTTTGTATGAAAGGGCTGTGAGAGCCAAAAACTGACACAACCCTTCCTGCCCTCCCTATCATGATCTGCCTAAATTCACAGAATCAGCATTGCTGACAGATGTCCATCTAGCCTCTGGTTAAAAACCTCCAAAGAAGGAGGTTTTGATTATTAAATCTCAGAATGTGCAACTCTACCAGCCAAACAAGACAGGCAAGGCGCATACAAACCAACAAAGCCTCATTCCCAGTTACCGAAGACCTGTTCAGTCTCTGCTTTTTAAGCACTCATATTATGCCACATATTCTCAAGCTTGAATTCACATCCATAAGGTCTAGAGACATAAGTAACTGAGGCTTTCAGATCCAACTGAGGCAGTGTGGTGTAATGGATAGAGTATCAGACCAGGATCTTGGAGACCCAGGTTCAAATCCCCACTCTGCCTTGGAAGCTTGCTGGGTGTCCTTAGGCCAGTCACACATACACTCAGCCTGACCTACCTCACAAGGTTGTTGTTAGGATAAAACGGAGAAGAGGAGATCGTTATGAGCCACTTTGTGTCCCCACTGGAGAGAAAGGCAGGATATAACTGAAGTAAGTAAATAACTAACAAATACAATAAACAGTAGAAGTGCAGCTCAGTCTGTTGAGGCATTGTGGGTTCTTATATTTATGTTCTGAAAACAATCCTGTCAGAAAGTGAGGAACCAAAAAATGAAAGGGATGCCTTGTCCCCAACCACACAGATTTGCATAGTAGTGAGGGCAAGCAGAAGAGGAATATGTCTCTCACCTACTGCCATATTTGCAAGGCTGTACACTATGCATTTGACCTCTGCACATTTGATGATGATTTAAGCCAGGTAAACAGAACACATTCCATCTGCATACAGCTCTCATTGTGCCCTTATATGAAAAAGGGGTTATCTTTTCTGAACCTTTTATGCTTTATGGGTAAGCCTCTGTTTCCATCATGATATGCAGGCAGCAACAAAATTAAAAAGGAAATCCTGGTGGAAGGCTACTTTGGTCTAGCTAGGTATGGATTTTACTCTATGTACCCCTTAATTTTATAAGATAAAAGGCAAGGGCAGAAAGCTTATGCACCAAATAGCTTTTGACAACTTTTAAAGTGAACGGTTTGCATTTACCACTATCAAAACATTGCAGGGAGCACCACAGTTCTGAAAAAAACAACCACTTTAATTAGACAACTGCAAGCACCTCAAACAATAGGTTATTGTTACAACACGGGGTACCATCTCACAATCTAGTTATTGCAAAAGCATGTGAATAAATTTAAAATGGACAAAGTCAAGAAAAAGTGGCACCATAATGTGTAAAACCAGAAAAAAAAATACATTCACCCCACTGACTTCTAAAAGAGGCTAAAATACGCCTCTGTATTTTACATTCTAAAATCTGTATTGCCTATGAGTTCTCTTTTGGAATCTACTTTAGGTTTTTTCCTAGGAAAACACTTAAAATTTTGTGTGCAACTTACAAAGGAAGATTAGTTCCTTAATATGTCAATTCATGGGAAAAATAAGCTAGTGCAATTTGTTTTAGAAACATGTAAAGCTATATATGGAAGGAGCATGATCTTTTTTGTACTATAAATTTTGAGTCCTCTCTGTTCTTTCTTTTCCTTCCTGAAGAGGGCGCATCTTTTTTTCTTTCTTTAAAGGTTAAAGAGTCTGCCCAAAGAATCCTTCCCCAAATCTCTTCCAATTATTAAGCCTAATGCATCAACCCTCTTTATCAGAAAGCAATATTAACAAGCCCTCCCACCCAATTCACTGCAGAGCAAGTCATCCAATCTCTCCTTAAAAGCACTTGAAACAGGCAGACGTTCCCCAGTAGTGCTAAAATGGTAAAACTATTGAGTTCTCCTTGGAAAGAAGTCTTAGCCTTCCTTTACAAGGCCTTTTGGGGAGAATGAAATGTCATACATAGGAGCAACTTTCTTTCCAATCCCACCTGGGCACTGCTACAGAAAGGAGCTCTTGACACAGTTCCTGACAGCAGCTCCAGATCTGCTGCATGCCGTTTGGATGCTACAGCTCTCTGGATTTCGTAGCATTACTCAGAAATTTGTGTGTGTGTCCCCCATCCCATTTTTAATGGAAATAAACATTTACAGGGTGCAGTTACATACAATATTTTACAAGAAAATTGTCCCTTTGCCAGAAGATTAGAATTGTACATTTTTTTTCCAATTCTGACTTGGTAATGCCTCACGCTTGTAAATAATATAACTCAGCTAAAATATTTTCCATAAATAGTTACAAAACCTGCCAAAAATACATGAGAGGAGAATAAAGGATTTTTTTTGTTCAAAAAGTGGGTGTCTGAATGCCACACAACACAAGAAACAATGCTTAAAGACACATTAGTAAGTGTTTTCTGCAGAGAGTCAGTAAAACTACCAGCTGAAGACGAAAAGACCACCCCTCCCAAAAACACAGTGCACAAAAAGCTAAATGTCAAACAGTACCTCAAAGCAAAATAAAGGTCTGGGATTGAAGCCAGCTCATTTATGATCCTGTTAAAGAGAACTTATGACAGTCACCGTTTAGGGTCTGATGTGTGGGGGACACGGGGGCTGGCCCAGGGTGAGAGTCGGAGATTCTGCTAAGAATTCAACCAAGGGTGCCTGAGGCATTCACCCGCGGAGGCCCGCTTCTCTGGAACCATTTCTAGCATAGGGATCAGGAAATCTGTAAACTCTGCTGCATCTTCTTGAGGCCAACCATACTTTTCCACAAGGACATCAAAGAGGCTCCAGGGCTTCAGCTTCGTGATGTGCCGAAGTTCTCCTGAATTGGGGAAAGAACCAATTAGTGTGACAACTGGCTTTGTAGCTGGCTGGAATAAAAATTTCCCCTGACCATGGAAAACCTCATTTTATTCACAAGCCAATGAATAAAGAGGCTTGAATGCATATAATCACTCATCTGGATATTTTAGCCCTTTCTATTGGCAAAGAATCAAGGTAATAATCACAGCCTGTATTATCAAAAGGAAAGAATTTACATTTCAGATATACAGGTATATTCATAATATATAATAACACACACCACTTGCCTCACTTCAACCCAGCAAATGTCAGAACTGAAAACTGTAACATGCACTTTCTTTTCTATTTCTGCCTTATATAATTGTTTGTAAATGCTAACATAATCAGAATTCATAAATGAATACCAGAGCCTTATAAGTATGCAAACGTAAAAAGTTTATATGGCTGTTATAATCTGCTGGCTGGTAATCCTTGCTGAAGTTATGGTGGGTTGGTGAAGGGGAAATTTAAACTCCAATGAAGGTATCCCACTACCCAATTAACAATAAACAGATTCAAAGTCTTTATTCTACAAGAACTACTGCTTTTATTGATTAATCAAGACAAGTGCCTGACACCCAAAGGAATCCACAGCAGTTGCAAAGATTCAAAGCACAGTTTAGGCAAATATAGAGTTTCTGACATCATAGTGACATGGTGACTAGCACATTTGTATATAACCAATAACCATTAATCAAGAAAGGCACAGCCAGTAAAAGAAGTCTCATCCCACTAAAAACTCAGCCCTCTCCTGCTCAGAATCTGGCAGCCTCTTCAACAGTGTGGATGCCTAAAGAGAAGGGAGGAGGGCAACCTTTAACACAGAAATGAGAGAGAATAGGCAACAACCATAACAAAACAAGGACAATAACTGTAACTGCAGGCTTGTCTTGAGCAGAAGATAAGGAAAAATAAACTCTCTTGCTAGGGCACCAAGTTCTTAGGAGAAGATTTTTATTACAGAAACAGGAATATAGGGTAAAACGAAGTGCATAGCACAAAAAATAATACACATATATTAAACAAATTATTTCTTTTAAACTAAAAGCATAAATTTCTTCATCATTATTACTCCATTTTGTTCATTCACAGAACGTCCAACATTTATTTCTAATTGCACCAATTGTACAGTAATATCTTTCATCATCACATAGTATTTCCCCCCCATTTCAGTTTAAAGCATAAACACATAATTGGATAATTGAAGAACATATCACAATTAACAAAATACATGTTTCCAATAATCGACTTTATATTTGATAACTTTTGAAACCATGACCAAATCTTCCCACTTTTTAATGTAACCCTCAGTTTGGATTTGTTTAGCCTCCTTTAAAATATTTTGCATCACTTGTACTTGGTTCTTAATTTCTTGGATATTATCATTAGGATAATACAACATTCACTTCCCACTAAGGCCCATACTCCTCCTTGGGCAGGTAGTAAATAATCTAAAACCACTTGATTTTGCATAACAATTTCTTCAGCTGTTGCAATTCATCAGCAATAGTACCGTATATACTCGC
The DNA here is from genome assembly GCF_029931775.1 of Euleptes europaea. Taxonomy (NCBI): domain Eukaryota; kingdom Metazoa; phylum Chordata; class Lepidosauria; order Squamata; family Sphaerodactylidae; genus Euleptes; species Euleptes europaea. Next base: position 46,964,458 of record NC_079314.1, read on the forward strand.
GTATAAGCCGAGTTTTTCAGCCCAAAAAAAGGGCTGAAAAAGCCGAACTCGGCTTATACGCGGGTCAATACGGTAAAGGGGGAAGGGAGGAGGGAGGGGGGAACTTACCGCCGCCGCAACCTTTCCCCAGCCGGGAGCGGCCTCCAAAGGCCCCCTGTGGCCACAGGGAGGCCGCTCCGCCGCCCCCGCCGCCTTTTCCCGGCCGGGAGTGGCCTCCAAAGGCCCCCTGCGGCCGCAGGGAGGCAGCGCCGCCGCCCCCGCTGCCTTTTCCCGGCCGGGAGCGGCCTCCAAAGGCCCCCTGCGGCCGCAGGGAGGCCGCACAGCCACCCCCGCCGCCTTTTCCCGGCCAGGAGCGGCCTCCAAAGGCCTCCTGTGGCCGCAGGGAGGCCGCTCCGCCGCCCCCGCACCACTTCCCGCCACCAGGAGTGGCCTGGGGGTGCCTCCTGCAGCTGCAGGAAGGCCGCCGCCGGATCCGCCGCTTCCCACCGCCAGGAGCCCAGAAGGTAAGCCTGCGGGGGGGGAGGGGTTATAAACCGACCCTCAGCTTATACGCGGGTGCCTAATTTTTCCCCATTTTTGGGGAGAAATTAGGCACCTCGGCTTATACGCAGGTCGGCTTATACACGGGTATATACGGTAATAGGATTAAGGCTAGTATAACTTTGGTTGCTGGCACAGAACTGGAGGTGGGGGCAGTCAAGGGCCTTAGTTCACTGCTGTTGTCTTGGCCTGGAAAGATGAATGGAATAAAGAAGGCCCCAGAAAGCATTCCATCTTCCGATCTGGTACCATGGTTTGGTTCTGCCACAGGTGTCTGGTGGCTTGGAGTCTAAGTTGATGTCACACTGGCCTGTTGGATCCCAGGGAGAAAGGAAACCTGCTACTCAGGGAATGGAGGAGTTCTAGAACAGCCAAGTTGTGTAAGTGCGCCAAGGAGCCCCTTAGGTGAGAAGCTGGCCTTGAAGATGAATCAGGATTTGTTCTAGGCTGACAGTGGAGTCCCTTTGCTGGAAGGATACTTTGGATGCTAAAAGGAAGTTTGATCTGTTGGATCTCTTCCCATCTTGTTTGGAAAAAGAGGGCATTGGCTTCTTCTTTCCCTTCATCTCCACAAGGACTTCATCTGGTACAGTATCCCCAAAGAATCCAGAGGCTCTGTTGATCTTAAGGAGGTCTCATTCGTACCTGAATGGGCAGAAGCTAGGACCTTAAAACATTTTTCAGCCCTGAGTATGAATGCTATGCTCAGGCAATGAGGCTGCACTTGCTCTGAGAGCAAGGTCTGGGACTTAATGGGCTCTAAGGGAGTTGTCCCCATCTATTTAGGAGAATTGCAACTGAAACAAGATGGCAATCAGGCTTACCTTGAACAATCTACAGGGCTGCATATACTTGCCAAGGCCTCCTGGCCATGCAGAGTTGATAGGATGCGAGGTGCCAGCTTTAACTTAGCTGTGGGCAGCTCTATAGATGGGGCCATCTGCCACCAGTGCTTCAGAGTGGGAAAGGGCTGGCTGTTCATTCGCTGTCCCTGCAGATACTTCAGCAGGGGAGAGGACAGCAGCAGCAGAAGCAGAGGAGTTGGAACTGGTCGGCAAGCAGTTAGTTCTGCAATGCCTTAGGCCAGAGTACCCTTCCCCAGAAAGGAGTAGAAGTTCCTCTCAATGGAGAAAGTTGATAGAGGGTGGGCAGAAGTGGAACGTTCCCCTGCCCACTCCCCCTCTTCCTAAACTGAAGCCATAAAGTCTGAAGCAAAGTTGAAGTACAGTGACTCAAAATGGCCAGAGGGGGCAGTTCTGGAAAGCGCGGGTGGAGCTGAATGAAGAAAAGCTAGAAGAAAAGCTAAAATGTCTGCTCCTGTGAGTAGCTCTAGGATCCAGGGAATAAGAGCCAGGCTCTTCTGAGGAATGGCTGGATCTATGGGATTGCCTCTGTGGAGGTGGGTAAGGTTTAGAAAAGAAGTCTTCATCCCTCTGTCTGTGGCATTGCTTTTCTTTCATCTTTTAAGCCCTTCTCCCCTCAAACTACACATAATGTCCTTCACACTCAGGCATAATGTAGGAATAAAGGGCTCAGTAAGTGAGCCCTGTTAAGGATGATGGGAAGGGGAGGAAAAAGGAGAGCCCTTCCCAGTGGTAGGTAGTAATCTGTATGCCCCCCTCCCCCGCTTGCCGTGGGAATCCCTTCCAGCCAAGGAAGATGGTGGGAGAAGGAGCTCTCAGTTGATAGTACTTGTATTTGCCGGGGCCTCCTGGCCTTGTGTAGTTGATGGGAGTGAAAGGTACTGGTTCAGAACAGCTGTAGGTGGTTCTGTCAATGGGCCCATCCACCACCAGTACTTTTGTCCACTCCTTGTCTTTGCTGGTGCTTCGGCAGGGGAGAGGAGAGCAGCAGCTGAAGAACAGGCACCACTATCGCAGTCAGAAGAGCTGCAGGCAGCTCTGTTGATGGGCCCATCCATTATTGTACTTCAGAGTGTGAGAGAGCCAGATGTCCATCCCTGCCAGTGTCTCAGCAGGGGGGAGGAGAGAGGCAGTCGAATAGCAGGAGCCAATGTTGCAGAGGCTAGTGCCAGGATCTTGAGGGGAAGAGCGGCCAGGCATTCCTCTCGTAGTGGCTCAAGTCTGGTAGATGCATTGGGGCATTGTTCCATCTAGGACAACTTAATATACTTTCCACTACTGCTGCTTGTGAGCAAGAGGCAGAGACCAGCGATTTTTTAAAGGTATTTTTGGGTGAATTTTTAATAAGCAAGGTGGGAGAGCTGCGGAAGCTCATCCATCTATGGAGCAGGGCATGGACTGCGGAGGTGGAACGCCTCTTCAGGACTGGAAGCCTTTGCAAGAAATCTGCACATAACCTGCCCACAGAGCAAGGAGCAGGCACAATCCATACAAGGATACCTTCCTCCACTGAAGCAGAACTTCTAGTTTTATTTTTAAAATCTACTTCTAGATAATTTTGTGGTATTTACACTACAGCATCAAGCCACAGATCCCTGTGCCCATGTGGCAAAGATACAACAGTCTTCTGGGAATAGAAGGGGCAAAGGGATGCCTGGATCTTGTCCCCCTCCTCCAGATGTTTGTGCACCCACATGGATCCATCTATAAGCATCATCATAAGCACTAACCAGAATGCTACATGAAGGGCTTTATGCTCTTTTGGATAAACCAAAAAAGGCTGAGAGAACAAAGAAACAGGAAAAAAGTAGTATGATGCAATATATAAAGGAATAAATTCAATTATGTGCACAAAACATAACACCAATAATTTAATATAGAAGCAAATCAAAAACAGGAAACAACTGTGCAAATACAATCAAATAATACACACTGTAAGAAGTCGGACCCCTCCTCTCACTAAGGGGTGCCATGGAGGCACAGGGGCCAAAGACTGGCATAAAAGCAAGACACTGCTTCCCACAAAATGGATGCCCCTCAAGAGTTTTGGGATCCATCTTGTGTGTCAAGCCTGGGCAGGAAGGAGGTTGGCAGCTGAACTTTTCCCCTGGCCCTAAGGTATGCCTGGCTGGACAATGGGGCTAGCTAATCCCCACTGTGTCACCCTAAGGTGATTTAATCAGTGCTCCAAGCAGACTATTACTTAGCCTATCTGCACCCATCCCAGTAATCAATTAGTATTAAAGAGAATAACCCAGGCATTCTCTTGGCTCCTGATGACCCATCAAGTCACTCCTACCCTTTTGTTGGAACTCTGGAAAAGCAATCAATTCTTTATCTGTGGCTTTCTTGCAAGCTTACCTCATACTGTCTCAAGACCATTTTGGTGTATAAATATTAGTCCTTTGGCCATTCATAGTGCGTGTGTGTCCTGGATTCGTGCAATCACCCCCGCCTGCATGTGGGCTTCCCTCTTTGCTCCTGGTAACACTGGTTATTTTCCTCCTCAGTGCTGCTTTCCCAGGTTATCCCTTCAAGACTGGGAAGTATCACCCTTCCCTGAAACCCTATCCAACTTCCTCCCTTTTTCTTAGTCAGCTCTTGTAAGCTTTGTGTGTGTATGTTCAATGCTAAAAAATTATTTACTGTTTTTATTATTATTATTATTTAATAAAACCTGTTTCATTTATATACCCGCCTGCTCATTTAAGAGTTCTCACCCGGACGACCCTGGTATACATGTGTTATCAATCCCAGTTACCCCCTCTCGCTCTCTGTCTCCAGCAAATTCCCCCAACATAGGTGGAGACTGCCTGCTTAGGGTAACAACACTGCCAAATACAATAAAACAGAATGCCAAACACATTCTGGTACAAAACCTTCATCAGAGGCTCATGACCACAACCAGCAAGTTAAACAAATTAAATATTTCCACATCTGGGTATCTCTGGTCCGAATAACAACACCAATATATGTGTGTGAAATTAGCATGGCAAGACACACACATATAGTGATGTTGTTATTTGTACTAGAGATACCCAGATGTGGAAATATTTAAAGACTGGTTTTATACAAAGAGCATTTAATTCACACTAAGAAATTAATTTTGTTATCTTTCTAGTTCTTGTGATTTCTCATGTCTTTTACATTGTGAGTTAGATATGATTGTGCTAATTACAGTCATAAGACATTGATGAAGTCTTTGTATAATAATAATAATAGTAAAATTTATTGCAGTCATAGACCAAAAAATATCAAAGTACAGATTCTATACTACAAGTCTAACACAAATACCTTATATAAAATTCTATGTAAAACAGTATGAAATATAAGGGTAGATCTATAACTAATACTATTCTTTATCATTTCCAACAACCCTTTTCTTGCTTTGAACTTTGACCACATAAGCTGATGAATCTGGCCACTTGCTTCAAAATAGTGGGATTTTCTTTTCTTTTTAAAGATATTTTATTAACATTTTCAAAAACAAAGGATAACAAACATATACAAACACTTCCATTCATACATTTTGTGCTTACTTCAGGTTATCAGTTTACATGAACATTGTTTTGTTGTTATGTTGCTGAACTTAACTGTGTTTATACTCAAGAAATTTATCTTTATTTACTACTTATTCAAGATATGTATTATTTTCTATCTGTATTAAAAAAAAATCTACAGTTTCCAGTTAGCATATTCAAAATAACATTCCCATTTCTTCAATGAGTCTTCAATCATTCTTTCTTTCAAGATGTTAGTTAATCTGGCCATCACCGTGTATTCTTCCATTTTTTGTTGCCACTTTTCTAAATCCAGAACAGTCTCTTGTTTCCATGATGCTGCCAGTACTATCCTTGCTACAGGCGTCAGATATCCAAAAAGTTCTTTATGATTATTTTCCAGATTCTCTGGTGCCATCCCCAGTAACATAATTTCTGGATTCATTGGAAATTTGATTTTCAAAATCTTTTGCATTTCTTGATGAATCTGTATCCAAAATTTCTTAACTTTTTTACAAGTCCAGCACAGTTGAAAATAGGTTCCGTCTTTTCTTTGCATTTCCAGCAGCAGCAGTCATATGTTTTGTCTATCTTTTTAATATCCATTGGTATGATGTACCATCTGAAAAATTATTTGTACCAGTTTTCTCGCAAATTATTACTGGCAGTGAATTTAATTGACCTAGTCCATAGTCTTTCCCATTGCTGCATTGTTATCTCCTTCTTAAAAATTTCCACCCATTTAATCATGCATACTTTTGCTCTTGTTCCGTTTCAAATTTGAGCAATAGTTTGTAAATTTTCCCCAAGATATGGTCTGTCTCTTTACTGATTAGATTTTCAAAATCTGTATTCTTTTTTAGTTTAGTCCGTGGATAACAGTCTTGTCGTATTTTCATGATCATTTGTTTATAAATTAGCCAGTCTACTTTTTTGCTCCACTTCATTTCATCCCAAGATTTTATTTCCTCTTGTTCATTTAACGTGTCCTGATATCTTATAAAATCTGTGCATTTTCTCTCTCCCTTACTTAAATATGTATCTGTAGGAGACATGATTACAGATGGTAAGGGACTTAATCTGCTTTTGTTCCTGATCCAGGTCTTCATCAATCCATCTTTAATAATGTGTTTCTGTGTAAAGATCTCTGATTTTTTTGTTTTCCATAAATAATAGTGGAAACCATGGTCTCGTGTTCCCTTTCTATCTTCAACATTTTTTGATTTGGGTCTCTCATCCAATCGGCAATCCAAGATAGTCCTGCCGCTTGATGATATAACTTAATGTTTGGTAATGCCAGTCCTCCACTTTTCTTCTCATCTTGCATGACTTTAAAGTTGATCCTTGGTTTTTTACCAGCCCACACAAATTTGTTAATTAGTCTTTGCCATTCAGCCAGTATTTTTTCTTCTATTTGTATTGGGAGCATTTGAAAAAGAAAAGTCAATCTTTATTACTGCTATTCTTCCCGTCCAAGACAGATTTAATTTAGTCCATCTTTCTAGGTTGTTCTGTATCAACAGCCAAGTTTTTTGATAGTTGTCCTTTAACAATGTTTGACTTTTCCCAGTAAGGTAGATTCCCAGATATCTTACCTGTTCTTCTGTTATTTTGCATCCTGTTATTTGCTGAATATTTTGCTTCTCCAAGTTTTCTATGTTTTCTAAGATGATCTTTGTTTTATTTTTATTTATTTTGTATCTGGATAATTGACCATATTTTTTAATTTCTTTCATAAGATGTACTATTGATTCTGCCGGATTTTCCAAAGTTAAGACCACATAATCAGCATAGCATTTTAATTGGTACTCCTCGCCAGAAGCTTTCAGACCAGCAGTTTTTTCATCTTGCCTTAATCTGGTTGTTAGTACTTCCAAGGCCATGTTGAACAAGAGCGGAGATAGCGGACAACCTTGTCTAGTGCCTTTATTAATTTCAATTTTTTCAGATAATTTCCCATTAATCACTAATCTTGCTGATTATCTTTGATATATGCTCTGAATCCATTGTATATATTTATTGCCAAAGTTCAGGTTTTGGATAGTCTTTAATAGAAAGTCCCATTGAATATTATCAAATGCTTTTTCTGCATCTAGAAAAATAAAAGCCGCTTTGGATTTCTTCTGTTTTACACGTTCTATGGCATTAATAATGAAACGCACATTGTCCTGCATAAGTCTTTTCGGGATAAAGCCAGTTTGATCAAAGTGTATGATTTGGCCTATTTTTTCTAAATCTTCCAGCCAGGATAGAAGCAAATATTTTATAATCCACGTTTAGTAAAGATATCGGTCTATATGAAGCAGGCAGTTGTGGATCATTTCCTTCTTTATAAATTAATGTGATATGCGTTTCTTGCCACGTTTCTGGAATCTTTCCGCTTACTGGTATATCATTCAACAGCTTTTGCAAATGTAAGGCTCCTTCTTCTTCAAAGCATTTGGGTCCAGTGCTTTGTTTATTTTCTGGTTTGCAATTGCTGAAATGATCTCTTGCATAGTGATGTTTTGGTTCCACCATAGGTCATCCTTTTCAAAAGTTTTCAGCTTAGAATCAATGATATATTTCTCAATTTCATCTTGTTTGTTCCTTTGTGTCTGAGTTCGATATAAATTTTCAAAATATTTTACAAATTGATCTTTTATATCTTTTTCTTTGAAACTGATTCTGTCCATTATCTTAACACTCGATATTGTTTTTTTCCCCAGCCTGTCTTCTAAGGGAATATGCTAGAAATTTTCCTGGCTTGTTGGCATGTTCAAAAAACCTTTGTTTTGCAAAAAGGATTTTCTTTTGCATCTCCTCCGTATCAATCATGTCAATTTCTGCTTTTTTCCTCTTTATCTCATTCAGAATGCTTTTTTTTACTTTTATTTGCGTGCTGCTCTTCCAATCTTTGAATTTCTTCTATCAGTTGATCTCTTCGCTGTCTTTTTTGTTTTTTTAAGTTTGGAATTGATAGCTATCAATCTTCCTCTCATGAAAGCTTTGCTTGCATCCCAGACCGTGTTGATTGGAACCTCTGGTGAGAGATTCAGTTCAAAAAATTCCTTCAGTATTTTTTTGCATTGGAGTATTACTTCTTTTTTCAGCAATAAGTTTTCATCAAGTCTCCATCTCCGGAATCCTGGGCTGTGATATCTCCAGATCAGTTCGATTGGGTTATGGTCGGACAATAATTTTGGTGATATTTCCACATCTTCTAGGTTATTTAACATTGTCTTGGAAATCCAACACATATCCATTTTAGAATATGAATCATGTCTTTGTGAGTAGTGTGTATACCCTCTTTTAGCATTGTTTTTAATTCTCCACGCATCTTGTAGTTGCAATAAATCCATATATTGTTTAACTATCTTTGGCAGGCGGCCTCCTTTGTGATTCTTTGATCTGTCAATTTTGGGGTTTATAACACCATTCATATCTCCAATCACCATTATTTCTCCCTCTTGTTTTTCTAGTAATACTTGGAATATTTTCTCAAAAATTGTTGTCTTCCATTGCTTGGAGCATAGATGCACATCAAAGTCTGGATTTTCCCCTCCATTGACCTTAGCTTAACCACAAGATATCTCCCTTCCGGATCTTTAATCTCAGTGATTATTTGGAGATGTGGATTTCTTAAGCAGATCACCACTCCCTTTTTCTTTTCTTTTGCTGAAGCGATAATAGCATGTCTCAATCTTTTATTTTTTAATAAATGTTCATGTGCTTGTTTGATATGTGTTTCCTGTATACAAATTATATCTGTTTTTTGTTTTGTCTTTTGATGGAATACTCTTTTTCTTTTGGATAGTGAATTAAGTCCATTGATATTCATAGAGATTATCTGTAGCTTCTCCATCTTTGAGATGTTTTAGAAAGCCGCTGCCTCACTCAGTTTGGATGCCTCTTCTCTTTCTGCCTTTTCTTTCTCTTGCTGCCAGTATCAGTTTTTTCTCTTTGCTTCTGTTGTCATCTCTTAGGGCTGGTGATCTTCTCTGGTGATCTCTCTTTGCTGTTTCTGTCTGTGGTTTGCAAATCTTTTATGAGCCTATTCGCTTGTACTTGGTTGACCACTGTTTTCTTTCTAGTAGAGAAAAATATCTCTAGTCCTGCTGGGATGATCCACCGATATCTAATTCCTTTACTTAGTAAGATTTGTCTAAGTTGATTTAATTCCTTTCTTTTTTCCACTACTGAACTCGGTAGGTATTGGAAGATCTGGATTCTTTTGCCTTTATATTCCAATGGTTTATCTCTTTGCAGTCTTAATATCAAATCTTTCGTTGTCTTCTGCGTGAATCTCACCAGAATGTCTCTTGGAAGACTGTTTCTTGCTGCGTATCTTGAGTTAATTCTGTAGATATTGTAAATTAAGCAGGGTTCTTCTTCCAGTTGAAGATAATCTTGAATCAATTCAGTGAAGCTCTTTAATAAATTATCATAATGGGATTTTCATCAATTAATACCTTTTCCAACCATACCCACTCTGAGCATTCCAGGAGTTCAGTTAGTAAAAGAGAAACAATCCAGGGTACTACAAGCATAAAAAAAAAAATGTACCAGCGTCTCCACCTCACCCAATGTACATGGGCAGAGTCTCTCTGAGTATAGAATTTTTTAATATTTGCCTTCCTGTACAGCTGAGGGAAGAGCCCTGTGGCGCAGAGTGGTAAGCTGCAGTACTACAGTTGAAGCTCTGCTCACGACCTCAGTTCGATCCCAACGGAAGTTGGTTTCAGGCTCAAGGTTGACTCAGCCTTTCATCCTTCCGAGGTCAGTAAAATGAGTACCCAGCATGCTGGGGGTAAAGGGAAGATGACTGGGGAAGGCACTGGCAAACCACCCCGTAAACAAAGTCTGCCTAGTAAACGTCAGGATGTGACATCACCCCATGGGTCAGGAATAACCTGGTGCGTGTACAGGGGACCTTTACCTTTACTTTTTTACAACTGAGGGCATAGCCTCACATCTGGCCAGAGTAAAAGCTCTTCTAGTTTGATGGGCATCAAGTTGCGAGAGATAATGGGCCAGGGCCATAATATACCTAAATTTCATAGGAGACCTAAAACTAGGTGACTTATTGAGATCATGTTGACGTTCTACATCCTCTATCCTCTGTTTAACGAAGTATTTTGCCTGTTCATAATCTAACTTCAGGAGAGTACTCAGAGAGTACTCTCTCCCTAACTTATTCCTAACCGCCTGTATCCACTTAGGCTGGAAAGATTCTTGGACTAACAGCTGAAATAGGCCTCTTCCATTTACAAGTCTTTGTATACATTTATATATTGCCTCATACTACTTTTTCTGTTTGTGCTCTCAACCTTTTTTGGTTGGGTATTGTTCCCTTTTTTGTGATTTGTGCTCTTTTGCAGAGGTTGACTACAAGCAGCAACACATACTGTACGTGGAAGATGATCTGTACACAGAATTAAACCTTTGGAAACCATTGGAAATTTGTCATCTAGTCACCAAAAACAAATTACAGTTTTGATTGCTGAGCTAATTCATCTGTACATGGAACACATGCCTTAATGCTGGAAACTTTCTGCCAATGATCACTCTACATAGTCTACCACTCACTGAAATGGATGAGAGCCTACCTGTGCTGCTGCACATCAATCAGACACAAAAACCATAATTCACACCAGAATTGGTCCATATCATCACCAGTAATTTTCTTTCAAACCACTAAGGTTTCAAGGTATTGACATGATTACACTACAGAAAAGAGAACCCCCATGATGGTCCATGTCAGCCGTAAAATAATAATATTCTTCATTTATAGGACAAAGTCTTAAATGACTAAATGCTTTTGAGAAAGCACCCTTTCACTTGAAAATGCCAAGTTGCAATTTTCGATACATTGATTTTTGTGATTTGAATGTTTGCTCCACACATGAATAAAAACATTATCATTCATTGTTCAAAAATGAAAAACCAGCAATGGGACACAGAAGACAGGGCAGCTTGGCAAGAAAGGTATTCACCACTTAACTACTTTAAAAGTTTTGATGATGACCAACAGAGCTTATTTTCACCTGACTGTACAAAGATATCAAATGCAATGCTGAATTGGAAGCCTGAACATGAGCAATGCAAAAATGATTTCCCAAGGGCCCTGCAGAGACATCCTTCTGGTGATAACAATTAAAGAACGTTCAGAAAAAATATGGCAGTATTTAACACTAATTTATCAGCAATATCTTTGTATTTTGACCTTGCATATTCTCCCCCCATTCTTCCATGCCTCAGAGATTATTGTGATGACTCAAATATGCAAGATTAAAAGGAGGCAATAGTGCAATCTAAATGTTTTCTCTCATTTTAGTGCTGCCAGAAAAACCAGGATATTTATTCAACCAATTTTCAAGACTGCAGTAAGAAGTAAGAACAATTTTATTTTTATTCCAACATTGTGGGTATTCTAATTCAATCAGCACTTCTTTTTCTTTAATCTACTATTGCCTATGTTTCTTAAAAATGTCAACATGTACACATCTTTTAAGACATGCTCTTAAAAACCAATATGCTTTTACCTATAAATACATGTACACTGTCTTTTTTTGTTTTGTTTTTTTTGAAAGAGCTGTTACCTTTTCTGGTGAAAAACTCCTTGGAATATTTCCCCAACATAGTGTATTTTCGAGGGATTTTTCCCAGCAGTTCAATGATCAATGCTATGTGATCTGCATTGGAGAACATTTCCAGCAAAACAGAAACATACAACAGTTTAATCAGTACGGTGCATGCACACACTAACACTGGCCTGGTACAGACAGAAACAGATTACTTCTCGTTGAAAATGCAAGAAAGTTAGGCTGTGTGGCGAGGGATTTGTTCATTTGCAGGGTAATTTAGAAAAGCAGTTCATTTGGCCAAAAGAAGTAAAAAGGTAATCTGCATTGTTAGTTTTTACACCAAGCGAAACAATGTTTCACCATTCCTTTTCATTTGTTTTATAAACAGAGATGCAATTTTGAGAAATGTGTTTTAGTGGCACAGATACTGCCAAGTCCACTTCTGTCTGCATCACGGCACCTTTCAAAAAGAGGAGGTACTACCTCTGCGATTGAAGAATTCCCGAGAATATTTTCCAGAGAGAGCAAAGTGCCTTGGGATATTGCCTAGCAGCTCTATGATGTGTGCTATGTGGTCTATGGAGGAGAGAAAAAAAGGAGACAGGAATGGGAAGGGCAGGGAGAGGATGGGTAAAAGAAGAGGAAAGAAACGGGAATTAGTTTTAAAAATCCAAAAGAGTTCCAAAAACAAACAATGTTTGCAGCAAACCCATGCAGAGGATTCCAGAACCAGCAGAACTCTGGCATCATTAGTGGCATTTAGGTGTGTGGGGGAGGGAAGAAAAGCAAATCACTGATGCCTATGGTGTTACCACTGCAAAGGACACTGTAAGCATGTAAGCATGGAAAGATGGACTGGCACACAGATGGAAGCAGGAATTAATTCTAGCTAGTATGCTTTTCATTTAGTAATCAGCTGCACACACAGAATACTCAAGAGTTGCAAAATGTGTCTAGTCTGCTGTCAAAGATGCATCCAAACTATAGCAGATGTTTACAAAATGCTGTGGTGTTTCAATGTTTCCACACAGATGCAGATCTTACAAGACAGGAGACTAATCCTTTTCAAGGCTTAGGGAAGAGGAGGGTGTCTGCAGAAAGGAGATTTGCCCACCTACTGCTACTCATGGGACTTTGAAACTAAAAAGAGAAAATGTGATGTTTACATTCTGAAATTAGAACTTAAAAAATCTACTTAAACAAAATCAAATGCATCTCTGCATCTTGGAAAAGACATAGGGTGACGGATTTAAAAAGACAGATACCCTCATCTCTGGAATAGTCTTCTCCAGAATGTGGTTCAAAGAGATAATCACCAGTCGCGAGTTCAAATGCCTACAATAAAACAGAGGGCGATAAATGTTTCAGAAGTATTAAATATCCCCCTCCAAACACAATACCATGTTATATAAAGAATTACACTGAAACAATAATTTAAAAAAGCAATTCAAGTGAAGAGCAGCCCCTGGAAGCCATCACAGCTATAGGGGCTACGTGCATCTCCTGCAAGAGGCCCCCGGTTCCATTCCAAAGCTCGGATCTAAACAGTTACTTCAGGCACCTTCAAGAGCTTGGATATGCCCAGCAAGACTTCTCCTTCCCTGCTCTTTAAGAAGAACAGGCCACCACACTATATATCACAGCCTCTCTGTTCCAAAAGGCGTTTGGTGCATGGCACAAAAGGCTCCCTAGAAAATACAAGACCCAAACCCTCTCGGATGATAGTTGGACATGTTCTTTGGATCCCAGCCCAGCACCCCTGATAAGAGATCCAAGACAGCAAGGCAGGGCAAAGCCCGAGTCTGAGGCATTCAAGAGGCCCACTCCATGGCAAAACTAACAGCTTTAACCTACAGTAGCCCACAGCTGAAACAGTGTGAGATTGCTAACTTTATCCAGAACCAGTAATACTGGACTATCTCCACCGGCTCCTCGCCTCTGCTAAGAAAGCTGCTGGCTTGACATGTTTTTAGATTACTTTCCCCTATTTGCTATCGCTGTCCCCTGTTTTTAAACAGCCGGGGTTAGAGGGCATTTTAAACCATGTTCAAAATTTACATTTATATCTGACAACTACTGAACTAAAAATTATGTGCATAACATCGGATTCAGAAAAGATTTCAGGGCAGACAATTTTTCCCCACGCAGGAAAATTGTGCACAGAAAGTAAGTCGGGCAAACAAATCTAAATGACTTTATTTTGCACTTATATCTTTGGCACACTGAACATGTTATTGTGAACTTGGTATCTGTGGTTTTGTAGAACTATTTTATTTGTTTATTATAATGAGAAATGTAGGGGCAGTAGAAGTATGGGGTAATGTGATGAGCACCTGACATTATACATGGTACAGAAAAAGTGTCCAGAAACCACAGGGGGAAAGCCTGCAGTCAACACAGAACGTATAAACTATGGATGACTGTGAAATCAGATGCAATCAGATTTTGGGCTGCTTATCCGATCAAATTCCATTAAACTTTGCATTATATTTCTCCAGCCAACATCAGATTTTACCATTTCCTCCTTGGCAAGCTTACCTTCTAGTTCAAGTTCCTCATCTCAGAGCTGTACTCTAATCCAAACTATTACACTGAGTATACCCAAAGTGCCCTGACATGGATTGCCCAGGCTAGCCCGATTTCATCAGGTTTCAGAAGCTAAGCAGGGTCAGCCCTGGTCAGTATTTGGATGAGAGACCACCAAGGAATACCAAAGGCAGGCAATGGCAAACCACCTCTGAATGTCTCTTGACTTGAAAACCCCATGAGGGTTCACCATAAGTCGGCTGCGACCTGATGGCAAAAAAAAAAAAGAAAAAAGAAAAAGAAAAAACCACATACAACAAAAACTTGTATTCCAAACAAAATTAACTACCGTTTTTGGCAGCTAAGAGTTGAAGTTTCTACTCTAAACTAATAGCCACTCATCCATTGTACTGAAAATGAAACTAAGGTTTTCTTAATGGAGGAAAGCTTTAGTTAATTTCTTCTTCAATACACTGGAAGAACATTCAGGATATTGGTTTGGATAAGAATGCAACTCAGAGACCAGGAACTTGAATTGGGAGATGTTTACCTGCGGAAACCCCAAAATGGGAGAAGGGCTGCTTAGATCACACTGGGGAAGCCAGAACGTGCATTGTTCTTGAAGTTTTCCATTAAGCAGCAAGTGGCAATTTCAGTTTCCCTGTGCAATGATGTCTTTTGCTCCCCTTTTGAGGGGCTTCAGGATCATAGAAAACCAAACACAATGCAAAATGCAGAACAGTATAGTAACATCTCACAGAAAACAAAACCAAAACAGGGTTTTCTTGGTCACAGAATGATGACCAAGGGTCATCAAGATTTTTCAAGATTTTTTTCCGGGTTTTCAAGATGATAAGGTGCATAGCTTTCAAAGGAGCGGGAAGAAAAGAAGAGACTCTTGGCTGTGGAGAGTGAGAGGACAAGAGGAAAGGGAGGTTACATTTTTTTTTCTTCCCTTTCTTCTTTGTACTGGAGGATCGGAAGCATCTTTGGAACAAATCCTCTGGTGGAAGGAGGGTTTAAACAGGATAGATCTCTAGGAATTCAATCATACCCACAGGAGCAAATTGCTGCTACTGCTTCTAATTTCAGTCTGTGAATTCTGAGAAACAGATTTTTAAAACATGAGACCTAAGATCCTTAGCCTTTACACCTATCTGGCTGGATTCTGACCCAGCCTCTAAATTCTATAGAAAACTCGGTATGTATAAAAGTGCTGAAAGAACTCCAGCTCTGCCCACACTTCTCATTATAGCAACCACGGTTAGCAAAAAATGGAGGTGTAACACTTCACCAGCATCAGCTCTGAAAACCAAAGAAAGGAGGAACTCTGAGCATAAAAGGAGCACAAGGAAGACTGCAAGTGGGGGCACACCCCTTTCCCCAACCATGGTTAAGAGGCAGGGCAGAGTTATGCCTGCCCAAGGCCTCTCTCTCTGAGCCATTCCCTTATCTGTAAAACAGGAGCCTAATTACAATTTGCCTACCAAGGCTACATTTCTGTCATAAATGTAATATCACTCTTCTCACCAACAGATTTCCATAGCAGCTCAGAGTTGTACAAAAGAAATCATAAAACATTTCAGCAAACCTATAACCATTCAATGCATTTTGCAAGGAAAATGGCATCAGGGTTGTGCCTCAGAGAATCATGCTCCCTTTCCTAGCTTTATTTTAAGAAACAGTTAAAACGAACATTATTTGGATGTGACTGATCCCACCACTGGAACGCATGGAAAGAGGCAAGCAGTCTACATCCAGGATTATGGAATCATACTGATCCTAAACACTATGTAGAATTCTGCCTGTTATAACATGCCATTTTTGGTCTGTATAGATTTTGTTTTTACTACAAGTGACATTGAGAATTAATTAAATACATGAAAAAGATTGGTGTAACTTTATATTCCTCACATAGCAGTTAACTTTAAACAGCATGAAGCTTCAAAGCTTTTTTTTTTTTTTACTTGTAAGGCTATATGGGGTGGACCTAGTTGGCTGAAACAATCCCTTCCGTTAATCACTCCATCAACCAGTTACTGAACGTATGGAACAGCACACTAAATTAAGTTTCAGTTCTTGCAAACTGAACTGGCCTGAGAAGTTAAGATGTTAACTGCTATTAAAATTCCTTAAATGGCCCAAGTACATCTCATGGAAGATGGTTTCCATCCATCGCAACAATACTTGATCAGACCTGGTGCCCAAATGGCAATTTCTCAGTTCTCTCCCTTTTGCAAACATCCTGCAATCTGGTGTCACTTTATAAGGTGGTCCCAAAAACCCTCAAATGCCTCCCCAAAGCACTCCTACACCACCAATGACTATATCTAAATGGTCCCCTATGGCTTGCAAACTGAACTGGGGGTCATCTTGAAAAAATCAGAATGCAGACTACTACTGACCCCAGGAGTTCCTGAGTTGGATCTGCATTTCTGTACAGGAAGGAAAGTTTAATTTTTGATGCTGATCTGATTGTGGCATGGTCACACCTGGAGTTACACCACCCACTGGCTGAATCAATGACTGACCCTGCCAGACCTGCCCCCTGGGAGGCGGCCAGAAGAGTAGGAGTTCACCAGTTTCTGCTGAGCGGCAAGAAGAGGCTCCCGGGAAACAGAAGCAGCTGCTACAGCTCCAGTTGGGCACAGAGGGGTCTTCAGGAATGAAACTCCACAGCTGGCTTACACTGACTGAGGCTCATGGGCTTCTCCTTATGGCAGGAGGGGTTAGCCTACATAAAGTAGAAGGTGAAAGGGATAGGATTGTTTTTCCTAATCATAAGGGAGAAAAACAGAGGTGGCAGTTAAGCCAAGCCTCTGGGAACAGCGAGAACAAGAGCTCAGGAAATAATTGCCTTGAGGCATGGGAAGAAACATCTGTGCAGGACTGTGGTA
The DNA here is from genome assembly GCF_029931775.1 of Euleptes europaea. Taxonomy (NCBI): domain Eukaryota; kingdom Metazoa; phylum Chordata; class Lepidosauria; order Squamata; family Sphaerodactylidae; genus Euleptes; species Euleptes europaea. The sequence goes on from NC_079314.1 coordinate 46,981,350, forward strand.
GGATGGAGTAAACCAGTCAGAACAGCCACTCTTTTCCTGATGAGGACTCACTATGGCAACCAGGGACAGACACAATGTCACACTGGAACCATTTTCAAATCAAACTTTTTTTTACTGACTTAATTGGGGTGTTGCATACTCCTACAGCAGTACAGCAGGCTTTCAGGCAGTGTCAAACACATTTATCTGGCAATTTCTCCCATAGGACAAAACAGGAATTATAACTGTGCAAACTATGTGATTTCCCTGTCAGAAATTTATAGCCTTCTCAATCTCAAATGCCTAAGAGCTCTTTGGGAAGAGAGAAGATGGAACATTTAATGCACTTTAAATACTTAGGATGATCTGTATTAATATACAATATCATTTTAATTGGTTAGATTCGCTCTTTGTTAATTTTATTCATGATTTAAAAACCTCCCAAAGTTGCTTTTAACTTATTGATCAAGATGTTTTCCACATGCTAATTACTGCACTGACGGAGGAATTGCAGCAACCTCCTGGTCCTCCCTGCTGCCACGCACCTGAGTGGTGACAGCACCAGCAAAACAACCTTGGAGACATGTGTGCTCTCTCTTCCTTTACTCTAGAGAGATGGCAATGCACAGTATCTCTGACAAAGCAGCACCCAAGACACATAAATTCACTCTTCAGTAGCAGGCCCTCTTTGTCCTGTCATAAGAACATAAGAAAGGCCCTACTGGATCAGACCAAGGCCCATCAAGTCTGTTCACACAGTGGCCAACTAGTCATCCTACAAGATGACTGTCATCCCACAAGAACGCTTCTCTCATCAGCAGAATGACATGAAGGGCAGTTCTTAATCTCTTTTCTAGTACTGCAAGTCTCAATTGTGTTTTGGTTTAAATAATCCTTTTTAAAAAAAACACCTAGGTATCTGGTAGATATGCAACTTTTCTTGCATAATCATTCAATCCCTCTCCCCCCCAAAAAAAAAATTTATTTGGGTGCTAAGGCAGAGCCATGGATTAAAAATGTACTAAAAAAACATTTCTCTTTTTCAGTCCATTTGTCTTGTGACCGACTGTGTTGCATCCCAAATGGCTAATGAATGCACAATGCAACAATAAGAGCTTGACATTGGGGGCAGTGATTGCTAGAATTACTTGCCCTGGCTCTGATCCAAGGAGCCTGAACAAAGTTAAGCAACGGAATCACAGTTCTCCTTCTCATTCCCAGCAGTGGCACTGGCCAATCTAATAGCAGCCAAGGCAGATTGCTGTACATCACAGCTTTCCAGCTGGTGTAATGATATACCTTGCCACACTGGCTCAATCCTTTACCCCTACAGCACACTTCTTGCTCCCTCTCTCTACTGAGCAAAACACAACTTGATAAAATAATAGGGATCCATTCAATGGCAGCATAGCTTCTGACACCATCAGCCACAGATCTGTTCTTGCTGTGACAACCGTTGCTGCTTTTCCTCCCTCTCAGAATGCTGGTTTCAGATGAGGGTGGCTAAAACAGCCACTGAACAGACAGGAGGCCCTCGTGCCTCGCGTGTGCTTGTGGTCTGACAACATCATGACAAGCCCTATCCTGTGTCCTTCGCCATCAAGCAGGTCCTGTCCATGGAGGTCCAGCCCACTTTCAATCTACATTTGCTGCTTCTTGGAGGTTAAGAGACAAAATGGAAGAGGCTAATGAATGTCTGCCATCTATCTTCCGCCATCTGAGCATTTTAACTAGCATCATGACCATTAACAAGGGATTTGTGGTATGCTGCGCAGATCTGAAATGTGCCATACAAAGAAGGGTTTGCTTATAGCTCAGCAGGCTCAAGAGCAATTCTGCATTTCAGCAGAAAATTTTGAGGGCTGAGCAACACTGCTCTTTAGCTGAGCAATACTGCTCTTTAGCAGCTCTGAAGAAACCCCTCAGTTAAGGGGCTTTCATGGTAAGCCCTCATCTTCCTTGGGATTGGGGGTGGAGAATGTATTTCTGAAACCGGAAGAGGATCTGAAACTGAAGAACAAGGAGCATGTGTAATCCTAACAGCCTAACTGAATGTCATGGAATGAGTGCTCACACACATTTTGTGCTGCAACAGGCTAGGCAGCTTTCACACCTTCAGTACACATCTAGAGAAACTCCAAAATAATAGTGGCACATGAAGCACAAATTCAACAGTGACTCTAAAAAATAAACCAACCGCTTGCACAGGTGCATCATAACTCACAGCTGGTGCGCTCACTGAACACTGTTTTCTGAGAAACCTATAACCCACTTTTAATACTTTCAGCTGTATTGCTACACTTGTTAGAAGACACTCTGCAATCCCAAGGGCATCCATAAAAACAGCATGTTGCTGTTTTTGTAAATAAATGCTTGCACGTAACAGAATATTGTTGGTGTCTTAAAGAGAATATTTTGTGGAATAAGCATGCATGAGCCACAGCCTAAGAAGCATGAAACATTATACTCAGTGAGTAGAAATATATACACATGGGTACAAACAAGAGGACAACAGGGGAGGTTTCTACAAAGTTAGGCTTTGCAAAACACAGATATAAACAAGATCCAGTTAAAAGAGTAAAAACAACCCAACCAGAGAGTGTCTGGACCACTCTTGACCGCTGATGAGTGGGCAAAGTAAAAGTGAATAGTGTACATAACCTGTGTGTGTGTGTGGGGGGGGAGAATTACTTTCTGTAGTGAGCTAGCCTCTCTTGGGCCCTACAGAGGCTAATCTGACAGTGTCAAATATGCACATATTTCCAACTCAGAAGATTCATGCTGCAGTCTCCTCTTGATACTTTTCTGGCAAATTCCAAGTCAGTGGCACTATACAACTGATTAACAGTCATTCTAGCACACTCCTTTCTTCCACTGCATACAGCATGCACCTGAAGACTTTCTGGTTCTTCAATCTAGCTCCAACTAGGAATGCAGTTGCATAGGGCTTGATTACAGACAATGGACTGTATGATGCATTCTGCATGGCAGCTGGGAAATAAGTGTAGCAGTCAGTTGGTTTCTGGTATACAATAATATTTATATGTCCATCACATAGTTGTACACTGGTGTCCAGGGAGTAAACCTGCTAGTCCAGGCTCAGGTTTGTAGTTGGCTGGACATTGTTAAAGTCCCAGTGGAATATCTCAAGGGCCTCTTTCCCTTGCATACAACGAATATCGTATGTGATAATACATGTTGTTACTCTTTAAGGTGTCACAAAACTCTGTTGCTTTGGCTGCCAAAGTTCAAAATAAAACAGAAGTCCAGTGGCAAAAATTCCGCACAGCTAGCCCTTCGGAAGCTTTCACATAATACAATTACTGTATTCAGTCACAAAGAAAATACACATGCAACTACTTCTGTACACCCAACAGGGCTCTTCAGTGGGATTCTCTCAAATAGCAACCTCTATGCTGCCTAGCAAACCATTATTATTTATATTGCACCATCTGTGTAGGTGATACGTTATAGCACAGCACAAGTAAAAATAAAAGAGAAACACGGTTTGTGGTGTGCAGAGGGGGATCAGCTGTTCAAAGAAAATTAAATTTTAAAAATATCTCGCAGGGTGCATCTAAGGTATTCTTTGGATTCTGGCCAATGCCAGAAGTCTGTAATTCACAACTGTGATCACTTGAGTTATTAACGCTTCCCCCCCACAAAAGTGTTAGCTTCACATATTTTCCCATTTAACAACTATCATGGCCAAAAAAGCCTAAATTTATCACAATATTTTTGATTGCATGGCAAAGCAATGCAACCCCGTCATCCTGTACTCACCATGCAGGCTGTGCTCCAGATATCAGCAGGTGTACTGTAACCAGCTCCTATTAAAACCTCTATGGATCTATACTGCCGTGTCTGGATGTCTTCTGTGAAGTGTTTATGCTGAAAGAGCAAGGACAACAGTAATGAGAACAAACTCAGAACTGAGTGATGCAACAGAAAGACAGACTTTCAGAACGGCGACACTTACCACCCAGCAAGCATTCCCGAGGTCAGCAATTTTAACTCTAATTTTATCTGCATTCCTTGGATCTAGTGGATTCACCAGTAAGTCGGCAGCACGGGTCTTTGCTATTAGAAGGGGGGGGAAGGAAAGTACCACAGTTAATATCCATGGCATGCAAATTTAATACATCCCTTAAGGCCTGATTGTAAGGCTTCTTCCAGCAATTGTAGAATTGTATGCCCAAAGAAGCAACCTGCCATGAAATTCTATACCTTTTGCCATCAATCTCTCCTGCTAACTCCCAAAACCTCAGATTGTGATATCAGTAACAAAGGACATTTCAGAGCATGTATCCCCATACTTATATCGGTCAGTAACCCAAAATGCTACCTAGTGTAATAGTAAATAGAAGCCTTAAAATGGTTTACCATCTGTTAAATTTGCCAAACCAAAAACCTGTCCTGCATATTTTCTTCTGTCAATGCAGGTTTTGGCCATCAGTTTGAAAGCTTCTTTCCTTACCCTCCCCCCTCCCCATTAAGCCTACAAAGCAAACCACAAACAGCATACAAAGGAAAATGTAATTAAGTTTAAATCAGCTATTAGTCACACAACACAATTACAGCAATTTTTTTGAAGAAACCACAGTCCCATAGATATGCATAGTTATGACAGACAATAAAGTGGCTTGCAATCATTTTGCAGCCATGAGGAGCAAGCTTAATAAGACAAGACAGGTCCATCTTGCTCTGCCACCTACCATTTGCAAACAATTATTGAAAGGACACAACTGAGGCTCTGCATTTTTCATTTCTCTGAATCACCCCAGTGTGAAAATTGACTCTTGAGCACCCTGTTTTCTGAAGAATTTGCTCATGGTGAACTATCTATGAATTATTTTCTTGCTTTAGTTAATCACAAGTGTAGCCCTAAAACCAGCAGAATAGGAGAATGAATCACTCATTCCTCTTGCTTCACCATATGCATTACTGGTTTTCACCCCCTCTTCAGTGTTCTCTCCTCCTGTTCCTGGTTTATTCCCTAGGAAAAGATCAACTTCTTCCTTTTCTCCTTTATTCCAGCCTTTGAAACACATCACATGACTTCCTCTCCTCTTTCTGTGTTGGATCACGATGCCACAGCAAACTTGTATCTACCTATCTGGCAGTACAGCAACTCCACAGATATCAACCCCCAGAGGGATTTACAAGTCAAATACTTCGTGAAATAAAAAAACAAGATAGGCAATAAATTATCCATTTTAGATTATGGTACTACTATTAAGACAAGAGCCACATGTCAGTAATGAATTTATTAAGTCTTCAGACTGAACATTTCAAATGTACAATGCTGATAGAAACAAACTGTAACAATGCCCAGTACCTTTTCCTATGATCAGTGAAATAAATTGGGATCATGCTAGATTTTGATTAAAAACATTCCGGTTCTGTATTCAAACATTTCTTAAGTCCAATATGTTTAATCATAATCTTTGCCAATTTACGGAAACATCCTCTCTGCCAGTTCTTGTCTTCCAGCTAGTTGTGGTTCATTAGAATTCCTGAAAATGATGCAATTCCCTGAAGAACCCTATTATTTCTAGTTCTGTTTGCCTACCAACGCACAAGATGTCTCATCTCATCATACAGCAGCAGCTCGGGCAACTTTCTTCCTATGGATTCAGTATTTGTCTCCTTTCTCCACCATCTTAATTTAGAGGTGGTCATGGACAGGTCATGCCCTGCTTTCAGCCCCAGCTAAATCTCTCAACCTCTGCCACCCTCTCCCCATGCTAGACAGGAAGGGCAAAGAAATGTAGATTTATGCCTGGCAGGCGCCTCTCTCATCTCCTGTTTGGAGCTACACATGCAATAACCTTGTGGGCCTGCCTGGTTTCTGACCTTGCAGGGATCTCTCCCAGTATGCTTGAAGGGGGAATCTTGCCCTAGGCACAGCTTACTACATGAGATTCTTTTACCTTCTAGCAGTAAAAATTGTTTCTTGATTTTCATTACCCTTCAATTTATCAAGCAGAGTATTTATTTTGTATGTTCATTTGCTGACTGGCTGGTAAACCTGGCTCTGTTCCACACTCTATCTGCAATAATTCGCACACCCAGCTTCTAAGCAAAGTTTGGACCGAATCTGAACAAGCTCTAAAAAAAACCATTCCCAACAAAAATATCCACACACTGGTACACAGATAGTGTGGTGAAGTGGTCATAGGCCTGAATGTAGACCAGGGAGAGATTCAGTTTCAAATTACTGCAACAAAGATTACAGGGTGATCTTTAAAGTCAGTCTCTTAGTTTAACCTACCTTGCACAATTACTGTGAGGATAAAAGACAGGGAAGTCATGGGTTGGATCCCTCAGATCCATTTAGCTAGTGGAGGCCTTTTTTCTAGTGGAAAAAGCCTTCCTCCAATACAAGAGGCAATGAGCCGCTGGCATCAGAGAAAGAGTCCTTACTCCCAAGGAAAGTGCTGCCACTAGTGAAACGGATCTGCAGTACATCTGATAGCCTGTGAATTTCTACATGAGGTGTTTTTTGTTTGTTTGTTTAATTGCATTATCTTTTGCGACTTTATATATTTATTTAAAAATGTATATCCTACCTTTCTGACCAATCAGGACCACCAAGGTGGCTAACAGTGCAGTGAAGTGATTAGAGTGTCAGACTAGGATCTAGGAGACCCAGGTTCGAATTCCCACTCTATCATGGAAGCTTGCTGGGTGACCTTGGGCCAGTCATACACACTCTGCCTAACCTACCAACTCCCAGATTGTTGGGAAAATAAAATGGAGGACAAGAGAACAACGTGAGCTGATCTGGGTCCCCATTAGAGAAAAAGGCAGTGTAAAAATCAAATAAATAAGCAAACAAACAACAATTAACAGCAAAACATTATAAAGTACATCTTAACACAAATTGAAGCCAAAAGTAAAATACACATGTAAAACCTCAAAACCAGCAATTAAAACATCGGGCAGGAAGACAGGGTTATTGAGGAAATGCCAGCCGAAACAAAAAAGTCTTCATCTGCTGACGGAAGACAGTGATGGAATAGACAGAATAATAACCCTGGGGAGGGAGCTGCTTAATTTTTGCACCATGACTGAAAAAGCTCTCTCTTGGGCTGCCACCTGCCTAACCTCAGAAGGCGGGGGAACCTGAAGCAGGGCTTCAGAAGATGATCGTAGCGGTTGGGTAGGTTTGTATGGGAGTGGGCAGTATTGATGGTATGCTGGTCTTAAACCGTATAGGTCTTTTAAGATCAACACCTGCACCTTGAATTGGGCCCATAAACAAATTGGGAGCCAGTGCAGATGGGCCAAGACTGGAGTGATATGGTCCCTATGACTCACTCCTGTCAACATCCAGGCTGCAGCATTCTGTACCAATTGAAGTTTCCAAGCACTTTTCAAGGGCAGCCCCACATAGAATGCACTGCAGCAATGTAATGTTACTAGGACATGCACTGCAGTGGCCAGATCTTTTTTACTCAGAGTCCAGAGCCACAACAGAATGTTTATTTTCAACAACTCAGCTGAAACATATGGGGGGCACAGGTGGTTATTTATATCCTGCACTCTCAGGATATGAATTATACCCTGCACTCTCAACCCTTCTGGGCTCATGAGGCACCTATCCGTTACAGTAAAAATAAAACAAAAAACCTTAACAATAAAAATTTTAAACCCCAACAGTAAAGCAACCCTGCAAAATGATCAGTCAAAAGCCTGAGTCAAAATTAAAGTTTTAGCCTAGCACTGAGAACCACCAAGGCTGGGGCACCACCATGGACACAAAAGGCCCTTAGAAACTTCTCAGAAAGTACAAGTTCTACCAGATACACTCACATCACCTCTCCTGAATGATCAGGGTGTGTTTGTGTGTGTGTGTGTGGGGGGGGGGGTAACAGCAACAAATATTTTTTTCTACTTGAGAAAGGCTGTCTCTCTTCATCCTACATATGCCTGTATCCAACGGACTGTCAGTGGAAGGAAAATACCTGTCAGCACCATACTGCAAACACTTTTACAAGTGTTTATGCAATACTACAATAGGGATGTTCTCCAGCACTTCTCATGCTTGTGCTGGATCAAATGGAAGAACACCTTTGCATTTAAATTTACTTCCTCATGCAGCATGAGATACAAAATAGTTCTTCTGAAAGATGGGAAGGCCCATGGGAAAAACTGGACACATTCTGAGGACATCATTTTGTTTCTGGGTTTCCCCCTTTTCTTTAACAAAACAAGAGGGGCTTCTATTTTCATTTCATTTTTTTCTTACCTCTCAGATGGAAAAAATAAGGTACATATGCTAAAACAAAAAAAGGAGCAGCAATTTGTATCTCTCCTTCTCCCAAGTATAGTGCATATTCACAACTTTGCTTTTGGAAAACTAAGGCACTCTTACATTTTAAAAATATGCCATGCAGCTTATGAAATTGAACCAAGTTATAAATTATACATTATATGTTCTTAAGGCATTGACATAAGGCTTGATAAAAAAATAAACATTGCGTGTATTTCAGTTTTTCCAAAGTTTCAATTTTTTGCTAAACAAAAGTGCAGGGGGCTTGGTGGCATGGTTTCGAAACTTCTGCAAATGTTACATCTCTAATTCTTTCGTAAGGCACCTTTGGCTAAAATCCCCAGTTAATTCCAAACCTAGGAAAATTAATCCAAATTTAGCAGGGATAGCTACACAACTGCATCACCAAGCACAGAATCAATTTCATATGTTCAATTTTAAGATTCTATCCAAGAATTGACCTCTAGGAAGATACTGCTTTTTGGAGATAAAAAACCAGACTTATGCTGGCAGTGAAAGCTGATACCTTCTACTGAGAGACTGAAACAATGCTAATTACATAAATTATATCTTTTGCTAAACAAGAATTTTGATTGTGTGCTTTATTTACAAATATTTTAAATATAGAATTGTTAAACCTGATGCACTCATAATACCCTGCAGTTTTAAGACCTCCAAAACTACTTGGTATTGGTACTATCTCATGCAACATTTAACACCTGGAAAAACAGGAACTCCTGAGGATTTAGAATAGGAATCAATCACTAATTGTACATCAAGTATCCTGTAAGCCTAATTATTAATCATGCTACTTAGCTCTCACGGCTGAGAATGCTTAAGAATACTTTGACTATTCCAATTACCTAGGAACCAAATTAAGCTGTCTTATCGGCAAGTATCATTGGTCCACAAACCTCAGTATTGTCTACTCTGACTGACAGCAGCTCTGTTAAGGTCTCAGGCATGGTAAGCCTTTCAAAACGTCTGCCACTTGCTATCTTTTAATGAGAGATGCTGGAGATTGAAAATCCAACCTGCAAAGCATTTCCCCTGACACTGAATCAGGGCCACTCCAGAATATGAACATTACCCAGTGTTTGCTCAGCAATAACTCAGTTCCCCATGCTTTGTCAAATAACACAGAATTCAAGTACCACAAATGACAAACTTTTGCAAATTTCAAACTTTTTTTTTTTAAAAAGACCACCAAGTAAGGACACTGAAATGGCATAAAATAATCAGCAGTCTGCTCTGACAAAACTCAAATTAGGAAAATGCAAGGCAAATACTATTATTATTTTAAATATTTGAGGCAGCAGTGGTTTACAAGTTTAAGGTAACACTCCTTCAGGTGATACTGACTAGTAAGCCAAGTGCACCACTGTTGAAAATTACATGTTACCCTTTTCTACTTCCATATTTATCGCCAATTACTTCCTTTGTAAGACGCTGATTATAAAGGACCATGTGGTGGCAAAAGAATATGAGTTGCATTTCCGTGGACAGGATTGGCCAAATGAGAGCAAGGTTTTCAGTAGGGCTGCCTGAAGCTCACTTTCACCAAACTAATGCTGTAATGCGTGTTGCCGAAAGCCACCTTGCCACAGACCTCAAGCGGACCCAGAGGAACATAAGCAGGGTATAGCAGCCATTAAATACAGAGAGGTCAGCTACACTGTGTGTTCCTCCTTTCTGGCTACATCCAGTTCCTGATCTCCAACATTTCTGTTCATATTTCTTCATCTGTTTAGCCAATAAGGTCTCATTCCTCATCCAGCTGCTGCTGAAACTTCTTTATTGCTTGTCCTGAGGACTCCTTCAAGTCCCGGTTAGTCTCCTGCTGGCTTTACTTTTGGGCTGATCTTTCTCTGGTACAACAGATATCCTTTGAACACCCTATTGTGGAAGTGCAGGAGGAAAAATAAATTGTTACGCATGCTGTGTAATGAATCGAGTTATGGATATATCTGTAAAACCCTTTCCTCCTCCCTCTCCCATTGCTTTCTGGTCCACTTATTTTTTTTTAACAAAGCATAGTACACCCAAGAGTTCTCTTGCATGACTAACAAACCTCACAGGTAAAATCCTCTCATCTCAGACTACAGCAGACTGCTCTGTTGGCTGTATTCAGAACTATGTTCATCCAAAACATATTGGGGAAATGTTTGGGTGGTTACCCAAGCAATCATTATAGCAACAGCATCTCTTATTCCCAATTAAATTGCCTCCCCACCCAGAAGATTGTGGCCTCCAGAAAGTTTAATGCTAACCAATAGTAACCAAAATGTTCAGAGGCATAGGGGGGAAAGGAAAGAACTAAGCTTACCTGGATTTCTTGCTGAAGTGCAGATTAGAAGCAGTGCTTGGGATTAAGGAGGCTTGGGAGTTCAGAAATATGCTGCTCATTTATCTGTGTCAGGGTCAATTACAGGTACATTAGTAGACAGATGTCTTGAGCAGGAGACAAACGAAGAGGCTTGATAGAGGCGTGTGAGGCAAAACGGCTGCTTTTTAAAAATCACTGGAACAATTTCAAAAACCATCTCTGGTCTTGCCATTTTGCATTCTTTTGTTACTTTGTCATTATGAACTGGAATTAAATATTTTTAGAACCATCCAACATGAAGCATCAGGTACAGCTAAGGCTACACTGTGCCATAAAAAGCACTGCTGTCAAACACCAAGGCTGAAAATAGGGCTCCCCTGCGCCCAGAATCAGCTCTCTTCACATTTGGGAACTGGATTCTGCAGGAATGGTGAAAACACAAAATTTTATTTGTTCCCATCCAATAATAATCCAATAAAAAAGAAACTGAACCACCGCTCATACTTTCAGTCCATGAAAAAAAAATCATAAATCCTTTTATGAATTCCAGGAGTGTCAGTCGTGCTTCATTGCTTGATATTTCACTCAAAGATGTTTGGTCTTGTATTTGGATTGTTACATGGCCTAGCAAACAGCCTGCTGGTTCCACATGTCTCTTACCACTAGTAAGGGCCCCATTATCCACAGCTAAGCACTTCTGAGCAACGCTCTCTCTTTCCTGTTTTCCCACCCCACTTCCAATATCAGAAATAATGTTGGCTTAGTATGGCTCCAATGTCTAGAACACACAGGTAGATAGTTTCCCAAGACATCAGGATGGAAATGAGACACACAGAGAAAAGACACATACGGCCTTCCTAAAAATGCCCCTTCCTGTGGTAAAATGGCAATGAACCCAGAAACAGCTGACCAAATACTGCTGCATTTGTATAAGGGGACACACAAAACAGTAAAACCTTGTCTAGAGAAGCAAACAATGCTCCAACTTGCAGCCAGGTGCATTCACAATCAATAACATTATGGGAGATGGTCTGTATTGCAAACAAAACATATGTGATATGCACGATAGGTAGCCGTGTTAGTCTGTCAATAGCAGTAGAAAAGAGCAAGAGTCCAGTAGCATCTTAAAGACTAACAAAATTTCTGGCAGGGTATGAGCTCATACCCTGCCAGAAATTCTGTTAAGTCTTTAAGGTGCTACTGGACTCTTGCTCTATTCTACTGCTATGTGATATGCAGTTGGACTTGTTCCTTTTATGCTTTGAACAGCAATCCCCCAGGTCATGTCACAAAATGCTTGGAATCTCCTTCAGCATCAAAAATCACTCATTATGTGGAACAGAGAGCTCCTGTTTTGAGAAACACAAGCTGAAAGCAAAGACAACTCGAGGCATTTTGCTGCCTCTCCTGTACTGTCCCATTGAGTGCAAAGTGCAGTGCAGAAACATCCAGCTGGCACTCAAGCCTGGCAGCAGAGGGTGTACACTTGTGTTGCTCCACCGGATGCAAGAAGCAGCTGCCTTTCATGCCAGCTTTGGCTAACAGCAGGGCAGCTCCTGCCAATTTGGAACCCCAACCAACCATTTGCTTCACTCAGGTATCAAACTGGCCCTGGCCCAAAGTCCCACAAGTTGCGTGAAAATAGCCACACAGTTCATTGGGTCCTCAAACAATTAACATTACTAAGAGTAACTCACTTCTAAAAATGTCTAGAGAAAAGTTTAACAATACATCTACAAAAAACAGACAGATGTTCCCACTAGCATCATGTTTTCTACTCTATATTTCATTTTACAGTGACGATATATCTGCCAGGTTCAGGAATTTCTAGAATAACAGCAATGATTACAAAGAATACTCAAGGCACTTTTACATTGTTTAAGCCCACTGACTGCTTTCTAAAGAAAACATGATCAAACAAATATTAAGTAAAAGCAAAATGCTTACTTTTTGGCAAATCTCCGGTACTAGATGCTGAAACTGTCCTGCTCCTATCATGGGATGGAGTACTTTCCTCTCTTCCAGTTCCAGTTGACTCTTCAGAAACTACCGAACCACAAGCTACAGAATCTAAGGCTCCAGAGAACATTGAAGCTGAGAATTCAGAAAACTGGGACTCGGGGATTTTATGACGTCCATTTGGCAAGTCACCATTAAATTGTTCGTAGGAGCTACTGTAACTGTAATCACTTTTTGCATTTGGCTCATCAAGATTATATTGCTCAGCATTTGGGCATTCTTCCTCTTCCTCATCTTCATCTTCAAGTTGTTCTTGTAGTAAGAAAGGACCGTTTATAATGTGGCCGTTTGTTTTCGGGGACTCTATCCAAGCAGTATCCGTAGCTTCCAAGTTGAGAAGTTCCTGTTCAACATCATCATCTTTTTCTGCATTTTCTTTTTCTGTGTCTTCCTTTTCATCCTGATCTTCCGTTTCACCTTAGCGATAAATACACATATTTATATATACACACACTGATTTATATTGTTGCTTATAACACTATGACAAACACTCTTTGAAATAAATACACAGCATTTAAGTTTGCTTTATTTTTAACACTCTTTTCACCACCAAAGGAATGATATAATCTATTACAAGCAAAGTTCATCAAAGGACTGAGGTTTATAAAGAAGCACATGGTTGCTTCTTTAGCTCTATCAAGGCATCAGACTGGTATTGAGTATGGTGCTCTGTATCAGTGCATCCTTCCTCATTAGTGGTCTCTTGCAATGAAAGCCTCCACAGTGATTGCACTGCATTGTGGACTGTTCTGCACAAAACTTATCACGCTGAGCAGGTGGTTCATCGTAAGAGTAATAGGACCGCTTTAGTTACGTCTGTGTTTCTATTCACTATTCACTGTACCACACACTCCCCTTATTCAAGTATTTCTTAAACCTACATTTGTCTCAGCCAAGATTCCAACTTCCACAATGATTCAAATATTAGCTAAGCATGGAAACTGAGCAACTCCGCATGATTTTTTGAATGACACCATTTATTCTGGATTTAGAAAAGATACACACTGTACTCTTAGTCTGAAGCCCCAATTTTTGCTTGCAACTTCTTGTGAGAGGATCACTGAACAAATACAGGGCTCAAACTGAACCCACAAAAGAGCCATCACTGGCTTGTGTTTAACATCAGAATGCATGCTAAAAGATGCAAATTACCATAATAAAATAACAGGAACCATAATAAAACGGAGCAAGAAAGGATAGAACAATATTAATCTGGCATATATTTAATGCAAACATGATTAGTGAAAGAAAGGAAAATGGACAACATTGGTTAAGGCTATAAAAGCAGAAAAGGGCAAAATTATGGATGGAATGGAAGATAATTGTGACCACTAAGGCTTAGACAGAAATTAAACTCAGTGTGACTGACATAAGAAAGATTAAAAATAAATAATCCCTAGATACAAATTTCTTGCATACTACTGAATAAAACACTCACCAAGGAGCTAGTTTCTGTAGTTAAAATGAAGGTTACAGTAATAAAACTGAGGGAAGCCAAATGTTAGAAACTTCAAAGAAGGCAACTCAATTTGCATATGACCCAGATCTAAACAGAACATAAGAGCAAGTTGACATGTGGCAGCATAGAATTATGCCACAGTAAGACCCATGCTGTGTATTAGTAAAATTTTCCAATACATATCTTGAAGATGGGATTTAGGTGCTTTATCTTTTTTTTTTTTTGCATTTTTGCTTAAGCCTCACATTTTTCACAGAAGAGGCATGCCATATTACTTCTTAAGCAAAGGTGGTTAGCCAAACCATAATTTACAAAACCACTACTAACCATGGTTACAAACTGTGATTTTGTGCTGTGGTCAGCAAACCTGTATATGCCTCTATAGACATTGATAACTAAAAGTGAAAGGAAAGAAACACAAAAGTGAACTGGGCACTCCCAACTGCCTAATCATGGGATAGCTGCATCTCTCCTGGTGGCAGGGTTGGTGAGCACCACATCAGGCTAAACCAACCTCGTGGGCCAGGAAACTGGATCAGCAAGGCTAAAGAGGAATAGTCATAGCAAGGTGATAAGAGTTCAAAACTGTGATGGGGCCAGAAGCAGGAGAGACAGACACAGTCAGGTAAGGGATCAAGTCCAAAACTGCAACAGATTCAGAGGAGTAGGAAGAAGGGACTGCAGAGATAGGTCCTTCCACCACAGACAAACTACTGAGGTTAAAGAGCCAAGTCAGAGGCACACTTTATATAGTCCCAGCTCTCCTCTGACTGACTCCCCAGGTCACAGGTCTATGCTGGGTTGTTCCTAGAGAGGCCACTTGCAAGATGATGCTGTGGTTCGTAAATTGTTCAGCTTGCTTGTGACAATGCTGGCTCAGAGAGCAAGGTGCTGGGCCAGGATTCCCAGGGTTTCGTATCTGAGACCCCCAATGTCTAATATCCAGACCTTTGGACTATCTGTCCAAGATCCACAAAGCTGCTTATGTTGACTCATAAGACTGTGATGCTCATTTGAACAACTGGCACCCATAATACAAATTGTTTCTAAACTAATCAGTTAGAAAGTGAGGAGAGGGGAAGTGCTGTTTGAGGGGGAAACTTAAAAGCATTTTGCAGTTCTCAGAATTAGTTTCACGGTTCTTCAGTTTTTAGTCAGTCTCTTTACATTAGCAACCTATAATATATGACGTATCTATTGAAAGAGACTCTTTGGATACATTATATTTTGCACTGAAATAAAACAACAACACATACATACCATCCTCATTCCCTGGTTCTTCATCTGCCACTTCCTCTAATTCAACTGTTTTTAGCTTGACTTCTGGATGGTATTCATCTTCTTGATCATTGGATGGAACAGTAGAGGTTACATTTTCTTCTATTTTTTTTCTTTCTGCTTCTCGTTCCAATTCCTCTATTTCTTGCAAACGCTTTTCTAGTAGCTCAGCCTGCCTCTTTTGCTTTTTTTTCAGTTTCTTCTTTTTGTTCTTTGATATCTTTCCAATCTAAAAAAACATAACCAAGTTACAATTAGTATCTCATGCTCCTTGTAATCCACAAATGCAAAGGTTATTTTATTTTTAAAAATATACACCTGTGAATGGAGAACAATGCTATAGAATTGCTCTTCTGTATAATTCTAAAATAAAGAGAATTTAGAGGAGGAAACAGTCTCAAGCTAAAATAACAAAAACAGTTAAAAAGTTCATGGATATATAGGATCATGAGAACAAACTCATTATTGCTTATTATATAAAATCTTAGCAAGTACAATAAACTTAACCTTCAGGCTACCAACTGCTCCTTTTTACTTGTGTGCGAAAGGTTTTCTAATACCACATTATTCATTTGTTTCACAGCACTCCATTTCAATACATAGGATTGGATCCTACCATACTGTTACACTAACCGTGTATTCCTGAGGGGAGGCAAAGCATGTTAAGGGCCAGCACGACCCCATGGTGGCGTAAGTGCCCAGTTATCCTGGGATAATGGGCACTTACACCATCACGGAGGGCATTTACAGTGGTGCCTGGGCGCTGGAGAGCTGCACCAGCCCCCCCGCCAGCACAGCCACTCAAGGAACTAAATCCTGGAAGAGAACGCCCGCACCGGCATGAGGGAGGCATTCCTAAGGGCAGAGCTGACAGTATTTGGCTTTCTAATCCCTTTCACCCTGGGAATGCCCACTTGCACAGCGGCATAGCTACGACACCTTTTTTGATGTCGTAGCCTCACTGTACTCAATGGGGCATCTTTTTCTTTTATTCTTTTTTTAAAAAAAAACCTTTTTACCTCCCCACAGGAATTGGATGGTTGTCTTCCCTTGAAAGACAGACAGCGCATTCCTGACCTTTAAGGGCGAAAGCTTTTAGGAGGCCAGGAAGGTGCTGCGCCAGGATTTGGCCCCCGCGCCGGCACCCAGGCTACTTACGATGGCGATAGTGGCCCCAGCGTGGAGGCCTGGTTGCCTGTCACCGCCACAGCAGCGCCATGCCAGAACGCCAGTGGGGCCTTCCGCTGGCATCCCACCAGTGTAAAGGCCCGCGCCGGCGTTGTGGGGCGCATTCTGGAGTCCCAGGAGGCATTCCCGGGCCTACCGGGGGGGCGAGGAGCTGCCGTTAAGACCCAAGGGAGCCCATTCCTGAGCTCTGGGGCCAAAAGAGCTCAGGAAGCACGCAAGTGGCCGCACCGGTGTCTGGGCTGCTTGTGCTGGTGCCCGGACCACTTGTGTCACTGAAAGAAACAGGGACGCCAGCGTTGGGGTGCTCACGCTGGCCTTCCTGCGCTGGGGTGGCAGCACAGCCCTGGGGCATCAGCTTGACCTCCCACCGGCATCCCAACAGTGCAAATCCCTGTGCCATCATCCCGAGGGCATTACCAGGGCATTCCAGGGGCAGAACTGCCAGTAGGCAGCTTCCTGACCTCTTTCAGGCTGGGAATGCCCCCTCTGACAACAGCATTGCTACACCAGGTTTTTCTTGGCACAGCTTCACGGTTTTCAATGAAGGCATAAACTTTCCAGCACATCTTGAATGTGTTTAATGGGGGAAATGCCCCATTTCCCAAAAATATATGTTTAAAAGGCTTTTTTAAGCCTTTCAGTGGCCGGGGAACGGCTTTGGAGGAGCCGCAACGGCATGTCGGCCATGCCGTCCCCAGCCACTGAAAGGCTGAGGAATGAGCTGCAAGTACATTATTCATCATGCAACTCTCTCCGTATGATCTATCTATAGTTGCACACAAACAAACTGGGATCTCGTAACTCACTCATAACGTATCAAAATTTAAGGATACTTCCTCAATAGATAGAAAGCTAAAATTTGACCAACACATGGACCAAAACATGCTTTCCAATCTCTAGAAAAAAAAATGAGTACTTTTAATAGATCTCATCCTCGGCGTCTAATAAGAAATATCCTTCATAAGCAGCAGCAAGCAAGCTTAGGCATGACTCTGGGACAACAGAGGGGCAGGGGGAATTTGTGTTTCATATACTTCAACAATTCCTTAGATTGGGTAAGGGGGAAATTCTAGGAACAGCCAGGAATATGTTCATGCTTGATAAACTATATTTAACAGTTTTACTATAATGGGAACAAAGTCTGGAGGAAAAAATTATCTACAATTACTTTTAGTCAAAATGTCTTATTTAAATACAAAGCCTGCAGTTTTATGAGAATCATTTATGAACTTTGGAATGTTATCAATTTAACTTGCAATCAACCAAATGACAACAAGCACACCCAATAAAAACAGCAAAAGAATACTCACAGGCTTTTGTTGCGGGGCAGTACTCACTGGAGGAGGAAAAACACATCTGGTGTCAAATCAACAAGTTAGTGAATTTACAGTCTATACATTTAAAAATATATAAAAGGAAATCTGCTAATCCAAAGGCTGATGGCCAGATCAGCCCTTATTTTGCCCAGTCTACTGCAGTGAAAAAGGTCCACTAAAAAGATCTATAAAACTGGAGGAAGGGGTGACTGTTCTGGATTCTGACTCTGGGAGAAGGAAAGTCAAACATATCTTGACTGTGTTTCAGCTTTAAGCTTCACAAGAGATCTTTATACAGACACAGAGAGAGCACTGGGAAATCTTCAAACTGTTGCCATGAGCTTTAAGCTGCCACTTGGTTGGCTTCTGTCTATTACCTCCTTCTGTCTTGGACATATGACTCTTACGTCTTATGCCATACTCAGTCTTAAAAGCCTAGTTTGGTGCTATTTGCAGAATAACAGGAGGTGAGTTGTCAGGAGAACAGATAGGAGCAGGATGCCCCAGCCTAATCGCATTACAAACATGATGGTAAATGGCTAGCCGGCAAAACGTGCCACAAGTTCATAGTCCCCAGCACAATGGAAGTCCCCAGAAGAAATTTACTCAAGCATGAGCTAAAGGTGCTTAGATAATTTTTCAAGGTATTTCAGTTCAGTCTACATGTACATTGGCACATTCTTTTCTAAGAAAAAAATATCCCAGAGACCTTGGCTTTTAATTACTATGTTTGTTTGTTTTTTGTCATTCCCTTCTTCCTTGATATTAGTCTGACTCCAGAGATGTATTTTATTCCACTAAAATAAACCACCTGTTTTTCTACTTTTTCCGTATCTCAGTTTCCCTTCCAATCTTGCCTTGGTGCCCTGTTCTTTGAAATGGATAACTAAAACAGTGTTGTGGTATAAGTCCAAATTTTGATGTGTTTCCCTATAGCACTCGTGACTATTTTGGTGCAACTCTTTGGCCAGTTTGGGAGGTTGGTTCATTCACACAGAATACATGTCTAACATATAAGCGAACAGGCCACATGGAATAAAAACATGCAAATTGTGCAAACATGCAAATTTTGTGTAAACCTTCCAGCATGTTAACACATAAGCTAAAAAGCAATCCATCTCCTAAATCATCCATTTCTGTTAGTTACATTTTATAAGATACTGATGAAGTCTAATGCTGGCAAAGACTAATATAAACAAATGTAGAAAGGAGATGACTATTAAGCCAAAGCCAAGGAATAAGAACTATATTATTAAGGCATTCACCATACAAATCAGTTGGAACTCACTATTGGTGACTTCAGTACTGTAACTGTGCAATGAAGGCACATTTGAGGGGTGCATGCATACGCCCATTGTGGTTTGAATGTTACAATGCACATGCAATTTCTTATACAAATATTATCTCCATGTAAGAAAATCAGGGTGGATTCCAGACTTTGGGGGGCTCTTCAGAAGATGCCCATAGACGAGCTCTCTGATACTGTTCCCACAAAAGGTAAGCCCCGAGCCAGGGTTACGTGGGTGAGCAAGCAAGCAAGCAGTAGTGCAGCTGCTCCGAGCTGTCATTGCCGTTCTACCACTTGACCCAGGAAAAGCAGCTGCCACTAGTGTGGCTCCACCCACTCCCTTTTTCAGGCTGAGGGACTGGGCAGTGCCAGCTTCTGGCTCCAACAGCAACAAGCTGCAGCTGCTTCCTTCCTCTGCTCTCCAGAGCAGGGAGAGGAGAAACCTTACGGAGACTGCCACAGCCAGAGTAGTATGATTGCGCATACCTAACTGTGAAGGATGTCCAGGCCTGCCTCTTTCTGCTCTGGGGACCGCAGGAAGGAAGCAGCAGTTTCTTGCTGCCAGTGGAGCTGGGCACCACAATGCACACTCCCTCGCTTTGAGGAAGGCGAGGGGTGGCGGTTCTTCCTCTGTGGCAAAATTGCTGCTCATTTGTTCACCTAGGGCTTTTCTGCACAAGGGCCCTTGTTCTCTGTTTTCTTAGCTGCTGATTGGATAGCAGCAGAATCGCATCAAACTTTTACACATCTTCCTTCCATCCACAGTTTTTCAGCTGCCAGAGTTTATTTTCTTACAGTTGTGTCTCAATTCAATCAGGTTTTCAGAGAGAGGGTGCTGTCATCACCAGCAATGGCACAGCAACACCCCTTGTTTCCCCTTCCCCCCCCCCTCTTTTATGAATACACATGCACTGTATCAATATATCAACCTATTGCAAGAAGAAGGGATAGGCAGGCGCATACATGAGAATCACCTCATGGCCCCTGTGGAGACATGCTCTCCACTCTA